>NC_080163.1:84219323-84578592 GCF_950295315.1 Erinaceus europaeus
AAAAACGAATACAAATAAATTTTAAAAAATAAAATAAAGTTTCAAGATAGGAAAAATTATTTGGTTGTCAGAAAAGTTAGGATACTTTTTTTTTTTGCATAGAAAAACACATCATAACTTTCCCAACAGCCCAATATATAATTAATTGTACTTCTATACACAAAATATTAACTAGCTGCAAAAGAAAATAATCCCATTTATAATAATATCAAAACAATAAAATCCTTGCAAATTTAACAAAGGAGGTGAAATATCTATGTAATGAAAATAAAATACTGATGGAAGTCAGTGAAAATGTCATAAGCCAAGGAAATGCGTCTTGTGATCATCAATCATTAGAATTAGTATGTCACAATATTTACACTACTCAAAGGCATAAATATAAAATTTTATCCAATAAAATTATTATCAAAATTCTACTGACATTTTTTATAGTAATGGAGAAAATGCTACTTTTTTTTTGTTAGTAAGACAGATTGTATGATTTCAAGGCATATTCCCACACCGTACCCTATTCTGGTAAAACAAACAAAAGCACTACATCCAACCCTAAAATCTCTACAGAACCACAGAAAGACATCTCCTAACAGCGAAGGGAGTATTTAGAAAGAACAAGAAGAAAGAATGGCATGGCATCGTGCATCATTGTTCAAGTCCAGCAAAAAAAAAAAAAATCAAAGATTTGCAAGTTAGTAAGAAGATTCAATGGGAAAAGTTTTTTCAGTAAATGGTGCTGGTCAGACCAATATTCAAATGCAAAAGAATGAAACCTGATCTGATACCCCTCACAAAGCAACTAAAAATGGACATAATCCTTAAATGTAAAACTTGATACTGTCCTTGAATACAGTAATGCCCATTGCTTTAGATTTGGAATACTTTCCCTATTTTCCTTTTGTATTTCCTTTTTTAAGGAGCTAGAGTCATATTTATATAAGGGAAAAAATATCAGATACATAGAACTGGGGAGTCGGGCACTTTAAGCGCAGGTGGTGTAAAGCGCAAGGACTGGCCATAAGAATCCTGGTTCAAGCCCCCAGCTCCCCACCTGCAGTGGAGTTACTTAACAGGCAGTGAAGCAGGTCTGCAGGTGTCTGTCTTTCTTTCCCCTCTCTGCCTTCCTCTCCCCTCTCCATTTCTCTCTGTCCTAACAATGACGACAACAATAGCTACAACAATGAAACAAGGGCAACAAAAGGGAATAAATAAATAAATAAATAGAAAATAAAAGATACATAGAACTGTTCAGCTGAGACTTCAACAATAAAATGTTTAGTACTGAAGTTTATTCTGTGAGCAACCTAACACTATATCTAATTAACTTTCAACATGTTAACACACTTATGTGTTCACATGGGATTATACTTTGTGTATGCATATTTATTGTGAAGCATTATTTTATACATTTACTGATAGATATATCCAGGAAATTGACAAGAAATCTTATGTACAGTTGGGACAAAGATAAAGTAGCAAATAAGCCATTTAAAATAATATGGAACTGATGTGTGTATATTTCAAATAGGGAAAACATCTTAGATTTAAAATTGATTTTATATTTTCCCCATAAATTTTAATATGTCCCTAAACTTTGAAAATATTCATAACAATCTATTACACTAGGGAATGAAAAAAAAAAAAAAAGCTTATATTAGCCTTCTAATGTGTGTGGCCCAGAACTAGTTCCGTGAAATACATAATGCAGCATTTGTGGAGAAATCACAAAGTGATTTTCCTCTTTGCTGGTGAAATACATACCCCATGTGTATCACTAATCCAGGGCTCCACATTTTGTTTTGTTTTGTATTATTTTCTTGGTATAAAAATATTCCCATATGGAGTTTTCGTAAATTTACATTTCATAGCTATTGCATCATCTTCTCAGTCCCAAACACATGTTGAGGCTTTGAGTTATCATATTCAGTGTTCCCCCATTGAGATTTTATAGAAAAACTGAGTTTTTGTTTTTTAATTCTCTTTCTGATAGTTAAACTAGTTTTTCCTGACTTACTTTGTAAGGGGAAGGAATTCCTTGAGTGCTGTCCCTATGTGGGTCCCCAAAATTGACATCTTGTGTATCTGTGAACATAAACATAGTTCAGTTATTAGGGATATTTTCAGGTCTGGTTTCTACTAAAGTTTCTCCAGCTACCATCCTCCATGGAAGAAATATAAATCTAAATCATCAAAGAAATATTTAATAGCTAACATACAAATTTTAACTCATTAAAAGAAAGCAGAAATAAAAAAAAGAAAAAAAAGAAATGGTTAACAAACATGAAAATATATTTAAATTCATTTGTAATCAGAAAATTTCAAATTAAAGTAGCAATTAATATCACTGCTCATTAGAATAATAAAAAATAAGAATTATAGTTATTTTCCATTGATGAAAATGCAGGGAAAGCATGAATGCTATGCATTGCCATTGCTTGTGTGAAAGTGAATTGTTTCATTTCTTAGAGATCAAACTGGTAAGGCTAGTGTTTGAGTCTATGTAAGTGATTATTTTAGCACATTATTGATAGCCAATGTAACTATAAGCATATAACCAGCAATCATTGAAATAATGTTTGAGAGGTCAATAGGTAGGTCAGTGGATAGGTCATAAGCCCTAGATTTCTGAAGTCTCATGTTTGACTCCTACATATGATGAGTAGGGCTTTGGTCTCTTTTTCATAAATCAAGTATGTTAATTAATCTAACTTGTGTACATTGCAAGACATGTGCCCTACAAGGTAAGCTGTCTTCCAGCCCAGTGAGTAAAAAAAAAAAAAAAAATTATGTTACTGGAAAAATTCTCAAAGCTATTTACTCTCTTGCATACACAAATGTTTTAAATGATTAGATTTACATAAAGAAAAACATAAGGTTGTTGACCTGTGTTTATTAGAAGAGGGAATAGGGACAGAAGCTGGTGTGGATCAAGAATAGACAAGAAAATAGTTTTTCAAAAAGGACAAAATTGTAAAATAGTTGTACTCAGAGTATAGAAAAAGTTGTATAATAAAATATTTTACATGATTTTAAAAAAGTATATTCTCTTTTACTTCATGTCAAAAGTAAATAAATCCTCTAGAGCTTTACTCAGGAACTCTGGATGTTAGAGTATATTTCATACTCTATTGTGGCTCCCGTATGATTTCAGTTTTTACCACTTTTCAGTCCAAATATGAAAAAAAAAGTGGAGGAAGGGTAGACAGATTGGCCATAAATATGTGATTTTGAGTTGGTAGTTGTATTTATTTGTATTCCATTGGCTAAAATAATCATTTATTTTTTTAAGAAAGTTTGGGCAATAGTTTGTAGCCTCACCATTATGATCTTATACCATCTGTTCTAAATTTAGTGTGTGTGAATTTATATACATATATGTATCTATAAATCTACCGCTAATAAAAATTCCCTATAGATGAAAAGGGTTCAGTTAAATTGTATGCTTTTTGAGCTTTTGTACTTTCTACCCTGCTAAATATTTTTTTACCACAGTAACAAAATAGTTTTATGCATCTGATAAAGTAGTGAAATTATTAGAGGAATGCAGGGAGAAGTGGATACAACTGGGGCTATATTCCCCAGTTCCTTCCCATAGGGTTCCAGACTGACTGCATCGCTGAAGAATCAGAAGATAACCAGTCATGTTTCAGGAAGATGAGCATTTATTGGGAGGAAGTGTGGACAGAAAAGAAGTACAAACCATACAGACTTGTAGACTTCACCTCCCCTCCCCTCACCCCCCCATACCAAGTAGATATAGTCTGAGATAAGGGACATGTAGCACAAAGATTTGTTTAGTCCTCCACTTTCAATATAGCCCTTTGTAATCTTTTCCAACTGACAAATAACAATTATTTTTCCTAATCTTATTTCACTGTCAGGATCCCAGGTCCCAGGTTCAGTCCCCAATACCACCATAAGTCAGAGCTGAGCAGTGCTATGTCAAAAATAAAAATTAAAAAAAGAAAGAAACAAAGACTATTGTCAAATATAATAGTGCTAATTTTTACCTCACCTAAAACTGTTCTTTTATGAAAATCTTCCACTGAAACATATCTCAAACTCACACATACTTCTGTCCCCTTTAAAATATTTTCCAATTCTACCTCTTTTTTTTTTTTTGCCTCCAGGGCCCCTTGTCTCAGTGACCATCCCCCACACCCCATTTTATTCACTAGAACAGAGTTGAGAGGCAAGGGAAAGACAGAGACAGACACACACACACACACACTCATACATGTGCGCCTGTAGCCCTGCTTCTCCACACATAGTACTATGTGCAATTAACTGGGTGTGCCACCACCCAGCCTCCCAACTCAGCCTCAGAGCACTGTTCAGTTCTGTTTTATGATGGTGTGAAGGACTGAATCTGACACTTTAGTAGTGTCAAGCATGAGATCTCTTTGCATAACCATTATTCTATTCCCTTTGCCTCCATTCTGTCTCTTTACAAGATAAAGTATATATAAAAATAAAGGTGCATCCTTTACTTGCTCTTTATTTTCATGTCCATTTTTGAAATGTTCTGTGATCAGCATTCTTAACTTTCATATTATCTAGTCCCTCTATCCTAGCTCTGAGCATTTTATTCTGGAGACCATAGTGAATTTACTATAAACAACAGCCACTCACAAAGAAACAGCTTTCTTTTCTCTCTCCATACTCCATAGCCACCCACATACAAATACTCCTACCCTCTTGCCTGCTAAAAACTAAAATTTAACAACCACAATTTCAAAGCAGACATAGCAGTTCTATCACACAGAAACTATAACATCATAATCTGATAATCTAATCAGTAAATAAATGCGACCTTCACATTCCCATTACTCCTTGTTGAAATCTTTCATTCACATTTGTGGATGTTGTTAAGTCTGCCTACACTTCCTCACTTTCTTCTTCATGCCACACCTCTCTTTTCCTGGTAAACTTGATTTCTACAAATATATATATATATAACTTTCTTATGCTCTCTTGCTAGCCTGCAGAGGCATTCTCTACTTAATTCAAGTGCCCTGATTAGCTGCAAGGAGAGTGTTGCTCTGAAGCTTTTCCTAAACAGAAATGGCAGGAAAAAAAAAAAAAAAAAAAGACCACCACTACTTTGCATAGAAACATTTCTGAGCATTCCCAAACCCAAGAAGCAACAGATGAAATCCCACTAAATAAAACACAAACAAAGCTTAAAAAAAAAAAAAAGCACACATTAGAAGTAAGAGTGATAACACTATATACACCTGTAAGAAGCAGGACCTGTGAGATGCAGGTACTCAGTAAGGAACTTGGCAGGGACAAGTTGGTTGCTCTGGATCCTCCTTGACTGGAGTACTTTTGTGCAAAACAGCTAGTTTTGCAAGATGTGGAAGACAGCATAATGGTTATGCAAACAGACTTTTGTGCCTGGGGCACCAAAGGTTAGATTCAATCCCAAGAACTATCATGAACCAGAGCTGAGCAGTGTCCTAGGAAGGAAGGAAGGAAGGAAGGAAGGAAGGAAGGAAGGAAGGAAGGAAGGAAGGAAGGAAGGAAGGAAAGAAGGAAGGGGAGAGAGAGAGAGGGGGAGAGGGAGAGGGAGAGAGAGAAGGAGAGGGAGAGGGAGAGGGAGAGGGAGAGAGAGAGAATGGAGGGAGGGAGAAAGGAAGGGAAGGATATAGCCTCAGCCCTTTTGCATTACTTTCTGTTAATGCAAACAGGTGTTAAAACAGGAGACCTTACCCATACAGTAAGGTCTCATTCACTCCATACTACTTGCCATGATCTTATCTGATCTTATAGGGCCAGGTAGTTTCATTCTACCCTGCAATTTTAGATCTAATACTAATGTGAAACCAATGTGAAACATAAAATTGAGAGAGAATAAACAATAAGCCACTCCTACTAATCACTGAGATTGTTCTCAATTTTTTTTTAATTCTGGTTATTGAAGTAGCAAATGACAGTATATTTAGTGGCCTAAGTGAATTTTCCAAATAAAAAAGAGTCTAGAGAATGCAGTTTCCCAAAATATTTGTCCTCTTAATTCCTTTCTTAAAGGAACATAACTTATGAGTAGTTTTGTTGGTATGCATGAGACCCCTTCTGTTTCATTTGGTTTAAATCCCCCCTGCTTAACACTATTCTATTTACATAACCACTTCATTCTATTTACATAACCATTGTTAACAAGTTCCACCCTCCCTCCAGGGCATTTGTGGTTCAGTGATAGGATTCTGGCCTAATCTGCCCCCTCTATGTCACACTCTGATTTTCACCACTTTTCTCTCCACCCTCTCTATGTCACATCCTGTTTCCACCTTACTTGGCAAGTATATATAAAGACAGCATTGTGAGTTTTATGGTACTGTACTTTGAGTTTAACTTAGCTCGTCTTAGATTGTGCTGCGTCCTGCATGAATAAAGAGATACTGCCTACAGCTCAACCATGAGTCCCTGGTCGTCTGTTACCCGCCCATGAAGCCAGCCAGGCGAAAACAACATACCCCATCGAAAACAACATAGTTTCTTACAAAATATGTCTGGAAAATTTTACTCTTAACAATAGTTCTGATCTCAGGCTTTACATACTTTCTTTCACATACAATTACTTCATATATTACTCCATATTTAAATACGTTTTTAATTCCACATTTAAAAAAATGGGATAATGGAAGATGAGATTACAAAGAAGTGATTATCTCACCACACGTTAAGCTCTCTGTTATCAGGTAAAGTTAAACACTGATTAAGCACTATTGCTTGTCTTTTGATAATAATTATGGCATCCTACAAGTGACCCATTTCAGTGGTTATCTAGTATTTTCTTGTCCTTTGAGTTACTGTTGCAGGAAAGATTTAATCAAAGATCAAATCCTTAGCTATCTGGAACTAGAGTGAAGGTAATATACTCTAGCTCTTTCTTTGGTCATAATCTACATATTCTACTTAAAAAGTTAGTTTATAACATTCCTAGTGTTACCTAAGTTGCTATAGGTCATTTAGGGAAATCACCTTTTTCCTCTTATCTTTCCTAATCTCCTTTAGTAAATCTTCGAAGAGACCTGTTTGTACTGTTTTAAATGCTGAGAGTGCAGCCTCCCTTTGGAGGATAGAATATTCCCTACCATTGTTGATCCAAGTTGAGGGCAAGGTCCTATAGGGGCCCACAGAGGGGGATATTGTGTTGTTCCTGACATAGATAACCAGTAACAATGGAAAGAGGGATTTATTTGAGGTCTAGGCCCATCTTGTCTGTGTGGAAATCTCAGGACTCCCTGATTAGGGTCCCCATCTGATGGGGTGGCCTGATAGTGACTAAAGAGACATCATTAAACTATGCCAGTCTCTTGCTCTTATTCAACTTTTGTAGTCCTTGCTTAGCTTTGGAGAGATTGAGGGAAGTGTATTAAGAAGTAGGTGAGGAGGTATCTAAGTCTAAATAGACACTATTTCATTAGGAACTTTATGATGTCTTTTTAGGTCTTTCTACTTGCTTGCTGCATATACTGACTCACTGCAGACTATTGAGCATTTTTGATTTCAGGTATATATTTTGCCCTAATTTGGATACATGTGAACATATGCCATATCTCATGGGACCTGGTCTATATCTAGGTTTTGGGACTTTGTTAAGAAGTGAACCACCTGAAATAGAATTAGAGAATAATATGAAAGGAAAGGTCTCACCTGAGTAATAAGGCTGAAGGGCTGACAATCCACACCTGTCTTCTCTGGACACAGTCTGAAGTGAAGCATGCTGAGGTGATACATGTTGCGTTGACTAGGCTGAGATCAGCAGATGCAATATCATTTGGTATGAATTGATAGAAGCTTGCAGGAAAGTGAGCCCCATCCTAGAGGCTCATACTCTATCTTCAACCTGAAGAAGATGGGTTCTGAAATTGGGGAAGCTTGGAACGTTCCTATTCATGACCACAGAATGTGAGCTCAGATCTACAGGGATGCAGAGGTCACATAGGCTCCTAAGCTGAATATGTACCCCAGATGAGATCAAATCGATGGGGTTTACAGTCAACAATATACACCTTTTCCATATTTGGAAGCTATTCTCTTCCCTGATCCAGCTTTCTAGTCCTTTTTCCAGCCATGACATTATCTCCCCAGACAATAACTTGGGTCCACCTGCATATCAGATGTCAGGCTCAGAATAACAGCACTAGTATAGTCATGGGCCCTTTGGAATATACCTAAAATAGGCCTACTATCTACAAAACGGAGACCCCCCAACTCTTCATCTGCACTATTCTAACCTTTAGGTTCATGATTAGTCAACAAATTGTTTGGTTTTATATGTAACTCTTTTTTTAGCCACCGGGTCCCAGATGCTACCATGATGCCAACAGGACTTCCCTGGACAAATGACACCACCGTGTCCTGGACACCCACTTCTCCAGAGCCAGGCCCCACTAGGGAAAAGAGAGAGAGACAGGCTGGGAGTATGGATCAACCTGTCAATGCCCATGTTCAGAGGGGAAGCAATTACAGAAGCCAGACCTTCCACCTTCTGCACCTCATGATGTCCCTTGGTCCATGCTCCCAGAGGGATAAGGAATCAAAAGCTGTCAGGGGAGGGGATGGGATACGGAGATCTGGTGGTGGGAATTGTGTGTGGTTGTACCTTTCTTATCCTATGGTTTTTGTCAGTGTTTCCTTTTCATAAATAAAAATTATAAAATAAAATAAATGCTAAGAGTGAAACTTCTTAGCTAATCATAAGAAGCCTCTGCAGGAGACAAGTTGCCTTGCCAAAATATGATGTAGTAGCTTTATATTTGATAAATGAAAGTTTAGGGGAAAGTTATCAGTTTTGTTTTAAATTATTTTTATTTTTGAATAAGAGATAAGGAGTGATGGAAACATATATTCAAATGATAAAATCATGTGTGTGTTTTCCCTTTATTTTTTAAAAATATTTTATTTACTTTCCCTTTTGTTGCCCTTGTTGTTTTTATTGTTGTTGTAGTTGTTATTGATGTCATTGTTGGACAGGACAGAGAACAATGGAGAGAGGAGGGGAAATCAGAGGGGGAGAAAAAGATAGACACCTACAGACCAGCTTCACCGCCTGTGAAGTGACTCCCCTGCAGGTGGGGAGCCAGGGGCTCCAACCAAGATCCTTATGCAGGTCCTTGAGCTTTGCGCCATGTGCGCTTAACCCTCTGCGATACTGACCAGCTTCCTGTTTTTAGTCTATCTTAAAAAAATATATATATTTAACTACTGAAAATCTTATAAATAGAATTTCTTATATTTCTTTTTTAAAAAAACATTTTTTAACTTTATTTATTTTCCCTTTTTTTGTCCTTGTTGTTTTATTGTTGTTGCTATTGATGTAGTCTTTGTTGGATAGAACAGAGAAAAATGGAGAGAGGAGGGGAAGACAGAGAGGGGGAGAGAAAGATAGACACCTACAGACCAGCTTCACCACCAGTGAAGAGACTCCCTGCAGGTGGGGGTGGAAGGAGTTGGGGACTGGGATCCTTATGCTAGTCCTTGCCTAACCTGCTGCGCTACCACCCAACTCCCCTTATATTTCTTTAAATTTCCTTCCTTCATTTTTTTTCTTTTTCTTTTTTTTCAACTGCACAGTTTCACTGCTCCTGGAGAATGTTCCTGTTTTATTATTTTTTTTCCAACTAGAGGGAAAGAGAGAGAGAGAAAAAGAGAAGGAAAGACATCACACTATGGCTACACCATTTGTTAATGATATTTACCCTTTCTGTGGTGTTTTCCCTTGGTAGTTAGGGGCTAGAGTTCTAATGCTTGCACAAGATGAAAGCACACTCTAGAAAATGAGCTACTTTCTGACTTCTCAGAATTAAATTTTCAGCATCTTTTTGACCTGTCACCTCTTTCCCTTTGCTTACAGCAAGCCAGTCAAGAGTTTTATACTGATCATTCCTTCTGCCTAAGGTGACTTTTTTATTTTTTTAATACCAGCATGTTTAAATCTCTCCATATATTAGGATTATTGCTTGAATTTCATAATAATTAACAAAGTATTTAATCTAGTTTACTGTTGATGTTATTATATGTGATGATTTTTAACTATCAAAAAGGTAACTATTATGAATTTAAGATATTATTCAGATTGTTATGAATTTTTAATTTAGAGAAAAAAATTAATAAAAAAATTAAACATTAACTATAAATTAACATCTAAGTACTGGTAATGAAAACATAATGGCCTCAGAAATCAGGGGGCTTTATCATGAGAATAATATGAAGTTAGTGAATTGAAAAAATTAAAATATTTTTGCCAGTTTCCCTTAAACTATAGTTAAATAATCCAAGACATCATGAATACTAAAGAGTAAATATTTCAAACAATATTGCTCCTGATGAACTAAATATTTAGCTTCTATTTGCATTCTAATTCCATTCACTGGAAAATAGCTGTAAGGTAAGTTAATTTTCATACTAACCTAAAGTTGGCAGGCCCCCTTACTGGTAAATCAGAGTTGACAAGGAAACTAACCATTATAACACATTTTGCTATATTTAAAGTGTAACACATGGATTTCAGTGACTTGTGTATTTGGATGCTAAATTGTTATAAGTGAATGTTTAAAAATATTTCTCTTTCCTTTATTTAAGTATCATTGCATTATAACATTGCATAGGCTTCAGGGATCCATCATTGAAAGTGAACACATCTCCTCTGTCCTGATTCACAACTTAAAAGCACTGTCCTACCCCCAGGCTCTAGTCATTTTCATTCTCTCTTCCAGAAGTTTATTATTGCTTTATTTAGTTCATCTGCTTTTTCAAATTGTTCTTACTAGTCACATACTTTTCCTCCTGTTAACAAAAAACAGAAACTTAGATAATGTATTCAAAAATCCAAAGAGATTTATGTATCTATCTTTATGGAAATAGTATACGTATTTGTTTCTTGGATTCGTTGCATGGGTTGGGGTAGATAGCCTAATGGTTTTGCAGAGACTCTCATGCCTGAGGCTCCAGAGTCCCAGGTTCAATCCCCCACACCACCATAAACCAGAGCTGAATAGTGCTCTGGTAAAAAAAAAAAAAAAAAAAAAAAAAAAAAAAAAAAAAAAAAACATGTGGATTTGTTGCCTGAGACATTCAGACTAGATTTCAAAATTCTTAACTTCTATAAACTCAGGGGTTTTTTTGTTTGTTTGTTTGTTTTGATGTCTAGTTTATCTTTTGCGCAACTGAAGTATGGAGCAATAACGAAGGAGAGATGTCTGTTGAAAACAAAACTTGCCACAGCTCAGAACAAGTAAGCAACCCATTCCCTTAGCCAACTGCAGCAGTGTTTCAGTTCAGTTTTATATTAGTACTTAGATTCTTACTGCTGCATCAGTAGAGAGTCACACATGCAACTTGCACTGTTGTGTGTTAGAATACATAAGGCTGAGGTGGAATTGGAGAATAGATCAAACTTCTGAGGGCATAAATAGAGTAAATATCTTGATGGCAATAGATGTTTTCTTTTGACTATACTTATATAGTATGAATTCCAAAGATGTAGGGGATGGTGAGGTGATGGCACACCTGGTTGTGCACACACATTACAGTGCACAAGGACCTAATTCAAGGCCCTGGTGGGAAGCTTCACAAAGAGGTAAAACAGGACTGCAGGCCTGCCCTTCTTCTTCTTCTAGCGTGTGCCCTTCTTCCGTAGCCAGTCAACAGCGTCAGGTTGAGCCTGATGTAAAGTTTCAAGACCTCCTTTGAATCTGGAGAGGTGGCAGTCGTTGACTATGTGGGTCATAGTCTGTCTGTAGCCACAGGGGCAGTTCGGGTCGTCTCTGGCTCCCCAGCGATGGAACATAGCGGCGCACCGGCCATGGCCTGTTCGATAGCGACTAAGGAGGGCCCAATCATAACGTGCTAGGTCAAAGCCGGGTTGACGCTTGCAGGGGTCTGTGATGAGGTGTTTGTTCTTTACCTCAGCTGACTGCCAACTCTGTTTCCAAGTGTCTGGAACAGAGAAGTTCAGTGTAGGCGTAGGGGACCAGATTGGGTGACGAGACGTCAAGCGTTGGACAGGGTGGGCGAAGATCTCTGAGTATATTGGCACGTCCGGTCGAGCATAGACGTGGGAAATGAGCTTAGATGATGCCGCATCCCGACGAATATCTGGCGGGGTGATGTTGCTAAGAACTGGCAGCCATGGAACCGGGGTGGAACGGATGGTTCCAGAAATTATCCTCATGGAGGAATATAATTTGGAATCGACCAAGTGGACATGGGGGCTACGGAACCATACTGGGGCACAGTATTCTGCAGTGGAATAGCATAATGCCAGAGATGATGATCGTAGTGTGGAAGCGCTCATGCCCCATGAGGAGCTGGCCAGTCTTGCAATGATGTTATTCCTTGCGCCCACCTGCCCTGATACCTCCCTATTCCTGTTCCCTCACAGTTCTTCTCTGTACTAATCCTAAATAAATGAATAAATAAAAATATTTTTTAAAAGAAGGAGATTTAGTCCTGCACCTTAGAGAGCATTTTCTTATGAACTATTGTGAGAATCTGAAACTTTATCACAGCGCACTGCAGTCTTACTGTTTCACAGATCTGGATGCCTTAGGCATTGAAGGCATTCTCTGGTTCAGAATAACAAGGGAGTCTTTTCACTTGATGAAGTAACACACAACTTTATGGAGACAAACGAGTAGCCAAAAATAATTTGTGCGGCCATCCAGAGGATATGAGTCATTTCTGTCTTAACAGTTTGGATCAAGATAACTTTTTATTCAACATCTCATTCGTACACGGACTAAAGAAAGTTAAAGATGTTCAGATTGCTAATTAGCAATCTTAAAAAAAAAAAACTAGAGGTGAGTATAATATGTAGTCTTGTATTTTCAGGTTTTCATTTATGCTGTTTTTGGATTCACACATTCAAAACTTAACTTCTGATCTTATCAAGTATGCTCATTTCACTTTTATTTTAATATCAATTTTTAAATGTTAACTTCAGCATGCAAGTTGCTCAAACAACCTGTATTCTCCCTTGAGTCCATACTTTCAAATATCCAAGCCATTATGTTAGCTATATATTCCAAATAACCAAATATATTAAAATAAAGTTAACTTCTCAATAACTCAAGGTTGCCCGCATAAGCCATACATGAAGTTTACAATTTTCTAGTAGTCACATTAAAAAAAGGAAAAATGAGGAGGCAAATTTTATTTTAAAAATATGTGTTATTTATCTCAATGTATCCACATCATTATTATGACATCTAATAAATTTTAAAGATACTGAGGTATTTACTTTTCACTTTTTCAAATTAAACTTCAAAGTATACTGTGTATTTTGCATTTAGAGTTCATCTCAATTCAGACTTGCCACTATTCAAATGTTCAAAATGTATAACTAGAAGTCTAAAGTTGAACATTATAATTCTAAAAATATTTTTCTAAGCTTTTCTTCTTCTATTACCTCTTTACATTCATCCACAATACATTAGTCAGATACTTCTAATGCCCTTAAAATACACAACATAAGTACATATGAACTATGGACACATAATGACTCATTTTCTATGTATATGATATTTATTTTTATAAACAAGCAATTTTACATTTGTTCTAAGTGACTGTGCTCAGAACATGCCACCATCAAATATGACATTTTGGAATGTTGAGGGTCTTGAGCTAACGCTATTCTGAAAAACATCAGAAGTTAGAAAAGTCCTCTCTTCCTCTGACTGTATGCCATTCTTCTTCTCTAAAGAGACAAACCTCCCTTGTGTTGCAGGAGGAAGAAATATATGCTATCACCAGTGATAGAGTACTGGGGATCTAAGAATGTTATACAATCAAACATGTTGAATCAACAATTTTCTTTTTTTTCTTTACTTTCTTTATTGTGGAATTAATGTTTTACATTTGACAGTAAATACAATAATTTGTACATGCATAACATTTCTCAGTTTTCCATATAACAGTACAACCCCCACTAGGTCCTCTGTCATCCTTCTTGGATCTGTTGAATCAGCCATTTTCTTCCTGCACATTTCTTTACCATTTATGACCCTTAGCTCAAACCACTTTGTTTTTATACATTTTGCTTTGGCCACTTTTCTGGGTCTTCAGTCACTTAGGAAGATTCCTATGTATATATAAAAAATTAACAACATGTGAATGCTTTTTGCCTGTTATTCTGTCTTTGTTAGCTTATTTTTTAGATTTAGTTTTATAATTTTGTTTTCACTGTCAATAAAAAATAAAAAATAATAAAAAATCACTTTCAAGGGTGTGGGAGCTCTAATTAATGTATAAAGCAAAAAATCTTTTTGTTGCAAGCTTGTTTAAATGAAGAATTAATAAGTTTTCCCCCTGACTCCCCCCCCATGCAATATATCAATCCATTATCAATCCCCCCCTGACCCCACCCCCAATGCAATACATTAATCAATTATCAATCCAGGCACAGATAGCTGTGTGATACCAGCTTAATTAGGGGCTTTACCACATACATGGAAATCATCTTATAGATATACTTGTACTCTACAGGACAAAACAAATCATAAAAGTGTCGAAATAAAAAATTAAATTAAGAGACAATATAAATACATTTTATACTTTAGATTTTAATTTCAAAAAGCACCAGGGATTTGGAATAGCATATAACTTTTTATTACATAATTTCAAAATTTAAAAAATTGGATAATAGTACAAAATCTATAAACTTCTTAGCATCGCTTGTTGAAATAGAAACTGAAAATTATATCAGCACTGAAAACATACTTAAGCAACATAATTTTTCAAAAGCACAAAAATTTAAATTCTGAACTTTTAAATTAGGCAACATTGCTGTAAAATATGCCAAATCATAATTTTAGAAAATTTTGCTTTCTGGCTAGGTATATTAAAATACATAACTTTTTCTTACCAAAATACATTTTCTTTTTTTTTTTTTTTTAGTATTTTATTTATTTATTTATGAGAAAGTAAGAGGAGAGAAAGAAAGAGAACCAGATATGACTCTTGTACATGTGCTGTTGAGGATTGCACTCAAGACCTCATGCTTTAGAGTCTAAGGCTTTATGCACTGGGCCACCTCCCGGTCAGCACAGCGCAGCATTTAAGCGCCCTTGGCGCGAATCACAAGGACCAGTGTAAGGATCCAGGTTCATGTCCAGGCTCCCTACCTTCAGGGGAGTCCCTTCACAGGCAGTGAAGCAGGTCTGCAGGTGTCTGTCTTTCTCTTCCCATCTCTGTCTTCCTCTCCTTTCTCCATTTCTCTCTGTCTTATCCATCGATAGCAACAACAATAACTACAATAATAAAACAAGGGCAACAATAGGGAATAAATAAATATTTTTGTAAAAGAAAGTAGTAATAAACATGCATTTCAAAAACCAAAAACCATGTTATTATTTTAATAGATGTAGAAAAATCCTTTGACAAGATCCAACACCAATTCATAATCAAATCATTAAAAAATGGGAACATAGGAGAAATTCCTCCATTTGTATACAGCAAAACTACAGCCAACATCATACTCAATGGCAAGAAGCTAAAAGCCTTTCCTCTCTGATCAGAAGGGCTGCCCATTGTCACCATTACTACTCAGCACAGTGTTAGAAGTCCTAGCTATAGAAATAAGGCAAGAGATAAGAGTTAAAGGCATTCAGATAAAAAAAAAAAAGCTATACTGTCACTGTTTACAGATAAGATTATATCATAGGGGGATATATATATATATATCCCTAAAGATTTCAGTAAAAAATCTCTTGGAAATTATTGAATACTACAGTAAAGTGGCAGGCTAAAAAATCAATATACAAAAATCAGTAGGATTCTTATATGTGAATACTAAATTAAAAGATGACATCCAGAAATGCATCCTCATTTCTACAGCAGAAAAACCATAAAATATTTAGGAATAAAGTTAATAAGAATCTGAAGAACTTGTACCATACTTAATTTCCAATACACTTTTACAAGTAGTAAATTTATCAGTGAATTTGTATGCTCTAAAAATTATTTTATTGAGGTGGATTTATTGTATATATGCCACAGTTTTTTAGCCACTCATCTGTTGTTGGACCTCTGGGGTGCTTCCAAATTTTGGCAACTACAAATTGTGCTGCTATAAACCTGGGTGTATATAGGTCTCTTTTGATAAGTGTTTTCTTTGGATAAATCCCTAGATGAGATATTGATGGTCTGTTCCCAGTGTTCTGAGAAATCTTCAGACTGTCTTCCATAAGGGTTGGACCAATTTGCACTCCTACAAGCAGTGCAGGAAATGTCCTTTGTTCTCCACATTGTCTTCAATATTTGTTGTTACCATCACCAGAACTAAATTTTTTAAAAATTTAAATTGATCAAGAGACAAGTATAGTATTTTATGATTTAATATTCAATGTAAAAATTATGGTAAGGCTATACTTTGTTACTCTGCTATCCAGAAATCTTACATTAGTAGCCTGATACTATATTTTGAAACTTGGAAAAATTATTTATGTTATGTTATTATCAACTATAAAAAGTGTATATTTAACAATGAAAGCATCCACCAGACCGGGGTGATATCTAACTGAGTAAGACGTTTGCACTGCCATGCATTGACATTGGAACCTCATGGAAGGGTCTATATCATCAAAGGAAGATTTGGTATTCTGGTGTCTTTCTTTATCTCCCTTGATGTCTCTCTCACTCTCTCTGTATCACTATCTGAAAGAAAAAGTAGCAACAGTGGTGAGATGTCAAGGCCCAAACTATGCTAAAGAGGAAGAAAGAAAGAAAGAAAGAAAGAAAGAAAGAAAGAAAGAAAGAAAGAAAGAAAGAAAAAAAGATTTTAAAGGAAGTATTACTGGAAATTTTTTGAAAATATTTCCTTTATATTGTATGCTTCAGTTGTACAACATTGTGTTCAATACTTAACAAAAATGTAAAACTTCGATATTTTTTATAAAACTTCAATATTTATTTTATATATTTGTATTAGTTTAACTTTGCATATGCAATAAAGGAACTTTAAGCTTTTAAAAATATTTTATTATTTATTAAACAAAGACAGAGAGAAAATGAGAGGGAACAGGGAAAATAGAGAAATAGAGAAAAAGGCAGCATTCATGAAGCATTCCTCCTGTAAGTGCCGGCTGGGGACTTGAACCCAGGTCCTTGCACATTGTAATGAGAGCACTCAACCAGATGCACCTATCCCAAGACACTTTGATAAAAGAGAATCTGGTTTAATAATGCTTTTCCCAGATAGTTTTTGAGGAGTTACCCTTTTCTACATATATTGAAATCAAAAGAGAGATGATAATTAAATGAAAATGTAAATGTTAAGGAGAAAACATAAAGTGAAACAGGCTTGGTGTGGAGCACTGTACCAAAGCAAAGGATTCTGGGGAAAAAGGGGAAGAGAAAAAGGACAGGGTAGAGAAAGTATTGGGTTGTGGTATATGATGATGTAAATGGACCTACGTTGGAGGTGAGGATTATTTGCAGACATCTATCATGATGATAGGAGAAATTGTACCGATGTGTCAATTACAGTACAGTTATACTGTAAGCCATTAAGCGCCCAATAAAACAATAAAAAAGAACGTTAAATAAGTAATTTTATGCAATGTGCTCTATAAAGCAGCAGTGTTTGAAAATGAGATAAAATTTGTATCGACTTTATTTAGTATTTTACACATGAGGAAAGTTAAGGGTTTGTGAGCAAACCTTAAAGAACCAAACCTATATAAATACATCAGATAATATGAAATTATTTTTGTTGAAGTTCATAAACTCCACAGACTGTGACAAATATCCTTAAACTATTTATTTTAACAAGCATTGAGTATAGCAGCTCTTTACCATAACATGATACTTCAAATTAAACTTTTGCATCTCCAATGACCTGTATAGCAGTTTTAAAGTTCATAAATTCTGTACAATACTTCACTGTGGAGTAATTTTAATAAATCCTGATTCACCTCTAAATGTTAGTACACCTACTTTAATGGTGTTTTCATGCTAACAAACATACATATACTAGATAGGGTCTCTTTCGCCATATGGAGTAGTTGTTGTAGAGCTTATGAAAAGCTAAACATAACTTCGGTGATGAGAAGCATAAATTATCATTGAAATAGGAAAAGAAAATTAAGACCTTGTTATTTGCATATACTTAAAACTTATGTGAGAGTAAGAAAGCTTGGCCTATAATGGGAAAATAATAAAATACTTTGTTAATGTTAAGAATGATTGAGATTATATGATAGGAAAAGAGGACTTGTTAGGATATGAATGTTTATGCTCTTTACATCCTGCAAACTTTCTATATCCGGTCCAATTAAAATATTCAGCACTTTAGTTTTGTCTGGTTCACGCAATTTCAGTAATACTATTTCCTGTTTCATGATTTGATACATTTGGAATTTTAAGTTTGCAATTTTATGTAGAATGAATTTATAGAAGTTTTATACTGGCTATATATCTGAATTCCTTGAGATCAAGAGAATAGTGTTAACTAAAAACAAATGAAAATGCTGATATTGAATATTAACTTTGTGATTATACACATTATTGAAACTTTCAAATCTATTAAAACTTCATGTAAATACATTTTACTGGGAGCTTAGGTGGTAGTTCACTCAGTAGAATGTACATGCCATCATAAGCAGGTATCCAGGTTCAAGTTACTGGTTCCCATCTGCAGGGGGAGCAGTGGAACAATGCTAGTTTCTTTCCTAGCTCCCTTCCTCCTTCCTTCCTTCCTTCCTTCCTTCCTTCCTTCCTTCCTTCCTTCCTTCCTTCCTTCCTTCCTTTTTTGCTTCATCCTTCCTTCCTTCATCCTTCCTTCTTTCTTCCCTTCTTCCCTTCCTCCCTTCCTCTCCCCCACTCCTCTCTGTTTCTACTTCTGTCTCTCATTTTCCATCAAAAGAAATGGATCCATGCAGGCACTGAGTCCCACTGGTGAAAAAAATTATTATTTCATCTTTTCAAACTAGGCTGAACATGTTAATAATACTAATAATAAATAAGATATTAACTATTGCAGTTTCAAATCACACTGGTGATTTTATTACAGATAATTTATAAGGTATTAATTCATACGATTTCATTTTATTTTAGAATGGACTTACTTGAGAAGCAAAGGCTTTGAACTATCTACTCAATTCTTTTTTTTTTTTTTTTTAGGCAGTCCCTCTCCCACCTTCTATTTTCTCTCACCAAATTTAGATTATACTTAGATACACTGCTGGACTTTTTATATAGATTCAATTTATAAATTGAAATTTATTTACTATATAGCATTTTTCTTCTTTTTCTACTCTGTTGCACATCTCTGAAGTACATAACATGTTTTTTTAATCACATAATCTTCTAATGTCACTTTATTCACCATATCTGATGGCCATTATTACTATTTTCCCCTCTGTTTTGTTTGATAGGACAGAGAGGAATTGAGAGAGGAGTACAGTTAGAGAAAGAAAGAAACAGAGAGACACCTGCATGCAGATTTACTTTGCTTGTGAAGCATCCTGCTGCAGGTGGGGAGCAGGGACTTGAACCCAAGTTCTTGAGCAGGTCCTTGTACATAGTACTATGTGTTCTTAATTGGGTAAGTGATAGCCTGTCCCCCAAGAGTGGGCTTTTCTAAAGGAGGACTTTGTAAGAAGTTTTATTAGGTAATAAAAAACTTTATTAATGTCATTTAAGATGGCCTACTGAAAATGGTATTTGACCCATGAAAATGTTACATTGATTAAAACTCATTAAATTCAGAGTGTTAAAATTAAGGCGAGCCATTAGTCTCCATTGTGAAAACAAAGAACTTTTCAGTAACTTTACTGGTAATCTAAATAGTAAATTAAGATAGTACTAATCATATCTGAAGATTGACTTGTGTCATGCTGAAGGAAAAAAGTTCAGCATGGTGTGTGATGATTTTAAAGATGGTTTTTCTCACTAAAAGTAAAAGGTAAGCCTGTTCATATATTATAGCCAGAAAAAATCAAAAAGCAAAGTGGGGCCAATTATACTGGACTTGCTTCTAGAAAATAATTCCTTTATTTACATTGGTGAAATGTTTGACTTTCTTTTTCAGGTCATTACAAATCCATGAAGCTCCTAGAGGAACAGCATCACATACCACAACTTTTTTTTTTTATGTTTTTTTTCTTTCTTTTTTTAAAATTTTTTTTTAATATTTATTTTATTTATTTATTCCCTTTTGTTACCCTTGTTGTTTTATTGTTGTAGCTATTATTGTTGTTGTCATTGTTGGATAGGACAGAGAGAAATGGAGAGAGGAGGGGAAGACAGAGAGGAGGAGAGAAAGATAAACACCTGCAGACCTGCTTCACTACTTGAGAAGCGACTCCCCTGCAGATGGGGAGCCGGGGGCCCGAACTGGGACCCTCAAGGTCTTTGTGCTTTGCACCAGTGCGCTTAACCCGCTGTGCTATACTACCTGATACCCCTTTTATTTTTTTTAATATAAGCATTAAAACAAAGACAAACTTATAGCAGTTTATAATATACTTACTAAATGAAGATATGAACTAGGCACTTTTTGACACTGAAGTTCTGCGTATTGTAATTCTTTTAAAAAATCCTATCATAATGTTGGCTTAAAAATGCACTATGTTGAGATTTATTCTTTCTGTAAACATCTATAGATTGTGTATCATGTACCATACACTACGTAACAAGAAATCAAAATGCTTGCATACATAACCCTATTGAAAAATGGGGTTGCATGGTGATAGAGGCATAACCTTCTCTAAATAAGAGAGCCAACGGGCCAATAGGTATATGAAAAAATGCTCAAAGTCACTGAAGATGAGCGAAGTGCAAATAAAAAAAAGAGAAATTGTAAGTAGGGCACCAAAGTAAAAACCCTGTGGTGAGGGCTAGACATGCAGCTTCCTGGGCCAGTGGGGGGTGGGAGTGGGTGAGAGGGATGGGTCACAGTTTTTTGGTGGTGGGAATGGTGTTTATGTACACTCCTAGTAAAATGTAGACATATAAATCACTAATTAATTTGAGAGGAGGAAAATCAATTGTATGTCTCAAAGTTTTTCAAAACACAAACTAAATCTTTTTAATATATAGGCTGTGTATTTGATATGCAGACTCTCTCAAAAGCCTAGACCAAGTAGATTAGAAGAATCCAATAACAGAGCTATATAAGATACTGGGTACTGTACAACAAACCATAACAAAAGGACTTTTCAAAGTTAACCCAATTACCAAATAATGTGATGATAACATTAACTATCGATCGTCTTTTTGAACCCTAAGACAGCAGGAACCTCACATCTCCACTATAGAGCCTCTACTTCCCCCAGACCTGGTACCATTGGATAGAGCCCACTTTCCCGTATGCCTCTCCCAATCCATATCAAATAATATTGCATCCACCGATCACAACCTAACTAACACAACGATTGCCACCTCAACATGCTTCACTTCAGACTGTGTCCAGAGACTTCACATGTGGAATGACAACCCTTCAGCTTCATTACTCGGGTGAGACCTTTCCTTTCATAGTATATTCTAATTCCATCTCAGGTGGTTCACTTTCTAACAAAGTCCCAAAACCTAGATATACACCAGTTTTTGTGAGAGAGAGCATATCTTCATACGTATCTATAAACTACTGCAAAATATATACCTGAAAGCAGAAGTACACTAGAGTTTGAAGTGAGTACCTCCCTAACACTTCCTCTCCACTATTCCAAGCTTTGGGTCCATGATTGCTCAACAATTTGTTTGGCTTTGTATGTTAACTCTCTTTTCAGTCACCAGGTTCCAGATGCCACCAGGATGCTGGCCAGGCTTCCCTGGATTGAAGACCCCACCAATGTGTCTTGGAGCTCAGCTTCCCCAGAGACACACCCTACTAGGGAAAGAGAGAGGCAGAATGGGAGTATGGACCGACCAGTCAACGCCCATGTTCAGTGGGGAAGCAATTACAGAATCCAGACCTTCTACCTTCTGCAACCCACAATGACCCTGGGTCCATGCTCCCAGAGGGATGGAGAATGGGAAAGCTATCAGGGGAGGGGGTGGAATATGGAGATTGGGGGGTGGGAATTGTGTGGAGTTGTACCCCTCCTACCCTATGGTTTTGTTAATTAATCCTTTCTTAAATAAAAAAATAAATAAATAAATAAATAAAAAGACAATGAGATACTACTTTACACCTGTGAGAATGTCACACATTAGGAAAGACAGACACTAACTGATAAAAAGGCTGTAGGGAGAAAGGGACCCTTCTACATTATTAGTGGGGATATAAATTGGTCCAACCCCTATGGAAAACAGTCTGGAGACTCGTCAAATTCTAGAAATGCACCTACTTTATGATCTAGCAACTCCTCTCCTAGGGATTTACCCAGAGAAAATGAAAGCACCTATCTGAAAAAGACCTATGCATATCATTGTTCACAGTAGCTTAGTTTGTAGTAGCACAAACTTGGAAGCAATCCAGATACTCAAGGAAAGATGAATGGCTGAAGAAGTTATAGTACATATATGCAACGGAGTACTAAACAGCAGTTAAAAACAACTAAGTCATCTCCTTCGCAATAGTGTCAGATCTTGAAGGCATCATGTTGAGTGGGACAAGGCAGAAAGAGTAAGACCAATACTAAAAGATTTCACTTATAGGTAGAACTTCAAAACAAAGAAAAATAAGAGGAAAAAAAAAAAAAACATAAGATGAAATTTGGATGGGGTGTGGTGTACTGCACCAAAGAACTCTGGAGAAAGAGGGAAAGAGACAGTAGGAAGAGACCTTTGGATTCTGTTGTATTTCCTAAACACCAGTCAAGAGGAGATGAGAAAGGATGCCTATATGTTACAGACTTTACTGTAATCCATTAAGCCCCTAACTTTTTAAGTGTGAGTTTTGTAGTCTGATTTATTATATTTATATTGTACTTCTACAGTTTATCCTGTGACCTCAAGTTATTTAGTGCTTTCAATGTATTTAATTATTCACCTGCAAATGTGGCAAAATAATATGATTTTTTAAATTTCTTTATTGGGAAATTAATGTTTTCCATTCAATAGTGAATACAATAGTTTGTACATGCATAACATTTCCCAGTGTTCCATATAACAGTACAATCCCCACTAGATCCTTTGTCATCATTTTTGTACCTGTATTCTCTCCTCCACCCACCCTAGAGTCTTACTTTGGTGCAACACGCCAATTCCAGTTCAGGTTCTACTTGTGTTTTCTCTTCTGATCTTGTTTTTCAACTTCTGCCTGAGAATGAGACCATCCCATATTCATCTTTCTGTTTCTGACTTATTTCACTTAACATGAATTCTTCAAGGTCCATTCAAGATCGGCTTAAAATGGTGATGTCACCACTTTTAATAGCTGAGTAGTATTCCATTGTGTATATATACCACAACTTGCTCAGCCACTCATCTCATGTTGGACACCTGGGTTGCTTCCAGGTTTTCGCTATTACAAATGGCCCTATAATACAATTTGAGATCTAGGAGTGTGATGCCTCCAGTTCTGTTCTTTCTTCTCAAGATTATTTTGGCAATTCTAGGTCTTTTCTGGTTCCAGATAAACATTTGTAGCATTTGTTCTATTCTCCTAAAAAATGTGGCGGGAATCTTGATGGAGATAGCAACAAATTTGTCTATGGCTCTGGGTAGTATATTCATTCTGATGATGTTAATTCTTCCAACCCATGAACATGGAATATCTATCCACTTCTTAGTGTCTTTTTCAATTTCCTTGAGTAATGACTCATAATTTTCAGTATACAAGTCTTTCACTTCTTTGGTTAGGTTGATTCTTAGATATTTTATTGAATTGATTTCTGGATTTCAACTTCTTCTAACTTAGTGTTTGCATAGAGGAATGTCACTGACTTCTTAATGTTAATTTTGTAGCCTGACACCTTACTGTATTGCCTGATCATTTCCAAAAGCTTCTTGCTGGATTCCTTAGGTTTTTCTATGTATACTATCATGTCATCTGCAAATAGGGAGTTTGACTTCTTCTCTTCCAATCTGTGTCCCTTTAATTCCTTGCTCCTGCCTGATTGCTATGGCAAGAACTTCCAACACTATGTTGAATAGTAATGATGATAGTGGGCAGCCCTGTCTAGTACCTGATCTGAGGGGAAATGCTTCCAGTTTTTCACCATTGAGTATGATGTTGGATGTAGGTTTGCTTTATATAGACTCCACCATTTGCAGAAATTTTCCATCTATTCCCATTTTTGTAGTGTTTTGATCATAAAGGGATGTTGTATTTTGTCAAAGGCTTTCTCTGAATCTATTGATATGACCATGTGGTTTTTGGTCTTACTTTTGTTGATGTGGTGGATCACGTTGATTGATTTATGTGTATTAAACCAACCTTGCATGCTTGGGATAAACCCCACTTGGTCATGATGAACAATCTTTGTAATAGACTGCTGTATTCAGTTGGCTAGAACTTTGTTCAATATTTTTGCATCTATGTTCATCAGAGATATTGGTCTATAGTTTTCTTTTTTGCTTGTGTCCCTGTCTGCTTTTGGTATCAAAGTTATGTTGGCTTCTTCATAGAAGCTGGAATGGCTTATTCTAGTATCTTCAATCTTCTGGAAGACTTTTAAAAGTAGAGGTATTAGTTCTTCTTTGAAGGTTTTGTAGAATTCATTTGTAAAACCAACTGGTCCAGGACTTTTATGTTTGGGAAGATTTTTTATAACTGTTCCAATTTCCTTAGCTGTAATGGGCCTGTTTATGTTATCTACTTCCTCTTTACTTAATTTTGGAAGTTGGTAGGTATATAGGAAATCGTCCATTTCTTCCAGGTTATCTAGCTTGGTGGCATATAGTTGTTCATAGAAACCTCACATGATATGTCGAATTTCTACAGTGTCTGTTGTGATATCTCCTCTTTCATTTAGTATCCTATTTATTTGGGTCTTCTCCCTTTATTTTTCTTTTTTTGTGAGTCTGGTTAAAGGTTTGTCAATTTTGTTCACTCTTTCGAAGGACCAACATTTACTTTCATTGATCTTTTGTATGGTTTTCTTATTTTCAATGTTATTGATTTCTGCCCTAACTTTAGTGATTTCTGTCCTTCTGGTTGCTTTAGGGTTCCTTTGTTCTTCTTCTTCTAGGTCTTTAAGATGTGCAATCAGGCTGTTTATTTGTGCTTTTTCTTGTTTCTTAATGTGTGTTTGTATGGCTATGAACTTCTTTCTCAGTACTGCCTTCTGTGTCCCAAATATTTTGATAGCTTGTGTCTTCATTTTCATTGAAGTCTCGAAACATTTTTATTTCTTCCTTTATTTCCTCTTTGACCCAGTAGTTGTTAAGGAGTATACTATTGAACTTCCACATTTTGGGACTATTACTTATCTTTTGTTGATTGTTAAGTGTTAGTTTAATTCCACTGTGGTCTGAGAAGTTGCTTGGGATGATTTCACTGCTCTTGAATTTGCTGATGCTGTCTTTGTGGCCTAACATATGGTTTATCCTTGAGAATGACCCATGCGGATGTTCTGTCCATGAACCACACATGTTTTCACTCACTGGTGATTTGGTAGGTTCCTGAAGTCCTTCTAGTCCTGTCTTGTTGCGATTTCAGGTGGTCTTCTCTGGTATTCCTAGTTGACCCGGGAGAGGAGAGGAGAGAAACACAGCTGCTCCAAAATAATAAGATTAACTTCAAGAATTGTCTCTGAAGATACAATACATGTTATAGCTATAGAACATGTTAACTAGTATTACTAACATTTAACCACACTCTAAATTTTAGTCGTGTTGATGTCAAGATAGAGATAAAGCGTTGTTGTGATTATGTTATACACAGGAAACAGTGCAAAATGGCTGAAAGACATATGTAAATATAGTCAGCAGAACAGAGAAACATGTGAGTGCATTTGTCACTAGAGCAAAGAATAAGAGTTAGGTTAAATTAAGACGGAACCAGTAAAAATGTATGTCAATATCAGTATCTATGAACACATAGTGACAACATCCTGCCAAAAGTCTAATGGTTCCAAGAAACTCCATTCGAATGGAGAAAACCTCATATGGAGAAAATGAAAGAAAATGTACTAGAAATATATGAAAATTTGAGGCTGTTTTTGTGAAGTTAAGAGCTTATAATGTAAGGAATTGAAAGATACATATTCCATATTTTTATTCTTTTCTATTGATAGCGACAGGGGGAGAGGAAGGAGGAGGGTGGTAAGAGGATGTAGGAGTGGTAGAGAGCCAGAGAACCAAGTTTTTATTTATTTATTTATTTATTGAGTGGCACAGTAGGCTGACCCAGCCTCCCTTAAGAGAGTGGGGAGTCCCTTGGTGGCCAGGCAGTAGTGAATCGGGTTAAGCACACATGGCACAAAGCCCAAAGACTAGCTCAAGGATCCTGGTTAGAGCCCCTGGCTCCCTATGTGCAGGGGGGTCACTTCACAAGTGGTGAAATATGTCTGCAGGTGTCTTTCTATTTATTTATTTATTTATTTATTTTATTCCAGAATTAATGTTTTACATTCAATAGTAAATACAATAGTTTGTACATGCATAACATTTCCCAGTTTTCCATATAACAATACAATCCCCACTAGGTCCTCTGTCATCCTTTTTGGACCTCTGCTCTCCCCCCTTACCCATCCCAGAGTCTTTTACTTTGGTGCAATATGACGATTCCAGTTCAGGTTAGAGAACCAAGTCATATATAATCTACTTGGTGTGTGTGTGTGTGTGTGTGTGTGTGTGTGTGTGTGTGTGTGTGTGTGTTTACAGTACTAGGGTGAGAACCTATAACCACATATGTGCAAGGCATTTGTTCTACCACTGAGCCACCTCCAGACCTTTACAGAATAGAAAAGAAGTCACTGTAGAGCTGAGGATTGATAGTTATCAGGTTCAAGTAAGGACATTTCACTTCATCAGGAAAGAGAAAGTCTAATCATCTTAAGGGTTGATATTAGAAAACACATGTGAAGTATGTAGATCATCTTAACTTTTGATGTATTGACATTTTGAGCAGCTAAACCTGCCGGTCACTTAGCTGGTGTTTCATAAAAATGCTAGGGCAGAGGATAGATAGTACAGCAGTTTATAGGACAGATTTTCATGCTTGAGGCTCAGAGCTTCCAGCTTCAATCCTTGCTATACCAAATATCTGAGTTGACCAGTGTTTTAGTAAAAAGAATAGATTGAAAAAAGAATAACAAAAACAAGAGAAATTCAACCTATCAACGAATCTTGTTCAGAAACATATTCTAAACTACATAGATTTGGGAATGTTAAACAATTTTGAGGTTGTTGTAGGCAAGTAAAAGCATGAAAATCTAAATATAAGGAATATAGGGTAAAGATATGTAGAAAAATTAGTCAGAAGGACTAATAAAGAAGCTAGTATCCAGGAAATATCAGTATCATAACATAATTATTTGTATTACACAGTACTAATTATTAGTACTAAATGAATCCAAGAATGTATATATTTATTGAATTAACCATTTTTTAAATATATATTTATTATTTATTTATTTTCAGAGAAAGAACAGAGCATTTTCCAATCATAGGAAATACCATGGATGACAGGAGTGGTTCCAAGGATTCATACCATTCACTCTACATACTGAACAGCTGGATTTGCTAGTTTTAATGTGGCAGAGCATTAAAGGAATTTGCATGAATAAGGTTAAAGATTTCCCTAAAGTGTGTAAATATGTCCTTACCCTTAAGGTTAAAGATTTCCTTAAGGTCTGTAAATATGTCCTTACCCTTCTTCACTGTTGTTTTCTTAAAGTAAAATTAAAAACTCAACTAAATACCTTTATGACAAATGCAATCACCACCCTCGGAGATTACAATAGTAACTGAAGCAAGGATTGAAGCAGTTTAACCAATACCAGTTATCCCCACAATGTCTCCAGTTCAAGAAAAAATAGCAACCAAATCCAAATGAAAAAGAACCAAAACAGAATTTCTTGATAAAAGAAAATATTACTGGAACAAATTGTAAAATAAGAATGATATATCTGGAAAAGTATAAACATGAACTAGCATTTGGTCTTCGTTAATTTAGATAAGCTACTCATATTTATTTCCCAGAACCCAGACCACGATTTCATGCTTCCTATCCTACACCCAAACAAAATTATAATTATGAGATTTATTTCTTTCATGAAGTTTAAAACTAACCGTATTCCAATGTATCAGAAACATTCAGACTTGAATTGTCCATTAGAATAGGATTCAAACTTCTCCTCAAATAGTTCTCAAAAAGAGAATCCATGAGAATATTTTCACACTAATAAAAATGTTTAAAATCTACTCCACATATACAGGACCTGATGTCAAATAACACAAAACTGAATATACCCAATCATGTAAAAATATAATATTTTATATCATGAAGTTCAAATTTAAAGAAAATATGAATAAGGAAAAATAACAAATTCTGGAGTATTTAATTTTTGTTTGTTAAGACTTGTTAGTAGAGATGTACCAGTTCACTACCAAATTTCATGATGAGCAATAATAAGTCCTAAATGACTCAAAGATTTGCATATTAGGCCAGAAATGGGCACTTAGGTGAATCTTAAGGACCATGATATGTACCAAGAAGTTTAGCTCAGGGAGAAAATGCAAGATACACAGTTAGTTTTGTTTTTTAAATGTACCCATAAAATATCTTTTCTTTTAAAAAAACAAAATCAAATACTTAGAGGAAAACATTGGCAGAATGATTTTCCATGTAAGCTTTCAAAACATTTTTGATGATCCAAGTCCAACCTAAAGGAAAACAAAAACAAAAATATACCAATGGGACTACATCAAACTGTAAAGCTTCTGCATACCAAAAGGAATTACAACCAAAACTGAGAGACTCCATACAGAGTAGGATAATATCTTTACATGTCGGACATCAAATGAAGGACTAATAAAATATGTACAGAATTCACCAAACTCAGCAATCAAACAACTAACAGCACTATCAAAAATGGGGAGAGGACATTGGCAGAATCTTTTAAAGAAGAGATCCAAATGGTCAATAGACAAATGAAGAATGCTCAAAGTCACTGATAATCAGAGAATGGAAAGAAAGACAAGGATGAGATATCACTTTACATGTGTGAGAATATCATATATTAGAAAAAATAGACACATCAACTGTTGGAAAAGTTGTGGAGGGAAAGAAATTCTCCTACATTGTTGTAGGGAATATAATTAGATCCAACCCTGTGAAAGACAATGTGGAGACTCAATAGAATGTTAGAAATGGACCTACTCTATGACTCAGCAATTCCTTTCCTGGGAATATATGCAAAGCAAACAAAGACACTTCTCTGAAGATACCTACAGACATCTATGTTCATAGCAGTATTATTTGTAATAGCCCAAATTTGGAAGCAACTCAGATGCCCAATGACAGATGAGTATCTAAGAAGTATATAATGCAGCTATTAAAAATAATGAAGTCGTGTTTTTTGCCATATCTTGGAAAGAACTTGAAGGTGTGTTAAATGAGATAGGCCAGAAATAGAAGAGTGAATGCTGAATGACCTCATTCATAGGTAGAATTTCAGAAGCAAGAACAGCAAAGGAAAACTCAAGGTAAAACTTGGATTAGCTATGATGTATTACACAAAATCAAAGGTATATTGGGAAAAATGGAAAAGGACGCAATTAAGGGGCTCTGGAGAGTTGGTGACTGATGATAGGAAAAGACATAGGTTGGAGGAGAAAGTGTGAGTGGGGGGGTATAACTATTTGTCAACAACTGTACTGTAAACCATTAATCCCTAACTGTAAACTGTACTGTACTGTAAATCATTAATCCCTATTAAAGTGGAAAAAATTGAAATAGAATCAATTAAAATATTTGCTAGTTCACTTTTTTTTTCCTCCAGGGTTATCATTGGGGCTCAGTGCCTGCACCACAAATCCACTGCTCTTGGAGGCTATTTTAATCTCCTTTTTTTTTCCTCCTCCAGGGTTATTGCTGGGCTCGGTGCCTGCACCGTGAATCCACTGCTCCTGGAGGCCATTTTTTCCCCCTTTTGTTGCCCTTGTTGTAGCTTCGTTGTGGTTACTATTATTATTGCCCTTGTTGACGCAATTTATTGTTGGATAGGACAGAGAGAAATGGAGAGAGGAGGGGAAGACAGAGAAGGGGAGAGAAAGATAGACACCTGCAGACCTGCTTCACCGCCTGTGAAGCGACTCCCCTGCAGGTGGGGAGCCGGGGGTTCGAACCGGGATCCTTATGCCGGTCCCTGCGCTTTGCGCCACATGTGCTTAACCCACTGCGCCACCGCCCGACCCCCTTTAATCTCCTTTTGTTGCCCTTGTTCTTTTATCTTTGTTGTGGTTATTATTATTGTTGTTATTGATGCCATTATTGTTGCATAGGACAGAGAGAAATGGAGAGAGGAGGGGAAGACAGAGAGGGAGAGAGAAAGATAGACACCTGCAGATCTGTTTCACCACTTGTGAAGTGACTCCCCTGCAGGTGGGGAGCCGGGGGCTTAAACCAGGATCCTTATGCAGGTCCTTGAACTTTACCCCACTAAGCTACCTCCCAACTCCCTGAGACAGTATTCTTATCCAACACAGCTACCAAACTTAAGCAAAACTACCATAGTTATGCCCACAGGAACATGCCTAAAATAGTTTTCCTAATTTTTTTCTACCCTAAAATCCCTAATCTCATCTATTCTAATACTACTTTTTTGGTTCCTGTTCATTAACCATCTTGTTGCAACTTAAGTTATGCCACCTTCCAGACACCAAGTTACAGATGTTACCATGACTCCATCCTGACTTCTCTGGGCAGATGACCTCACTAACTGTCCTGGATGCTTGCATCTCCAGAGCTTTGGTCCACTAGGAAAAGGTGGAAACAGGCTTGGGGTATCATCGGCCTGTCAACATCCATGCTCAGTGGAAAAGCAGCTACAAAAGCCAGAACTCCTACCTTCTGCTCCCCATAAACAGCCTTGATCCATACTTCCAGTGGGGGAGAAGTGATAGGATAAAGATAAGAGGGCTCTGAACTCCAGATCCATCAAAACCCAGAGAGAGAGAAGGAAAAGAAGAGGGACATATGGAGGTAGCTATGATGTTATGAGTGGCTTAGAAAGGAACAGAGGATTGAATCAGAAAAAGAAGGGGCAATTGTGTATAAATATGAATAGATAGTTGTAGAGAGGATGGTTCTCATGAATAGATAGTTGTAGAGAAGATGGTTCTCATGAATAGATAGTTGTAGAGAAGATGTAGCCCATGGCTACAACCTTAGGGGAACTGCGGTGGATTGCAGTAGGAAGAGGGAAGACTCAGAACTATGGTGGTGGGAATGGTGTGGATTCAAACCCATCAACAAGTAATTTTGTAATACAAAAATCAAACAATAGATACATAAGTAAAAAAAGCAATTATTTCTATCAAAGATCAGGCAAATGCCAATGCACACTAAATAATTAATACTATTCTAAATGTAACAAAATTCAATCTGTAGTGAAAAATAATTCCACAACTCATATTCCTTTTTTCTTGTGTAAAAATGGAAAAATCTACAACTTCTAGTTTGTAAAAATGGGAAATAATGATTTATTTTAACTACAAATATTGTTCATAATAGCAGCAGTGATTACTGAGATAGACTACTATGTGTATCAGTCTCTTCTTCATTTTTCAAGGTCATATTATGACATAAATGCCAATATTCCATTTAAGATGAATAAATTAACACAAACTTATCATTTAAGTTCATAAAAAGCTTTAGAAGCTCAACACTTCAACATTTCAAAGGTTAAAATGACCTATAAGTTGTATCAAAAATGGTGTAAGAAAATAAGTTATTTTTCACAGAGACAATTTGTTATTACTTTTTTGAAAAGGAAAAGCTGATTAAAAACAGAAATGTTTCAATAGTTGCCTGTCACAATGACATTTTCTAAGGCACATAATAATTAGTTCTTTATTCTTATAGTAGTGATTGTCATCACTTTTTATACCAGTCCTAATGTTAATATTTTTTAATCATTTTTAACACTTGAATTTTTCCCTAAGAGAGATATTTGTATCTGTCACTTAGTTGAGTATATATATTTTTACTTATACTTCCCAAATTCAACAAGTAGCAATTTTCTGTACTTAAAATACTCATGTGTTTAAAAATTTTGCCGTAGAATAGGTCTGAATATAGAAAGTCATAATAAATAATTACCTTATTCTTATATTATCAGTCATAGGTAGTAAATTAATCTAGTTCCATATGTATAAAGTAGTAACTTCTAGTGGAAACAGTGAGAGCTTCTTATAGAGAAAATAATATATTTGTAAAGGTAATAATTCTGATCCTAAATGACAAATTTTCCTAAAATTAATATTTAGTTAAATACTATTATAAAATAACTACAGATTAAAAGAAACTGATAGTATTGTAAAATTAGTCATAATATCAACTTGAAAGATTCTATTAAACTATAAGTCATTGTTAGTTGTACAATTAGAAGTCAAATATACACATTGCCAGGGCTTCACTCATCTGGAATGATTTTTCCAGACAGAAAAAGAGATCAGAAAATGAGATGCTTCCAATCTTGTTCTTCTTTCTCAAGATTGAATTGGCAGAGTTAGGTATTTTCTAGCTCCAGATAAACTTTTATAGCTTTCTTCTATTCCCTTAAGGAAATTTGGTGTGATATTTTTAGGGATGGCATTAAATCTGTGTACAATTCTGTGTAGAATGGTCATTGTGATGATGCTAATTCTTCCAATTTATGAGCATGGGGTATCTTTCCATTTCTTTATTTACATTAACAGTGACTTATAATTTTCAGTATAAAAGTCTTTGATAAGTTTATTCCTAGATCTTGATTTTTTTTTTCTGTTATAGTAAAAAGACCAAGGCTAGTTTATAGTGTTTGCATAGGGGGATGACTGTCGTTCTGCACCGCGGAGAAGAGAGAGAGGAGGTCCGGAGCGAAGAGGGAATACAAATCTTTATTTGCGTTGGCACCTCAGAGTTGGGTACAAGAGAAGCAGGTTGGGCCATGTGGAGGTAGCGAAAATGGCCGCCTAATGCAATAACCTTTCCTGCATCTGAACACTGGAGTGAAGCGCTGGCAAGAGAGTGAGGTGCGGAAGAAGAAGGGCTTTTATAGGAGTAGCTTTCATGATAATGGGAAGGGGAGGAGTAACCATAGCACTCCAGGATAGGATAATAACTCTCATGAGAATGGGAGGGGGGGAGGAGTAACCAAAGCACTCCAAATATTGCGGGGAAATAGAAAATGCCCTGAGGGCACAACATGGTGGAACAGGCACTCTGAGAATGTCCCAACTCTCGTGGGAACTAGCAGTAGCCTGAGGGGACAACATGGCAGATGTGACTGCATCTGCACAATTTCCCAACAGATGACACTGGTTTTTATATATTTATTTTGTAGCCTGACACCTACATATATTGTTCGATGATTGCAAGGCATTTTCTACTAAATTATTTTGGATTTAAAAATAAATAAATGCTTCACTTCAGACTGTGTCCAGAGACTTCAGGTGTGGAATGACAACCCTTCAACTTCATCACTCGGGTGAGACCTTTCCTTTCATAGTATTCTCTAATTCCATCCCAGGTGTTCCACTCCCCAATAAAGTCCCCAAACCTAGATATAGTCCAGGTCACCTGAGATATAGCGTATGTTCACACATGCCCATAAACCAGGGAAAAATATATACCTGAAAGCAGAAGTACACAAGAGTCTGTAGGGAGTACCCCCCACCCAGCACTTTATATGCACTATTCCAACTTATGGGTCCCTGATTGTTCAACCATTTGTTTGGCTTTGTATGTTAATTCTCTTTTCAGCCACCAGGTTCTAGATGCCAGCATGATGCCGACCAGACTTAAATTAAAATCTTTTCTGACAGATGCCTATCTGCCCCATCTTCCTCTCAGGGGAACAATTCTAAAATGCAAACTGAAAGATGCCCATGGATGCTGTAACTGAGATTCAGCTTCAGATATTGACAGAAACTGTATAAATCTACAGAACTTTGCTAAAATATTTTCTACTTAGACCTAGATACCCTTTCTCATCTACTTCCTATTTCACTTCCATCACTCACTCAAAGCCTGGCCCTGTCACATCAAGTAAGGACTACAAAAGTTGGATAAGGGCAAGAGACTGGCAAACTAATGATGGCCCTTTTCATCACTACCAGGCCACCCCTTAATCTGTGGCTCAAGTCAGTGAATATTGGGATTCCCACATAGTTATGATGGGCCTGGACCTCTAATAAATCCCTCTATCCACCATCACTGGTTATCTCTATCCGAAACATTATAAACCCTCTTTTTTTAAAAATTGTTTTATCACCTTTATTTTTTATCATGTAGAGACAGCCAGAAATTGAGAGTGAAGGGGTGATAGAGAGGGAGAGAGACAAGAGACACCTGCAGCCCTGCTTAACCCCCCACCCCCGTAAAGCTTTCCCCTTGCAGGTGGGGACCAGGGGCTCAAACCTGGGTCCTTGTGCATTGTAACATGTGCGCTCAACCAGGTGCGCCACCACCCGACCCCTATAAACCCTCTTGTAGGCCTCTACGGGACATAGTCCTCAATGTAGAACAATAGTGGTAGAAATTGCCCCACTCTCTGTATGGAATTCTACCTCTCCTATTCCACACTTTTGGCAATCATTATTATATAACTAATAAAAAAAAAAAAGAACTTAGCCCATAGAAGTCATAAACTTTCTCATATAACAAGAAATTAGCAAGAGTTTAGGGCATCAGACTCTTTCCTTTTATTGCTGAGAACTTATTCTGATGCAGGCTCCGCCCCCAGGTTTTTCTATGCCCCGCTAAATCCTAGAGTGCCCCCTTTCAACCAATCCTGGCTCCGCCCCCAGGTTTTTCTATGCCCCGCTAAATCCTAGAGTGCCCCCTTTCAACCAATCCTGGCCCTACACGTCACTCCTGGTTGTCGCCCAATAAAAAGCCCCCTCACCCCTCCCCTCTCTATCTCTGGGCTCTCAGCTTTCCCTCTCTGAGGTCTCGCTCCCTGCTCTCCTCCCGTGGTCGGCCATTGCCGGCTGGCTCCACGTGGTCTAAACCAAACCTCCCCCCCCATCCTATAATAAAGAATTGTGTACCCCTTTGCTCTGGACGTCCGCTCTCTTCTCCGTGGTGCAGCCCGACATCGGACCGCCGCAACAACACCTTTTTAATTTTTTGTTTGTCTTTTTACTTTTTGCTTATTTAATTGACTTTATCATGGTTGAAAACAATGAAATTTAGGAGGTATCATCATATATCTCTATAAGGGTAAATATCCACCACCCAAGTTCTAGTTGTAGTATTTCTTTTTAGAATCTGTAAGGAGACTTAGCTCAGTGAATGTAAATACAAGGCAATAGCTACGTAGGTATCTGATTTTTTTTTCAGTTCTAAAACACAGTTACTGAGAATGCTATATGCACTCAAGCTAAAATCGAATCAACTGGAGGAAATTCCACCTTAATTTTAGTTCAGGAAGGGGAGCACAAGACTTGCTTGCTGGGGACCCAGAAGGTTTAGATTTAATCCCCAGTAACACCATATGCCAAAAAATGAGTAGTTCTTAGGTTATCAGTCATCTATCTACCATTTATCTTCAATCTATTGTCTATGCCTCATAAAGTAAAGTACTAAAAAAAAAAAAAAAAACACTCATGAGTGATTTGTAACTACATTACTTTGTAATATCTTAAACTTATTGGTTGGGGAGTGACTTCATCTACTAAGAATAATACAACTAAACATGTAGTTGTGATACTTGAACAACAAATATTTAGATATTCAGTTCTGGAGGCTGTAATGTTCAAAAAGCCAGCAGATTTATTTCACAGGGAGAGGTCGCTTCTGACTTATAGATGGCAGCCTTTTTTTTTTTTATATTTATCTTCAAATTGCAAGAGAAAGAGAAAACAAAATCTTATGTCTCTTCTTATAAAGATATTCATGCTTTTTAACATAAGAGACCTACCCTTACTGGCTCTTCTAAACTTAATTGCCCCTCCTAATCTGCATCTTTAATACCATCACATTGTGGGATTAGTACTTCAACATGTACATTTTGAGGGAACACAATTCAGTCTACAATCAAAAGCCATACTATAATTTATATTATAGTTGCATGATATAATACATATTGTATTATTGTATTTATTACTATATTATATATAATATATTGCATTATATTTTACTTTCTAAACATTCTAACACAAATTTGAAGAATAGACATGTAAGAATTCTATCAGTGAAAGTTTCAAATGCATTTCATGTTCAGGAATAATTTTAGTTATAAATCATGTGCTGCTTAGTTTAACAAAAAGTACTTTCAGTAAAGCACAAAGGAAAATCAATACTGAGGTTACTATAATTCATTTTGATCTAAGCTATGAATAGAAAAGCACAGTACATCAGGCAGAACTTTAAAAAGAAAGTAATTATATTTATCACTAATTCCTCTTAGAAGAGAAAAAGAGAAGCAACTACTTATCAATAATTCCTAACCTATCTTTAGAATAAAAGGTATATACCTTAAATGATTTACCATTTTCACAAAAACAGAGCTGGAAATTTATATTAAGATTCCAGTATACATGTCTTAGGTCTCTGTGAACCTCACAGGAAATTTGGGAATTTGCAGCACATAATACCAGACTAAACAACTGTGAAAAATTTCACACCAGACACTGCAGGATAGATGCTGTGGGGGCTGCAAAGATGGTGTAATGCAGTTCCTACCTTGGACTTTCTTCCCAAAGGAGAACAGAGAGGTTTCTTCCTGTCTAGGTAGAGGACACAGTGGGAGAGGAATATGATATGGAGTATATCAGTGCAACTTATTGAAAATGCTGGTCACACTCTGTGGCTTAAATAGCTCCTTTTCATAAACCAGAACAGACAATGAAAGGATGAAGAGGTCAGTAATAAGTTTGATATAGGTACTTATAAGATAGCTTCACTGGATAGTGCACTGGCCTTTATCACTGTATAGGGCCTAGGATTGAGCCTGGTCTCCACTGCACAGGGCTAGGTTTTGGTCTGTGGTGTCTCTCAATTTCTTTGTTTCTGTCCCTGTCTCTCTCCAGAAAAAAAGTTAGCTCTGAGGGGAGAAGCCCCAGCAACAACAAATGTGTATGCATGTGTTTGACAGAGTATTCCTCATAGGTTATATTCAATTAAAGGAAGACATTTAAGGTGTATATATATTTTTAGACAACAAGAGCAAACAAAGAAGAAATTAATATGCTTCAGACTACTAATTTATAAGTGGCCATTCAAATATATATATATATTTAAAAGAAACTCATGTTGGGCTACATTTTTCCTTTTTCTTTTAAAACCTCACTGACTTTTTTTTATGCCAGGGCTTCTTCACTGCTCTGGGTCAAAATTTTCAGATAGAAAGAGAGAGGCAGAGGGGGAGAGGGAAAGACACCAGAGCTTGTGCAGTGGGAGCCATGCTCAAACCTGGGTCATACTTGCATGGCAAAAAAGGTACCTTCCCACATGAGTTATCTTCCTGCCCCTCACTGAGAGCTTTCTTAGCCAAGAAATATTGAAATAGTTTGCAAATGTTTTAGAGAAATAGCAGGGTTGATGGTAGCACAAAATACATTTCATAATTACTTTGTTTTACTTTTTAAATTTGATTTATTTACTGGAAAGAGACAGAGAAGTTGTGAGGGAATGGGGAGATAGAGAGTGAGAGAGAAAGAAGAGACCTGCATCCATGCTCCCTCCCTGCAGGTGAGGACCAGGTGTTTGATCCCAGGTCCTTGTGCACTGTAACATGTGTGATCAATTGAGTGTGCAACGACCTGGCCCCTATTTTGTTTTTCTTTTCTTCTGTTATATAGAAGAATCTGAAAAAAAGACCAGGGAGAGGGACAGGAAGAAGATAACAGTGGGTAAAAGAGAGGAAGTTTATTATTGAAATTCCCCATTCTGTCTTTGGTGTTCAGAGTCAACACTCAGCTCTTAACACATCACACATAGAAGTCACTTCACTAAGATAGTCAATGCCCTCTATGATTAGCACAATTCTCCAAATAAAAAAGTTTAAGATACAGGCTTAAACTTAAGGAACTGATCTACTAAGCTACAACATTCTCAGAGAACTTCGAGAAAAAAAGTTTGTATTTCACTACTACAGTTATTAAAATATCCTACATTTAGAGTCATCTTTTCATGAAAAAGTAGAATACCTGAAATAAAAAAGCAACTAGTAAACCTCAACTGTATTATTTGAATTTTATAGGTATATTTGATTACTTTACTATTAAACCTTGTAGACTTTACTTACACATACACATAGTTCTTCTTCTAGCATTTGCCCTTCTTCCGTAGCCAGTCAACAGTGTCAGGTTGAGCCTGATGTAAAGTTTCGAGACCTCCTTTGAATCTGGAGAGGTGGCAGTCGTTGACTATGTGGGTCATAGTCTGTCTGTAGCCGCAGGGGCAGTATATGCCTACATAACAATTTTAACCACTCATACTTCAAATAAATAAATGTTATACTCTCTCTTCCTTTAGTGTAATTTTTTTTAACAAATTACTTATGCTTTGGAGTTGTTAGGAAATAGAATCAATTTTTTCAAAAGATTTTTTCATAGACTGTTTCAATTTTTTAGCCTCATGTTATTTATTTCAATATTCATAAAAACAATAGTGAGTTTTCATTCCAGTAGTGAGGCATTAATATATAAACTCATTGTTATATTTTATACTACTATTTTAAAAATTATTCTTAATGTGAAAGTCTGGATCTTTTCATTTTGATACTTTAATAGCAGTAGCTATAGTAGCTTATGAAAGAATATTTTTTTCAGTGTGTCTTTTCTGAATACAAATAAAGTATATAATGGTCTTCCGTGTTCTAGCAGAGAAGGATGCTCACCAGACATTATCCTTGGCCACCCAGGTACCCCCAATGCCTCATTTCACCTGGATAAACTTATCTAGTCTTGACAACTTTACTTTTCAGAGAATTATAGATAAAATAGTAACATTTTATTTAAATTTTCTTTGAGTTGAAGTTCTGGTGTCATAAATATGTGTGCTTTTGTAATCTATCAAAATGAAAAAAGAAAACTATTCTTTTGAGACTACTGTAAACATAAAAGCACCACAGATTTAGTTAGAGATAGGGTTTCACACTTTCCCGTGAAAGTACAACTTTTTGAAATAAAATTTGTAATCAGTAGATCTCACACAAGTATATTGAAATTTCTACAATTAAAGTTTGGCAAGTCTAGTTAATATGCTCAGTCCTATAGGACTACTTTCTCAAAGCATTTTGCTAGCAATTTTACATTCTAAATTATAGCACACCTAATTAGCAGACAGACTAGATAGTTCCTAAAGAAAGTACACTCCTCTTCAATGTAGAGTTTAAAAAGAGCGTCACAGTTTAGCAGATATTGTAAGATTTGATTTGCTTCAAGCTGTGAGGCAAATCTGGCAATCCAGTTAAAATCAACATGAAAGTTTGTAAAGCAATTTGTGGTCTGCAGTGAAAACTGCTGGTTGACCTCTAAATAAGTAAAAATGTTGTTCCTGAGGGGAAAATTCACAGGAAAATGCACAGATAATGTTCTGGTTCTCTATACTTTTCCAATTGAGTAAAAGTTTCAATAAATTAACCCATCACTTGTGTGACTGTTATAGGAATTGTGGAATTTGTTTTCCTAATATTTATTCACTAACTCATCTATCTGATCTTTATCTAACACCTCTATTGTTGGGCAAAAGTCACTAGGTTTGCTTATTTATTTGTTTATTTTATTATTGACTCTTTCTTTAAACTTAGTCCTGACATTCTGAATAAGAATCCTTTTAAAGTCAGTGATTTACTTTTCATAGTGCTAACTTATGCAACCATATATTGTAGCTTTCATTTTTATCATTTATTCATAAGAAACCTATCATTTATACTGGTATTAATCAAGAGCTTGACTCAGGAGTGACTATCTCTGTATGTGAGCTCTGACAAGTTAGCTATGTTCCTCAGAGACATGCATAACTCGAATTCTAAAACTTGAATTCTAAAAAAAAAAAAATTAGCTAAATGACATTAATGGCAAGTTTCAATTGAAAAAGAATACACACTGATATGACTTCATATATAGTATTTCTTCACACTACTCATGTTAAAAATACCACTTTCCTTTTTTTTAAAGAGATGACATAACTCAAATTCTTCTTTTTGCATTTATATTTATATTTGTGGAGCAGGTCAACAGCTAAAAATGATATTAATTTTCTAGTTCACAAAAGATTTAGTCATAGCATGGGGATGCCAACTTTTACAGTATCTAAATTAATATAATCTACAGAAACTAAAGAATATAGGTTTAATAAGTGTTGATCATAATTCTTTACTGAACGAATCTGCTTAAACTGCCTCTGTCTTTCCAAAGTTCCACTTAACGCCCTTTGGCAAACAGTCCACTCTTGTAGAAATGTCAGTTGGAATGTGAAAGTAGGACCCATTATCTTATTTGCTGACATGTTAATATAAATTTGCCTTTGGTCTTGGGCACTACATTCACTATAATCCCTATTCAAGAACACTGAGATTACCGTCTATAAAATTAAGTCATGGGTTGAACTGTTACATGGAAAACTGGGAAATGTTACACATGTACAAACTATTGCATTTTACAGTTAGCTGTAAGCCATTAAATCCCCCCAGTAAAAAAAATATTTTTAAATGAAGTCATGGATGATATATGTGCTTAGCTAATATCTACTTTGACCCCAGAGTATTTAGCTACTGATAAATTTTAAGCACAACTTAAGAACACTACTCCTGATTAAAGTACTTGCTACTTATATATTTTTATTTTCCAGCTGGAAAGAATATCTACTAGTTTCACAAAATTTCTACTTATTACAAGACTCATAATTCTTTGTGGGATTTTCTTTTTGTCTTTGAGTGTGCAGGGAAATACTCAAGTTATCCCATCAAGTCTGACATTGACCTTCTGTAGCTTCCTAGATAGGACTCTGTTTCTTAGGAAATGTCATAATATCATAGGATATGAATGAAAATTATAATCCAGGCTGAATCTTGATCTAAAGTTTTGATTGATGTTTACTATTAAACTTATTAGTTAAAACATTCTGTACCTCAGTTTCCTTACCCAAGAAATGAAACTAGTACTGCTGTCCAGATAAAAACTATTACAAAGGGGCTTAAATAAGTTGCTGTGTAACAATATTTAATTTAAGAGCCAGGCTGTCACACATCTGCTTAAGTACACCCATTACAATGTGAAAATATCCCAGTTCAACTCCCTGATCCTCACCTGCAGGTGGAAAGTTTCACAAGTGATGAAGCAGAGCTGCAGGTATCTCTTTCTCCTTATCTATCTTCCCTGTCTCTCTCATCCTCTCTGTCTCCACACAGTAAATAAATAATAAAAATATTTAAAAATAATGTTCAGTGTAGTGCTTGGTACTGAGAAAGGACTCATATGTCAGATACACAGCTGTTCTTTGCAGAATAATTGTTGTTGTTACTTAAGGAAAAAATACTTTCATTCCACAAATTTGCATGATTTTTATTTAAGCATCTTCATCTGAGTGCATGCTCAAACTTGGAAATTATAAAATAAATTGGAATTAAAAATAACTGTCATTGAACTTCACCGCTATGAATTGTCTTGCTCAGATATAGAGTGACAGAGGGAAAAAGGGAAAAATATCACTGCACTGAAGCTTCTACCAATGCAGTGGAGAGTGGCCTTGAACCTGGGTCACTTCTATGACAAAGCTGGCAAACTGTAGACATTGTATGCAGTATTAACTTTGTGTTTCTACTTCAGATCAATAACAACACATTTGTTCATGTTTTGACTTTTGAATCATATTTTAGAAGATCATATGGTCTGTTTGAGGAATGCTGATAACTAAGCATTGTTTAAATATGATTGAGACTTTAGATCCTTTAATACTGTATCATTCCAATAGTCACAATATAGATTAAATTGACTTCTTTGTATTCATATATGAAATAAGCTGTCATATATTCTGTTGTGTCTAAAAAAAAGAACAACTACTAAAAATTTTAGAAGATTCAGCTTAAAATGGTAGAGACTATGAGTCTAGAATTCTTAATGTCTTGTGACCTCTTTGCATAAGCTTATTTACCTTATATAAGAAAGTTGTTTTCTTTACTTTTCAATTGTTTATAATCTAATCATATTTAAAATATATAGTTGTAGGTTTTTTGAATTTTCTATTTAATGTACTAAGGCAAAAAAGTATTGTACTTACTGATTTTTATTATTTTGCTATATGTTAGATTTATTTTCCCCTCTATGCCTGAAGTTGTCTCTTATGTAGGTTTTAAGTCTGTTTACTATGAACTGTGGATTGTGAGAGAAATAAAGTGCTGCAGGTAAAATACAAACACAGATAATCCTACAACTGCTGCTAATATAAATAGGCAAATAAGCTTCAAGCAAAATAAGATCTATACCTAGAAAAAACAGGAGCTTAAAACATATTGACATTAATAGGAAAAAACTGATGTAATTTTATTCAAAGAGAATAGCAAAGGATATCTCAAATATTCCCTAAAGAATTCCAAAGGTGTAGAAACAAATTCTTCAGTCAAGACTTACGTTTTGTTTCTTTAAAAATTAATCAATAGAAAGTGTTTTTTTAAAAAGACTGCATTGTAATTTTTGGAATTCTTGCTCTGTTTATACTTACCTCAAGTTCACTAAAATAACAATACAGATAAATAATGTCAAATTGTGATTATTGACATGAACATTTTCTAAGATTAAAAAAGGTCATGAGGGGCCAACAGAGTGCACACATTACCATGTGTTAGGACCTGGGTTCAAGACTCTGGTCCCCACCTATAGAAAGGGATCTTCAAGAGCAATGTTGAAGGTTTCTCCATCTTACCTTCTCTATCTCCCATTTCCCTGTCTCAAACAGGAAAGAAAAATGGTCACAGGAAAAGGTAGAACTCCTTGCACAGACACTAACCTCCACCCAGAAATAACCCTGGTGGCAAAACAAACAAACAAATAAATACAGCAGGTGAAATTGTGATTTCAGAAGTCTTTGACTACCAAAACTAAAATTTAAATTTTCCTGACACTAACTCTATGATCATTTTAGCATACATAACCTTTATATGTATATTTTTTCCATTTTTTTAATTTAATGGCTGTCCCTAGAATATAAACTAATAGGACTGGAATGCACTTTATTGAACTAGACAATATTCACCACTAGAAAATATCTGCTATTTTGGTAGAGAATCATTTTATATTTACTAAAGGAACGAATAAATGAACATGTGATTCAATGTATAGTGGGAGCATTCTAGCAGTTTCATATGAAGAATAAAATATAAATATAGTGGCCACGGGATTGGCATATTATGTGCTTTGATCCTCAACACAGCATATGACCAGAGTAGTTCTCTGCACTCTCTTTCTCATGCATACTTATCTTAAACTATTAAAAATGTGGCCCACTTTCCCGTATGCCTCTCCCAATCCATATCAAATAATATTGCATCTGCCGATCACAACCTAACCAACACAATGATTGCCACCTCAACATGCTTCACTTCAGACTGTGCCCAGAGACTTCACGTGTGGAATGACAACCCTTCAGCTTCATTACTCGGGTGAGACCTTTCCTTTCATAGTATATTCTAATTCCATCTCAGGTGGTTCACTTTCTAACAAAGTCCCAAAACCTAGATATACACCAGTTTCTGTGAGAGAGAGCATATCTTTACACGTATCTATAAACTACTGCAAAATATATACCTGAAAGCAGAAGTACACTAGAGTTTGCAGTGAGTATCCCCCTAACACTTCCTCTCCACTATTCCAAGCTTTGGGTCCATGATTGCTCAACAACTTGTTTGGCTTTGTATGTTAACTCTGTTTTCAGTCACCAGGTTCCAGATGTCCAGATGCTGGCCTGGCTTCCCTGGACTGAAGACCCCACCAATATGTCCTGGAGCTCTGCTTCCCCAGAAGCCCACCCTACTAGGGAAAGAGAGAGGCAGACTGGGAGTATGGACTGACCAGTCAACACCCATGTTCAGCGGGGAAGCAATTACAAAAGCCAGACCTTCTACCTTCTGCAACCCACAATGACCCTGGGTCCATGCTCCCAGAGGGATAGAGAATGGGAAAGCTATCAGGGGAGGAGGTGGGATATGGAGAATGGGTGGTGGGAATTGTATCCCCCCTACCCTATGGTTTTGTTAATTAATACTTTCTTAAATAAAATAAATAAATAAATAAATAAACAAACAAATAAATAAAATGTGGATATAGGAACTTTACATTCTGAGACTGGGTATATATTTAAGATGGAGAGGTCAGAAAGCCTAGATTTTGTAACAGAGAGCTAGAAGGAATGGTGGTTGAAGGTTGCAAAGACAAATAATCAATAGTGCCAGTTTACATAATTTTACAAAGGAACCAACAACATCTACTCTATGAAAATGAGTGTAGTGCCCACAAGTGAATTGAGTCTACTGAGAGGAAAAAGGATATTTTGTTTGCACTGGGTATATACTACACCACATGTAGCTTGTTTTTAGGAATGGCAATGTAATTGATCTTACTCTGAGAGCAATTCCACCAAGGAAGAAGTAAAATCTTTTCTCAGTCACTGACAGAATTGTATGGATTATTTTCACCAGTTTCATAGTGAGAAAAAAAAAAAAGACTCAAATCGGACATCAAACCACAATCACCCCAAACATACCACTGATTTGCAAATTCCTTCATCCTTTTAGAACTGCCATAAATCTGTCTGTCCTCTCTTCTTCTATTATTTCTTGACTATCACTCTAATCCTCTTACATTTTCTTTACTCAGTTTCTTTTTATTGGCAAGCCTCTAAAGTTTTATTTCCTCTCATACTTTCTTTTTAAATTTATACTTTCTTTTTTTTAATTCCACACATTCTTTTTTTAGATCAAAAAGAGTAGCTACTTTACCATCAGCTTAGAAAACCACACACACTATACAAATGAATACAATAAATAAAGGTAATAAAATTAAGATTTTAAAAAAGAACTCTTTGAAGTCTTTTATAATGGTACCATCTCATTCTTGATGGTGTAGCCCTCCTCCTAACATTCTCATATTCTAAAAAAAAAATCATTTTAGGATTTCAGGATTAGGATTTCAACATGGGGATTTGATGGAGGAGGGATATAAACATTCAGACCACAATAGCAGCTTATGAAGAGTTGCATCAGCTGGCAATTGACAAAACAGCCACATATATCAACTAGATACCTCAGACTGTGTAAATTTAGCATTCCACAAGTTGAAGTTTTTCCTTTATCTGAATTACTATTCCAAAAATCAGTTTAACATCCCACTCACAGAGGTCTTTACTTTTCAAAAATTCTTTTTTAAAATTTTTTTTTGTTATCTTTATTTATTTTTTGGATAGAGACAGCCAGAAATCAAGAGGGGAGAGGGTGACAGAGAGTAGAGAAATAGATACCTGCAGCCCTGCTTCACCGATTGTGAAGCTTTCCCCCTTCAGGTGGGGACCAGGGGCTTGAACCCAGGTCCTTGTGCATTATAACATGTGTGCTCAATCAGGTGTGCCACCGCCCAGCTCCCTTTTCAAAAATTCTTTAAAAAATATCTGGCATCATCAAGAATGTAGTAGTTATATCTTCTTAAGGTCAAAGGAAATGCTGAGCTATCAAAATTCATTACACAGTTATACACTGTTATATACAGCTACTGTGTTAGTGTGTTTATCTAGTAATTATTATTCATAATATTTAATTTGCAAAACATGGCTCCAGATATCTTTTTCAGATAACTAGGTTTTTTAAGACTTGCTGACTACTTTTTATAAACTTTGTTCTTAATTCCTGTTTTTATGCAATTGTTATTTTTCATTTAATTTTATATAATCAAGTACATGTAAATATAGGTTTTGTTATGTATATTACATAGTCATATGTAAAATTTTAATACTCTGTAATATCTATATTCTTATTCATTATATGTAAACACAATTTTTCTACTTTATTAGGGTTTATGTTTTACAGTACAATTGTTGAGATATATTTATTTATCTCAACAGTTGTGCTGTATATCAGTTGTGACTACAAAGTACAATCTTCCCCAACCTAGATCTCTTTCTAGAATTATGCTCTCTAGTATACCCATATTTCAATTCAGCTCCTTCTTCCCCAGATTATTTTGTGTTGGTAAAATATATCATACTCATGTGGAATATATGAACATATGAAAGATATTCATATGGAACATATGGAAGGTGTCATAGTAAGTGAAATAAGCCGAAAAATGAAGGATTAATACTAAAAACACGATTTCTACAAAATGAATTTTTATTTAATTTCAACACTGGCAACATTTTTGTTATGGCTGCTTAATATCACTTAAAAATAGTAATGTGGCCCACCTGTAGGGAAGTCGCTTCACAAGCGGTAAAGCAGGTCTGCAGGTGTCTATCTTCCCCTCCCCCTCTGTCTTCTTCTCCTCTCTCCATTTCTCTCTGTCCTATCTAATAATGATGACATCAATAACCACAACAAAAAAACAACAAGGGCAACAAAAGGGAATAAATAAATAAATAAATTTAAAATGTTTAAAAAATAGTAATGTGGGAGTTGGGTGGTGGTGCATCTGATTAAGCGCATACATCACAATGTGCAAGGACCTGGGGTTCATGTCCTCAGTCCACACCCGCAGGAGAAAAGCTCCACAAGTGGTGAAGCAGTGCTGGAGGAGGTCTCTCTCTCTCTCTCTCTCTCTCTCTCACTCTCCCACCTTCCCTACCTCCCTCTCTGTCTCCCTTTCTCTCTCTCTCCCTCCCTTATCACCCATTCCTATCATGATTTTGTCTCTAGCCAAAATAAATAAAATAAACACAATATTGTGATATAAATGAAAACAATATGTATTTTCATAAATAGTCTCTGTTGCTGCCAAGAAAGTGCCAGGTGAATAAAATATTTGGATGTATAAGTCTTTTTTCTAAATTTTTTATTTATAAAAAGGAAACACTGACAAAACCATAGGGTAAGAGGAGTACAACTTCACACAATTCCCACCACCAGAACTCTTTATCCCATTCCCTCCCCTGATAGATTTCCTATTCTTTAACTCTCTGAAAGTATGGACCCAAAGTTATTGTGGGATGCAGAAGGTAGAAGGTCTGACTTCTGTAATTGCTTCCCCACTGAACATGGGCGTTGACAGGTTGATCCATACTCCCAGCCTGTCTCTCTCTTTCCCTAGTGGGGAAGGGCTCTGGGGAAGTGGAGCTCCAGGTCACATTGTTGGAGTTGTCTGTCCAGGGAAGTCTGGTCTGCATCATGCTAGCACCTGGAACCACGTGGATGAAAAGAGAGTTAACATACAAAGCCAAACAAATTGTTGACCAATCATGGACCTAAAGGCTGGAATAGTGCAGATGAAGACTTGGGGGTGGGGGGGGTCTCCACTTTGTAGATAGCTAGTAGGCATATTTTGGTTATATTCCAAAGGGCCTGTAACATACTAGTTTTTTTTTTTCTTACCTGAGCCTGAAATCTGATATGCAGATGGATCCTAATTATTGTCTGGGGAGATGATGTCATGGCTGGGAAAAGGACCAGAAAGCTGGATCAGGGCTCCCAAATATAGGAAAGGTATATAAATATTGTTGATTGTAAACCCCATCGATTTGATGTGATCTGGAGCCCATATTCAGCTTAGGAGCCTATGTAACCTCTGCATCCCTGTAGATCCGAGCTCACATTCTGTGGTCATGAGTAGGAACATTCCAAGCTGCCCCAATATCAGGACCCATCTTCCTCAGGTGTAGCATAGAGTATGTTGTCCATCTTCCCTTTGTAGGATGGAACATTCTCTACCATTGTTGATCCAAGTTGAGGGCAAGGTCCTATGGGGACCCACAAAGGGGTTTATTGTGTTATTCCTGATAGAAATGACCAGTAACAATGGAGAGAGGGATTTATTCAAGGTCTAGGCCCATCATGTCTGTTTGGGAATCTAAGTACTCCCTTATTAGGGTCCCAGCTGATGGTGACTAAAGAGTCATCAGTAAAGTATGCCAGTCTCTTGCCTTTATTCAACTTTTGCAGTCCTTGCTTTGATAAGGTTACCTTTGGAGTGAGTGAGAGAGAGAACTGTAATAGGAAGTAGGTGAGGAGGGTATCTAAGTCTAAGTAGACACTATTTCATTAGGAACTTGATACTGACTCACTATAGACTATTGTGTATTTTTGCTTTCAAGTATATGTTTTGCCCTAATTTATGGATACATATGAATATATGATCTATCTTATGGGACCTATTCGATATCTAGGTTTGGGGACTTTGTTAGGAAATGAACCACCTGGAATGAAATTAGATAATCCTATGAAAGGGAAGGTCTCACCTGATTAATGAGGGTGACTGGTTGACATTCCATGCCTGATGTCTCTGGACACAGTCTGAAGTGAAGCATGCTGAGGTGGTAGTAGTTGCGTTTATTAGGTTGGGATAAGCAGATGCAATATTATTTGAATTGAGAGAAGCATTCAGGAAAGTGAGCCCCACCCCACAGGTTCCAGGACTGGGGGAAATATAGGTTCTATAGAGGAAGCGGGAGGTTCCTGCTGTCTTAGGGTTTAAGAAGACAACAGATAGTTATTGCTATAATCACATTATTTAGCAATTGGGTTAACTTTTAAATATCCCTCTGTTAGGATTTGCTGTATCATACACAACATCACCATAATTTATGTCCTTTGACATTATTTGTATACAGCTGTGTCAGAGGTTGCTTCTGTTCTCCCTGGTGGATGTGTAAGTCTTAAGCTTCAATCCAAGTACCTAGTTGGCCTGAAGAGTGTTCTAGTTTCTCTCTCTTTTGCTTGTGATTTAAATGATTCATTATTAAATTTTTCTTGGGTTTTAACATGAGAAATTTTGCCTAATTTTTCCTCTCCCTCTCTACATACATATACAATATACTTCTATATAGTTCTCCCTCACTTTTTATATAATGGCAGAAAATTTTACTGTAGTTAGAAAGTCATAAATAATAATGGGATTTTAAAGTGATTTTTTAGATTGGAATGATATATTTATATCATTTTAAAAATTCCCAAAATCACATATAATGATTCCCTGAATGTTTTGAACATTCATACTTTCTCTTACTCAACAAATATATATATTTTTAATTTTATTATTTGTATTTATCTGATAGAAACAGTCAGATATTAAAAGAAAAGGGGAATAAAGAGGAAGAGAGACAGAAAATCTGGAGATCTACTTCACCACTTGTGAAGATTTCCCCCGCAAGTGGAACTGGGGACTTAAACCAAGGCCCTTGCATGTGAGGTCAGCCATGTGCACCACCACAAATAATTGTTTTATTTATTAAAAATATTTATTTATGGGAGTCGGGCAATAGTGCAGCGGGTTAAGCGCACTTGGCACAAAGCTCAAGGACCGGCATAAGGATCCCGGTTCCAGGCCCTGGCTCCCCACCTTCAGGGGATTCCCTTCACAGGCTGTGAAGCAAGTCTGCAGGTGTTTGTCTTTCTCTCCCCCTCTCTGTCTTCACCTCCTCTCTCCATTTCTCTCTGTCCTATCCAACAATGACGACAACAATAATAACTACAACAATAAAACAACAATGGCAACAAAAGGTAATACATAAATAAATAAATATGTAAAATATTTATTTATTCATTTTATTCCCTTTTGTTGCGCTTGTTTTATTGTTGTAGTTATTATTGTTGTTGATGATGTTGTTGGATAGGACAGAGGGAAATGGAGAGAGGAGGGGAAGGCAGAGAGGGGGAGAGAAAGACACTTGCAGACCTGCTTCACCACTTGGGGAGCCCGGGCTTGAACTGGTCCTTGAGCTTTGCGCCACCTGTGCTTAACCTGTTACGTTAAGGCACAACTCCCCAAATAATTGTTTTATACCAATTATTTACCAAACATTGTTTAAAGAGTTTATGATCAGTGGTTTATAATGAAGGCATTCTTGAGAATAAAATTCAAATTCATATTCTAAAATTCCATACAAGCATTGTCTTTTATATTACTACATTTAAACCATAGGCCAATTTAAAGACTGTATGTTTTATTTCTTTATTGGGGAATTAATGTTTTACATTCGACAGCAGATACAATAGTTTGTACATGCATAAGTAAAAACTATATTTTGTAGTATACGTCAAATACATAAAATACTATTCTCTTTATTTCTATGTCTTGAAATTTTTCTTAAACCTACAATTTTCAAAACTTCATTAAGATACTTTGCCATTTAATTATTATATATTAACTCTTCATAATTATGTGTTGATTATTTGAGAGTAGCACAATACAATAGACATGGATACAAATTACTAGGTCTGTACCATATAATGTTATCACACAAGAGAATCAATTTTTATATGATCAAAAATTGCTCTTTAGTTAAATGTACCCAATATGCATTAAGCTGATAGACTTCTCAGTATTATTTTCCCAAGAACTTAAACTAGGTTTTATTATACATTTACTTTTTACAGAGTTAAAATAACAATGACCTGTCTATTTCAGTGTAGTAGAATGCAAAAAAAAAAAAAAAAAACACCTCCGTGAAAGACATTTAGCTTTCTTTTTCCAAAGGAAAATTATTTACTATTAATTGAAATCAAATCTTTACTTTTTACACTTATACATTTGATATATGAATGAACAATAGACTATAAAATCTGAAGCTATATGATCAGAGTTCTTTAAAATAATATCTGTGTTTTTTAATAAAATGATATGTAATCATATTAGATCATTTACTTGGACTTTTACAGTTACACCAGAGATAGATAAATAGCATTTTATAAAATTCATTTGTCCTTTGTAATTTCAGGAATTTAGCAGTTAATGGAGTTTAAAAAGAATGTAGAACCTGAGGGAAAAGAAAACATTTTTCAGGTTAACCACTTAATAAAAGTTGATAAAAGATAATATTTTTACAAATTATTCTTTCTTGTCATCAGTATATATGACTTTGTTTAAAGAGCCATAATCTTGATATATGATAATTTGTGATATTATATTAATTACACACACAAATATATATATTCAGCTGTACTGATTTAAATCTTTTTTTTCAGTTTTAAAACTGTTTAGCTAAAAAAATTACTTACATAAATAATTAATTTTTAATATTTCTTAAGCTAAAATTTCATTGTGTAGTAGTACTTTTCAACAAATATTTATACTTAAAAGAAAAAGTAGCATTTAGAATTTTATGTATTACTATAATAAATATTTTAGGAAACAAAAATCTCTTTTCTATATGTTACAGTCATTCTTACATTAATCTTAATGCTATTAAAATAAATATCTCCAATAGAATCAAGATATCAACCCTGATTTTACACTGGTCATCTTTCCGCATATAGTATTTTTATTTTTTTTGTCAAGATTTACTGCCATACACTTTAACATTTAACTTTCATTCTTTAATAATTACAGTGATATATCAAACCAACTAGATGTCTGTCATTCAAAATTAGTTTATATTTACAATATAAGCTCAAAAAGTTACATGAACTCCTTTATCATATACTTAATTTATAAGGTAGATGTAACTTGCTATTTAAAGTATATATATATATATATATATATTTCTTGTGCTTTTGTAATCTAGTTGTTATGATATTTGGAGATGCTAACTAAGCAATCTCAGTATCACAGCATATCTTTTAAATTTACATCCCAAATTGTAGCCCTATTCTATCAACTTCATAAAATTGCTTCTATAGAAGGTTGCTATTTAAAAGTATATCAAGCCATTTCTATTTAGTGTCTAATAGTGTTTTTTATTTTCATTTAAATTAAATCTTAAGAGTCTCTATTCTTTCTTACTCCACTTACTCCATATACATATGTAGACTATTTATTTATCTTAATGAGAGCGGCAGAGGGATTCACAGGGAAAGCGACCAAAACTGAACCAAAGTTCAGCTCTAGTTTATGGTGGTGTTAGAGATTGAAGCTGGGACTGCAAAGCATTAGGCATGAAAACATTTTGTGTATGATAGGGACTGCCCCACAGTCCAAAGTGAGGTTGGGTCATCCTACTCTGCCACGCAAAAAAAAAAAAAAAAAAAAGTGTCCTGCAATGAGTACAGCTTAGACTGTTCCTAGCTATGACAATGGGCTGTGACCTTAGACTATGCACCCTGGGTCAGGTAGATAAGGCATGCAATTAATTTAATTGATATACTTTCTTCAAGTTTGGGAGCTACTCTCCGCCCTAATGCAGTTTTCTAGTCCTATTCATAACTCTGACACTGTCTTCTCAGACAATATTTTTAGTCCACCTCCATGTTAGTCATCAAGCTCAAGCAAAAATTACTAAAGTCATGGGCTCCTAGGAACATACATATATAAATATATATACTAACATACTAATATATAATATAATATAATACAATATGTATATTATATATAAATAATCCCTGTTCTCATCTGCTTTATTCCTACCCTTTTTTTAAAATTAAAAAAAATATTTATTTTGCTTTAGTGAAAGAGACCAGAATACTGCTCAGCTCTGGCTTAAGGGTGGGGGATTGAACCTGGGACCTTAGATCCTCAGGAATGAGAGTCTTTTGCATAACCATTATGTGGTCTCCCCAGCCTGTCATCTCATTTTTTTTTCAGAGCCCCACCCAGGGATCTTGGCAGAAGGACTGGGGTAGGAGCAGGGGACTTAGGAAACTGGGATACTTACTACGCCCATGGGAGATGGGGTACTGCCAATGAGTATTGTCCTAATGGCAGATGTGTGACAGCTAGAAAAAAAGCCAAATTCTGTTTAAAAAAAATTCCTACTTTTTGATTTCTGTTTATTAAACATTTTGTCCCACTTTATATATCTTACTACCTTTCAGATACCAAAGTGCAGGTGGTACTGTGATTCTGTCCTTGAGCAGAATCACCAATGTGGCCCAGAACCATATCTTTCCAGAGCCCTCCTCCATTAGGGAATGATATAAACAGGTTGAGGGTATGGATCAACCTGCAAATGCCCATGACCAACAGAGAAGCAATTACAGAAGCGAGAACTCCCACCTTCTGTGTCCCCAAAAGAATTTTAGTCCATAGAGAGGCAGATAGAAATAATAGTCAATCCATATCAGTAACCTTGGGAGAACTATTGCAGTTCCCAGTGAAGGGAAACATGACACAGAACTGGTTGTGGTAACTGTGTAGAATTATACCACTGTTATCTCATAATTTTGTAAATCAATGTTAATAAAATAAGAAAAAAAAGAAAAGAAAAATATTTTGCATAAACATATGCTATCTCTCAAGCCTAAAGTAGTGGTAATTTAGAGATACTTATCTCTTTTAAAGAAATGTTAACAACTAGGAATGACTTATGAACAAATTATGGAGATATGAAGTGGCATCAGATAGCAATATTCCACTACTATCTTAGAAACAGATTCATATAGTTTTAAAAATATACCATAAATGACTAAATTGATTTCCCACATTCTTGGATGATACAGTAAGGTAACTTTTTTTTAACCACACAATGAACCTATATGACTCTTTTGTCATGCAGAGTATAATTCTTACTTCTGCACATGAAACAGAATACTCTCATAATTTCCAGATTCTCAAGTTCAGCATCTGAACACAGCTTACTGACTATTAATCAGGATATGCTCAGCTAATGTCTGTGCATTCTGAATTGTCATCCTCAATAATTATATCTTCTGGATGACAACACAAATTATTAAAAGCACAAAGCAACATTATTGCCAAAAAAACACTTTCTTGCTGCCTCATTCACCTCATCTCAACCTCACATTATTTATTTGATCCTGAGGAGTAACTGAGAGAGAGAGAGAGGCAATCTTCACTTTGAAAATATGTATTTTTAACAGTATTAAGTGCTCAAGTCCTCCTTCATTGAATAATATTAAAAGGCATTTTACCTTGAAGGCAATTTTTTCTTCACCAAGGTGAAGAAGGTAATTTACTTAAAAGATAAGTTATACATACCTAATCATTTTTTATAAATACTCATTCATGAAAATAGGGATGATAATTTCTCAGATACCCAAAATACTAACCAGAACATATTTTATAAGTGGTTGTCTATTTAGCAGTTGTCTTGATGAAGAATGCATTACTTAATTTTATTTATTTATTTACCTTTTATTTATTCCCTTCTGTTGCTCTTGTTTTATTGTTGTAGTTATTATTGTTGTCATAGTTGTTGGATAGGACAGAGAGAAATGGAGAGAGGAGGGGAAGACAGAGAGGGGAAGAGAAAGACACCTGCAGACCTGCCTCACCGCTTGTGAAGCGACTCCCCTGCAGGTGGGGAGCCAGAGGCTTGAACTGGGATCCTTGTGATGGTCCTTGCACTTTGTGCCACCTGTGGTTAATCTGCAGCACTACCACCCAACTCCCTACTCACTTACTTTTAAACCACACTCCAGTGACACAAAAGCAACTAGTCTACTCTTCTCAGAAGCAGATCAGGAAGTCTTAGAATCAAGAAGTATTGATACTTCTGGAAGCCACAAAGAGAGAGGAGATGAATATTGAGGAATAACATAAATATGTAGAATATTTCAAAAAAAAGAAAAAAATCACAACCACACCAATAAGATTCCATTCTAGCTCTTACCTTATTCTCCAAAACTTATCCACTAGAGGACAGCCCCAATAATATTAATCTACCTTCTATTTTTATTATTGATTTAATAATGATCAACAAGATTGTGGGATAAGAGAGATAAAATTCCATATAATTCCCACCACCATAGTTCAGTATCTCATCCCCTCCATTGGAAGCTTCCTTATTCTTTATCCCTGTGGGAATATGGTGCAAAGTTAACTCCCTTCTTTAGATGCTACCATTGAGAAGCCTGAGAAAACATAGTCTCTACAAGTATACTGTCATGGACCCATTAAAGCATGGAGGTTGTCAGTCCTTTCAGTGTGCTCCCACCCCTAAGTGGGTTCTCTTAAAGGAGATTTAAAGACATATTTCCATAATTGCAACTACTAGAAACATTATCAGTGATAGACTATTATAAGCAATAGCCTGAAGCACCAATAAAGAACACAATATCATAGAGTTCTGGAAATTCCTATCTTGTTCTGTTTTCATTCACTGCCAGTCCCTGTTCAGGCACCAATTGCCAGGCTAGCTTCACGGGTGGGAGACAGACGACCAGGGACTCATGGCTGAGCTGGGATGCAGTTCAATCTTTATTGATGAGTGGGGATTCAGTGCAATCAATCTACTCTCCCTTTATTAGAAAATTCTGTCCTTTATATCTCCTGAAGCAGAAGTGTCAGGAAGAGGAAGTATGTAGGATAAGGGGTGGCAGAAGGAAAAAAGCATATGAACCAGTGGGGATTACATGGTGGAAAACAGGATGTGACTAGGAGAGGGGGCGGAGTGGAAAAAGAGCGCCAACCAGTGGGGATTAAACCAATGCAACAGTGCGGGTCTCAAACAAAACAATGATTATGTAAATAGACCACAGCATTAAGCAATGCAAGAGAGCCTAACATGATGATCAAAACAGCAGGGGTCTTAGAAGCAGAATTAGAAGCAGACAAACAATTTGCTGTTCTTACTCATGTTAAATAAATAACCACATATAAGCATAAATAAAGAGAAAGATGATTTCTAAAAAAGCAAACAACTATATCAAGATAAGGATAAACACAAGTAGTCAAATACTATTCTAGAGAAGTTTTTTCAGATAAGTGCCATCTGAGGCCAGTTTAGGTATAGACCAGAATTACAGATACTATAATTTTAACAACACTAAAGCAGATGTGGCAAGTGTTGAACAAGATACAAAGTTAGAAATGTCTGAGATACCATCTCACTCATGTGAGAATATCATACATCAGAAAAGGTAACAGCAGCAAATGTTGGAGAGGGTGTGGGGTCAAAGGAACCCTTCTGCACTGCTGGTGGGAATGTAAATTGGCCCAACCTCTGTGGAGAACAGTCTGGAGAACTCTCAGAAGGCTAGAAATGGACCTACCCTATGGATCCTGCAATTCCTCTCCTGGGGATATATCCTAAGGAAACCAACACACCCATCCAAAAAGATCTGTGTACACATATGTTCTTAGCAGCACAATTTGTAATAGCCAAAACCTGGAAGCAACCCAGGTGTCCAACACAGATGAATGGCTGAGCAAGTTGTGGTATATATACACAATAGAATACTACTCAGCTATAAAAAATGGTGACTTCACTGTTTTCAGCTGATCTTGGATGGACCTTGAAAAGTTCACATTAAGTGAAATAAGTCAGAAACAGAAGGATGAATATGGTATGAACTCACTCTCAGGCAGAAGTTGAAAAACAAGATCAGAAGAGAAAACACAAGTAGAACCTGAACTGGAATTGGCATATTGCACCAAAGTAAAAGACTCTGGGGTGGGTGGGTGGGAGAATACAGGTCAAAAAGGATGACAGAGGACCTCATGGGGATTGTATTGTTATATGGAAAACTGGGAAATGTTATGCCTGTACAAACTATTGTATTTACTGTTGAATGTAAAACATTAATTTCCCAATAAAGAAATTAAAAAAAACCAATGTCTCAAAACCTACTCTAGGACATAGTAATCCCTTTCCTAGGGATCTAATAAAGGAAAAAAAAAAAGAAAAGTAAAAGAAAACACATATCCAAAAATATTTATGTATATCTACCTATTTTCAAAGCAGGACTATTTGTAATAGCCCAAAGGTGGAAGCAACCCACAAGCCCAATGAGAGATGATCAGTAAAGAAAATTGTGACACATGTTACAATGTACATGTTACAATGTTACATCCCCACCTGCAGAGGGAAAGCTTTGTGAGTGGTAAAATATTATAGGTTTCTTTTTGTCTCTCTCCCTCTCTATTATCCCCTTCCCTCTTGATATCTGGCTGTCTCTAACTAGAAAATAAATAAAGATAGTGAATTTTTTTTTAAAAGTTGTGGTATATATTCCATTGTGTAATGGAATATTACTCAGGGACTGAAAATGATGAATCAACTTCGTTTCCCTCATTTAGGAATTGAAGGACTTATGTGAAATCGGTAGGAAGGAGAAAGATGAATACCAGTTTTTTTCACTGATGGGGTGGGTTAAGAAGCAGGGAAAGAATGGCTAGCACAGGGTGAAATTTGGACCAAATGTTGTCTGTAAAAAGAAGTCATAATGTGAAGAGAAGAGGTTCAGTGTGCACAAAAGGCCCAATGTAGAATGTTGTACAAGATCCTAAGTCGCTGGTGTGATCAGTGGAGGGTATGACAGATTGTACTCATGTGACAAATGTCTTGTACATCACCATTTTTTCCTAATAAAACTATTCTTAAAAAGTAAAACAACTTCCCCCCAAAATGAAACAAGGTGGTAGTGCATCTGGTTAAAAATACACATTACCATGATCAAGGATCAAGCCCCAGCTTCCCCACTTACAGGGGGAGTGCTTTGCTAAGTGGTGAAGCAGATCTGCAGGAGTCTATCTCTCTCCTCTCAATTTCTCTCTGCCCTGTCAAAAAACAGAATAGAAATTAAAAAAAAAAAACATGGTGCCCAGAATCAGTGAATTTGTATTGCTGGCACCCAGCCCCTGTGATAACCCTGGTTGCAGTAAAATAAATAAATAAAGTTAAAAAATTAAAGAATAAACGTCTCCACAATGATTATTGTTGTTTCTTTTATATATCATTTTACCAACTTATACTTCACTTGTCTCTAATGAAAATTAAGTGGGTAACTTATTGGGGTTGTCTGTGAAAAGTTATGTTTCTTGCTGGTTTCAAGATTTCATTTTTGTCTGTCAACAACTTTACTATAATCTGTTAAATGTCTAGATGTGCTTATATTTCTCCTTATTGGAGTTTATAATCTATGTGAATATGTGGACTTAAAATTGCAGCTAAATTTAGGGTTATAATTTAAAAGTTAGTTTTTCGTCAAACCTTGGTATATTTTCTGCCATTCAGTCTTTGGGTAATTTCATGTCTTCTTTAATCATGCATATGCTGGTGAGTTTAATTGTGTCTCATATTTCTTTGTCAATCTGTTCATTTTTCTTATTCTTTTTTTCTCTACCCAGCAGATTTCATAATTTCTATTATTATATTTATATACTATTCTGATGTAGTTTTTTCTTCTGCACATTCAGGTTTACTAATTAGTTCTTCTAGGGAATTTTTCATTTTAATTATTGTACTTAGAATGGAATTTCCATCTATTTTTTTCTTTGACACATTTCTTTCATCTGTATTCTCTGTGTGATGAAATATAATTGTTTACATCTTAGGTATAGTTTCCTTGAATTAAAATATATATTTAGGGGTTGGCCAGTGGCACGCTTGTTAGAACATATACATTATCATCAATGAGAATTCATGTTCAAGACTTCAGCCCACACTTGCAAAGGAAAGCTGCAGGAGTAATGGAGCAGTATTGCAGGTTTCTCTCTTTCTCTCTCCCTAATTCTCTATATCTCTACCATCAAAGAGAGAAATAACAAAGTATATATTTATAATGATTTCTTTGAAGACTTTGTTATATCTAAAAATATCAGGACTCTTTTAAAGCATTTTCTCACATATGCTTTTTCTACTTGTGTATGTGTCAAACTCCTGTTTTTCTATTGTTGAAAACTTGATATTTTAGTTAGAATTCTAGTATTCTGAATACAAATTCAATCACTTAAGCATTTTTCAGCTTATGCTTCCTTGTTGTTTAGCTTGATTATTTGAGTGTTGTCTATGTTGCTGGCAATGTGAACTTGTGATGTACAACTCTCCAAGAACCTTTAGAGATCACAGTCGATGTATCCTCAGATGACAATCATAATGGTAAGGCTCTTTTTGATTTAAAAAAAAAAATATTCATTTATTTTCCCTTTTGTTTTTTATTGTTATTTTAGTTATTATTATTGTTACTGATGTCATTGTTGGATAGGACAGAGAGAAATGGAGAGAGGTGGGGAAGACAGAGAGGGGGAGAGAAAGACACCTGCAGACCTGCTTCACCACCTGTGAAGCAACTCCTCAGCAGATGGGGAGTGGGGACAGGGGGGCTCTAATGGGGGATCTTTGTGCCAGTACTTGCATTTGTATTTCGCACCAAGTGTGCTTAACCCTCTGTGCTATGGCCTGACTCCCTTTTTTATGTTGTTGTTTTTATAGGATCTCTCTGTTTAGCTCTATCCGTTAGTATCACTCATATTTAGTCCCTAAAGCACATTAATTTCAGGTTGATGGTTCTATTGTATAAACACTGCTTTAAATCATAATTTATCCCATAGGTTGATCCAAATAACTAGAGTGGCTCTTTTGAGCAGTTCCTGTGGTTCTGTCCAAACTAGTTGATCTATTGTTTTGACTCTCTCATGCATATGTTCTTAATTGTGTATTGCTAAAATATCCATTGCTCTCTCAGGTGGTTATAGATTTCAGTATGCCTGAAATCTCTTTTTAAATGAAATCATTTTCTGAAATGAGAGATTTGTAACTCTCAGTTCTTAAAAGCATCTGCTTTCCTAGGAAAATATGTTTAAATCACTGATCCAGAAGTGGGATGAGGATAGTGACTTCTTCACTGGAATTGACACTTCTATGTTTTGATAATGGGAGAAGTGTAAGTAGCCTTTTTTTTTTCCTTTCAACATTTTATTTGGGATTAGTAGCTTACAGTATAGTTCTAGGTAGATGGGTATAATTATTTCTCTCTTCATGATACGTGTCTACAGGACACTCTTACCCTTAACTTAGACCCTTTTCTACAATCATGCAGCAGGGCCCCAATACCCCTTCTTTGGTACAATATAGCACACCCTGCTCAAGTTTCACTTTTTTCCCCCTTTATGTTCTTGATTTTCTTATGTTCCAGCTATAAGAGAGATTATTCTATATTTGTCCTCATCTTCTTGGTTTATCTCACTTAACACTTCTGCTTTAATTTCCATCCAAAGTAAAGCAAAGGAGGTGGCTTTATTGTTTTCTTATCTGAGTATTATTCCATGTGCATACATACCACAACTTTTTTAGTGAAGTCTATATACAGCAAACCTACAACCAATATTACATTCAATGGTGTAAAACTGTAAAACCCTAAATTTTTAATTGTATACAAGATATGGCTGTCCACTATCCCTATTGTAAGTTAACATAGTACTAGAATTCCTAGCCATAGCAATTATACAAGTGAAAGGAATTTAAGGGGTACAAATTGGAAAATAATTTAAAGTCACTATTTCACGGATATAATGATAATATATAGAGAACATTCAAAAGAATCCAGTAGACAACTTCTTGAAACTATTAAGCAGCATGAGGTGGCAGATAACAAAAATCAATATACAGGTGTCTGGGTGGTGGTGCACATGACTAAACATACATGTTACCGTATGCAACAACCCAGATTCAAGCCATGCTCCCCATCTGTTGGGGGGGAGGCTTCACAGGCATAAAGAAGATCTGTAGGTGTATTGTTTTCTCTTTCCCTCTTTGTCTACCTCTCCCCTCTCAATTTATCTTTGTCATATCAAATAAAAGGAAAACCAATATACAAAAACCAGTGGTATTCCTCTATGCAAACACTAAACTAGAAGAAAAAGAAATATAGAAACAAACACCTTTTACTATAGCAGCAAAGATGATCAGTTATTTAGGGATAAAGTTAACACAGAAAGATAAAGACTTTTATACCAAAAAAAAAAAAAAAAAGAATCTCTATTGAAGGAAATAGAAAGAAACACAAAAAGTGGAAAGATACCCCATACCCATAAATTGGAAGAATTAACATAATTGAAATGACTGTCTTACCCAAAGTCATCTGAAGTTTTAATGCCATAGCTACCAAAATATCGCCAAATTTCTTTATGGAAATAGAGAAAAACTATAAAAGTTTATTTGGAGCCAGAAAAATATCAAAGAGCAGGAAAATAATTGAAAAATCACACTTCAGGACCTCAAATTATGCCTCAGGGTTGCTATAATAAAACTTTCTGGTATTATAACCAATATAGATACTCTGACCAGTAACATGGAATTGAAATCACAAGATAAACCCTCCCACATCTGTGGACAGCTATTTTTTGACAAAGATTCCCAAAATGTTAAATGGAGAAAAGAGTCTCTTCAGCAAATAGTGTTCATAAAATTGGGTTGATATGTACAGATCAATGAGATTGGTTGACCACATATCACCATGTACAAAAATCAACTCCAAATGGATCAAGCACATATAACAAAGAACTGGTAGAACACTTCATGATCTATGTTCGCTTTGGGAATGTCTTTGAAAACTCAAGTCTAACAACAAAGGAATCAAAAAACATCAAACTGAAAAGCTTCTGTATAACAAAGAGAAGAATCAAAATAGATAGATACCCTACAGAATGAGAGATCTTTATAAACTATACATGATAAAGTGTTAATAACCAAAACACATAAAGGACTCACTAAACTCAGCAAAATAAATAATAGGGAGAGGATGTGGACAGAATATTCACCAAAAAAAAAAAAAAAAAAGACAGGAAGGAAGGAAGAAAGAAAAGCAGATCTAGAAAGTCAACAGACACATGACAAATGCTCCGCCACTATTATTACTTATTTGCTTTAACATGATTATTTCAAATTCCACTCAAAATAAAATTAAGGTGATCTCTTTATCAACTTAATAACTGTGTTGTATTTTATTATTTTTATGCCTCTCCCAATATTGAAATTCTACCCTATAAAGAGTCTGAGTCTTGGGAAACTGGGATCATAAAATGCTGGCTTTTAATAGTCTAAGACAGGTTTTCAGCCCAGTGACTAGAGACAAGGAGGAGTCAGGGGTTCACTGACTACTGAAACTTAGCCTCTTCAGTAGAGAACTGTAAGTGGAGATAAAGGGGATGGGATACAGAGTTCTGGTGGTGGGAATTGTGTGGAGCTGTACCCCTCTTTCCCCTCCCCTGATAGCTTTCCTATTCTTTATCCCTCTGGGATTATGAATGCAAGGTCATTGTGGGATACAGGAGGTGGAAGGTCTGGCTTCTGTAATTGCTTCCCCACTGAACATGGGCAGTGACAGGTTGATCCATGCTCCCAGCCTGTCTCTCTCTCTTTCCCTAGTGGGACAGAGCTTTTGAGAAGCAGGACACCATGACACATTGGTGGGGTCGTTTTCCCAGGAAAGTCTGCTTGGCATCATGTTAGCATATGAAACCTGGTAGCTGAAGAAAGAATTAACATACAAAGCCAAACAAATTTTTGACTAATCATGATCCTAAAAAACAGAATATTATAGATGAAGATTTTGGGTCTCTGTTTTGGAAAAAGCTAGTAAGACAAATGGATTCACAATATTATTCATTCTCTCTCATGGAGAAAACATGTTTACTTTCATTTTCTAATAAGAGACTTTAGATCATCAAAATACAGCCTTGGCTAGTCCCAGAAGACTTGATATTCTATGATTTTGTATGATGAATACTGCCTTGAAGTTAAATTCTTGGCCAAGTTATTGGTAAAGTGCCCAAAATGAAAGTCTTTTGCAGACAACTAGAGATGTAGGAAAAGCATATGATGTGTATTGGGCTTAAAAGACAAAGACATGTTTATAATTACAATACATCTCAGTAGGGGAACATGTATCTTGCATCCAGAGATAATTACTGTTGCTAGACTATTAGTTATTTAAGAGAAATACTACTGCAATTATATGTTACTGAAAACTAAAGAAAATAATTCACTCAGAGAAACAACTTGGTGCTTTCTCTAAAATTTAGATTCTGGGTGATTTTAATGATGTGTAGTGATTTTAGACTTTAAAAATATCTGATCTCTTAAAACAAAATTTCTGTAGTATTTTGTTTGAATTACTTTTGATCTTTCTATGTTGTAAAAACTGGTTATTTACTAATAGTCAATAGTTTTCAGAAAGCATAACTTTCACAAGTTGACATGTATTCTGATTTTCAAAACTAAGCAATCAATTAAGACCCTTCTCTCATCATATCAAAATAATTCTCATAGCATTAATTTCCCATTATCAGCTTTGTAAGTATAGAAATTTATTTTCAAAACAAAGTTCTAATGATACTCAGATTTTTATATTTTTAAAATACAAGATAAATCAATTTTAATAGATTTACCTTAAATGAATTGTTATACCTAAAAGAACTATGCTGCATACAACCAATCAAAATACATTAGAAATGAAAATTAAAATAAGTATTATTTGAATATCTGAATGCATATACATATGCTTCAGTTATAATAAACAAAATCCAATATTTATAAAGCTACTAAGATTGTTTTAGTGTTTTTAAATAGGAAGAAAATTAAATTTCTAAAACATTTGAATAATTACTGTCAAAAGTATTATCTACTAAGTTTAAATTAATATTTTGCAAATGCAAATGTGCAGGTGATAATTTAGTGCTAAGTAATTCTTTTTTTATTTATTTAAGAAAGGAGACATTAACAAAACCGTAGGATAGGAGGGGTACAACTCCACACAATTCCCACCACCCAATCTCCATAACCCATCCCCTCCCCTGATAGATTTCCCACTCTCTATCCCTCCGGGAGCATGGACCCAGGGTCCTGGGTTGCAAAAGGTAGAAGGTCTGGTTTCTGTAATTGCTTCCCTGCTGAACATGGACATTGACTGGTCAGTCCATACTCCCAGTCTGCCTCTCTCTTTCCCTAGTAGGGTGGGTCTCTGGGGAAGCGGAGCTCCAGGACACATTGGTGGGGTCTTCAGTCCAGGGAAGCCTGGCCGGCATCCTGATGACATCTGGAACCTGGTGACTGAAAAGAGAGTTAACATACAAAGCCAAACAAATTGTTGAGCAATCATGGACCCAAATCTTGGAATAGTGGAGAGGAAGTGTTAGGGGGATACTCACTGCAAACTCTACCAAGTTAAAATTAATATTTTGAAAATGTGCAGGTGATAATGTAGTGCTAAGTAATTCTTTAATTTTTTTTTCTATTTAAAGCATTGAAGCCATATTGTAGTGTGAAAATAAGGTCTGTTTTCCAAATCTGTTCTTCCCAATAATTATGATACTTTAGTTAAATTATTTCAATTTACCCAACTGAGGGTGTGATAGGGCAGAGTAATATATATCATATATGACTGTGAATGACAGAATGAGTTTATATACAGAAAGATTCTGTTGCAGGTATTTGGTAAGTGTTATTTTCATTTAGTTAAATTTGGCATCTAGTAAAAAGTCTATAAATTAACAAAATGTTCAAGTAAACTGAACAAATTATTCAAAAATGCACATGGAACCATACACATACACACACACATAATTATCCAAAGTATTGCTGAAAAAAGGAGAAAAATAGAGGTATCTTACTTTATGAGTTCAGTTTATATTACAAAGTAATAAAAATTAAAACAATGTGTGATAATGGGAAAAAATAGGCATTCAAATCAATGTTGCACTATCTGCCCCACCCATAACTCATACAGTTTTCAGGATTAAACATTTCAGATTTATGCCAAGACATAAAAAAGAAATCAAAGGAGGAAAAAACAATTTTTTGGACTGTTTCTGAATGTCTCTAGAAATCATGGCTGTGTCCAGCATTTTTTTTAAGTCAATGTCATACAAAAATTCATTCATTCCAACCCTTCAGCTTCATTAGTCGGGTGAGACCTTTCCTTAAATAGTATTCTTTAATTACATCCCAGGTGGTTCACTTTCTAACAAAGACCCAAAACCTAGATATACACCAGTTTCTGTGAGAGAGAGCTTATGTCCACACGTGTCCATAAACTACTGCAAAATATATACCTGAAAGCAGAAGTACACTAGAGTTTGCAGTGAGTACCTCCCTAACACTTCCTCTCCACTATTCCAAGCTTTGGGTCCATGATTGCTCAACAATTTGTTTGGCTTCGTATGTTAACTCTCTTTTCAGTCACCAGGTTCCAGATGTCATCAACATGCCGGCCAGGCTTCCCTGGATTGAAGACCCCACCAATGTGTCCTGGAGCTTGGCTTCCCCAGAGACCCACCCTACTAGGGAAAGAGAGAGGCAGACTGGGAGTATGGACTGACCAGTCAACATCCATGTTCAGCGGGGAAGCAATTACAGAAGCCAGACCTTCCACCTTCTACAACCCACAACAACCCTGGGTCCATGCTCCCAGAGGGATAGAGAATGGGAAAGCTATCAGGGGAGGGGGTGGGATATGGAGATTGGGTGGTGGGAATTGTGTGGAGTTGTACCCCTCCTACCCTATGGATTTGTTAATTTATCCTTTCTTAAATAAAAAATAAATTAAAAAAAATTCAGTCATTCAAATCACTCTCTTATAAAATGCAACTGAAAGCAGACAGCAAACTTAAGATATTCAGAGAACACCAAGGGGGGAACTGGAAGAAAAGCCATAGGCAGCTTTTGCTTCTTTCACCTTGAACCAGATTATCCAGATCTCACCATGTAGCATCATGAGTCCCCGGAGGGTTTCCTAATCCAAAAAGCTCCTCAAAATTCCATTTAGGGTGCTTCTGACGGTTCCTGCAGGATTGCTGCAAGCACGCATTTTTAAAAGTGTCTTCCCATTGAAGAAAGAATCGAATCAAGGGGGTAGAACTAACCACATGCCTCCATTCTTGGGGACTGCCAGGGTATTGGAGAATGCTCTTCAAGTTAGAGTAGTCCTTCTCCAAGGGAAACATGGAAGAGGTAGTCCAGAAAGTCCCAGGGGAAATCTCCATGCATCTTCCAAGCTCTATGATCACAGTTATAAGGAGCCAAAGTTCCCAGTCAGGGAACCAAAGTGTGGCCCAGAGAAAATGTTCCAGAGACAGAGAAACTATCTCATGACAAAACAATAAAGGCTTTGGGAAACCTCTTCCTAAGTAGAAAGGCAGCCCATAGTGGATAGTTAGCCAAGTTGACTTATCTGGGGGATGAGCAGGTTAGGTCCCAAGTTGGTTGGGTGCTATATGCCAGTCCCTGTTCAGGGCACCATTATGCTGGGCTAGCTTCACAGGCGGGAGACAGATGAACAGAGACTGATGGCTGAGTGTTGTTGTGTGGGCCGCGGAGAAGAGAGAGAGGAGGTCCGGAGCGAAGAGGGAACACAAATCTTTATTTGCGCTGGCACCTCAGAGTTGGGTGCTAGAGAAGCAGGTTGGGCCATGTGGAGGTAGCGAAAATGGCCGCCTCATGCAGTAACCTTTCCTGCGTCTGAACACCGAAGTGAAGCGCCAGCAAGTAACGAGGTGAGGAAGAAAAAGGGCTTTTATAGGAGTAGCTTTCGCAAGAATGGGAAGGGGGAGGAGTAACCATAGCACTCAGGGATAGGATAATAACTCTTGTGAGAATGGGAGGGGGGAGGAGTAACCAAAGCACTCCAAATATCTCGGGGAAATAGACAATGCCCTGAGGGCACAACATGGCGGAACAGGCACTCTGAGAATGTCCCAACTCTCGTGGGAACTAGAAGTAGCCTGAAGGGGCAACATGGCAGATGTGGCTGCATATGCACAATTTCCCAGCAGCTGAGTGGTATGCAGTTCAGTCTTTATTCATGTGGAACGCAGCACAATCTAAGCTAAGCTATCCCTAATCACAATCCTGTCTTTATATATATACTCACCAAGTAGGGTGGAAACAGGATATGACGTAGAGAGGGTGGAGCAAAAAAAGCCTGGTGCAAATCAGGGTGTACTAGGAGAGGGGGCGAAGCAAAAAGACATCGTGAACCAGTGGGCAGGACAGTGCTTAGTTAACAGTGGTTATGTAAATAGAATATAGTGTTAAGTAGGGGGGATTAAACCAATGAAACAGAAGGGGTCTTAGAAGAAAACCAACAGGAAAGAATAGAGAGCCTACAAATCTATGGGAAAGAATAGAGAGCCTAGAAATAAACCTGTACATATATGTATATCTAACATATGGTAAATAGGCCAAAAACAATGGGTAAAGGTATTCAATAAGTAATGCTGAGACAATTGAACAACTATATGCAGAAAATTGAAACAAGACTACCATTTAACACCATATACCAAAATTAATTCAAAATGGATCAAAGATCCAGATATTGTACCTAAAACTATAAGATATATAGAAGACACAGCAATAAAGATATATTTATTTGGGAGCTCAGCCTCATGGGCAACTCAAACTAAAAACAAGACTAAATGAGTGGAACTACATTAAACTAAAAAGCTTGAAAACAAAATACACAAGAATATACAGGCAACCCAGAAACTAGGAGAAGATATTTACACATTATGTATCTAATAGATGATTCATATAAAATATCTACAAAGAATGTATAAAGCTAAACAATAAACAAATATGCAATAAAAGTGGGCAAAAGATATGCACAGTTTTCTAATAAGATAAACATATGATCCACAGATGTATGAAGATATACTCCACTTATCCTCAGAGAAATGCAAATTAAAATTTTAATGAAATCCCATCTCACACCTCTGAGTGTAGCCTATGCTAACAATACAGGAAATGACAAGTGTTGGCAAGGATGGGGAGAAAGAGGAACTCTATTATATTCTAGGTGGGAATGCAAAGTGGTGCAGCCCCTATGAATAAGAGTATGGAGAATCCTTAAATAAATAAAAATGAAAATACCTTATGATCTACCAATAGTACTCAGGCATGAACGTAAAGGTCATGAAAACACTATCTTGAAATGACATATGTACCAGTATAATTATAGCTTCTCTGTTCACAATAGCAGAGGAATGAAAGCAATCTAAATGTCCATTGAAAGATAACTAGATAAAAATGTTATGGGTTACATACTCAATAGAATACTACTCTGCAATTAGAAGAATTATTTTTGGGGGGACCAGGTGGTTGAGTGTACATGTTATAATGTGCAAGGACCCAGGTTCAAGCCCTCAGTCCCCACTTGCAAGGGAAAGCTTTGCTAGTGGTGAATCAGTGCTGCAGATGTCTTTCTCTCTCACTCTCTATCACCTCTTCCCTCTCAATTTCCTCCTGTCTCTATCCAATAAATAAAGATAATAAAAACATTTATAAATTATTGTAGGGGGAGTCTGGTGGTAGTGCAGCAGGTTAAGCAGACATGGCACAAAGCGCAAGGACCAGTACAAGGATCCTGGTTCTGGCCCCTGGCTCCTCACCTGCAGGGGAGTCACTTCACAAGTTGTGAAGCAGGTCTGTAGGTGTCTACCTTTCTTTTTTTTTTTCTTTTTTTTTAAATTTTTTATTTAAGAAAGGATTAACGAACAAAACCATAAGGTAGGAGGGGTATAACTCCACACAATTCCCACCACCCAATCTCCTTAACCCACCCCCTCCCATGATAGCTTTCCCATTCTCTAGCCCTCTGGGAGCATGGATCCAGGGTCGTTGAGGGTTGCAGAAGGTAGAAGGTCTGGCTTCTGTAATTGCTTCCCTGCTGAACATGGGCATTGACTGGTCGGTCCATACTCCCAGTCTGCCTCTCTCTTTCCCTAGTAAGGTGTGTCTCTGGGGAAGCCAAGCTCCAGGACACATTGGTGGGGTCTTCAATCCAGGGAAGCCTGGCCAGCATCCTGGTGGCATCTGGAACCTGGTGATTGAAAAGAGAGTTAACATACGAAGCCAAACAAATTGTTGAGCAATCATGGATCCCAAGCTTGTAATAGTGGAGAGGAAGTGTTAGGGAGGTACTCACTTCAAACTCTAGTGTACTTCTGCTTTCAGGTATATATTTTGCAGTAGTTTATGGATACGTGTGAACATAAGCTCTCTCTCACAGAAACTGGTGTATATCTAGGTTATGGGACTTTGTTAGAAGGTGAACCACCTGAGATGAAATTAGAGTGTACTATAGAAGGAAAGGTCTCACCCAAGTAATGAAGACTCCACACGTGAAGTCTCTGGACACAGTCTGAGGTGAAGCATGTTGCGTTGGTTAGGTTGTGATCGGTGGACTCTCTCAAAAGCCTAGACCAAGTAGATTAGAAGCATCCAATAGCACAGCTATATACAAGATACTGGATACTGTACAGGTGTCTACCTTTCTTTCCTCCTCTCTGTTCCGGCCCCTGGCTCCTCACCTGCAGGGGAGTCACTTCACAAGTTGTGAAGCAGGTCTGTAGGTGTCTACCTTTCTTTCCTCCTCTCTGTCTTCTCCTCCTCTCTCCATTTCTCTCTGTCCTTTTTTTTTTTTAAAGATTAAGAACTTTTTTCTTTTATTTATTTATTTATTTATTCATTTCTCTCTGTCCTATCCAACAATGACAACATCAATAACAACAATAATAACTACAACAATAAAACAAGGCCAACAAAAGGGAATAAACATTTTAAAAATATTTTTAAATATTTCAAAATTGATGGGGCTGGAGGTGATTAAGCTTTGTTAATCCAGGTGGTAAAAAAATTATAGATGATTTTATTCATATGTGTAATATAGAGAACTTAAATGCATGAATTTGCAACAACAAAAATTGAACTGTCTCTAAGAGTTTGTACAATCTAGGGTTGTTATCATTGAGTGAGTGGGGGCACACATTTTTCTGGTAGGTGCAGTGTGGAACCATATCGCTGTAATAATAAAATATTGTAAATCACTATTAAATTATTAATAAAAATTTTAAATATTCTATAGAATTTATGTGTTGCTTTTGGATTATATTTAATATACTTTAGACTAAATTCATAAATTCTATATTAAATGGCAATGTCTTCTGAGATTAAAAGCAAGACTTTACCTCAGTTATTTGTTCATTTCTTACATTGCCTTATCAAAGGCAAATTTTGACTTGCCTTTTCACTATACAGGAAGAAGTGGCTCGCTCATCTAGGCTATTCCAAATCTACATCTTAAATTTTTACAGCATAATAAGAAATCATGTCAAAGGCCAAGTGAAACATGTCCTGTTTGAAAATCTGTCAAATAAACTTTTTAATTAACCTTGTCTTCAGATTCCCTGAGGTCTATTCTTGTTGCTAATACATCATGAACTGTTATACTTAGACCGTATTATCTCAGGTGCTCAAAAATTGCCTTCACTGAGCTAGAATTTAGAGCAATAAACACCACAAAAATATTAGTTAAAAATGGTCATAAAATGCTCATTTGAAGTATTTATTTTAGATCACAACTTGCCAAGATTATTTTGCCAATATTTCATATGCAAACTCTTTATGAAGTTTCTTTTCAATGCAATGATATGTTTGTTCCTCAAAACATTTCAGTTATCGCCTCTTCTTTATCCTTCTAATTCAACTTGTTTTCCTTTGTGACGTTCCAGAAAAATCAGAGATATTTGTGAATACCTTAATGATGGTCCCTGGAAACAGAAATTCTCATTTTTTGTCTAATTCTGTTTTCAGTGGATTTATGTATAATTTGTTTTAATATTTTTAAAGAAATATGTATCATCCCCTAAAACGAATTTCAAGTTAAATAAGTATGTATAATATAATTTCAGAGAACTTTTTATTCCTTCTTTCTCTTATGTAACTTCCACTTTGGTAGCCTAAGGCAAACTTCTCTGCAATGTAGTTAGAAATTTGCCTCACTGCAATTGCTTCACTGCAATTGTTTCACTCCCTCATACTGTCATTACATGATTTCACCTCATCACTTGAAAATACCTTTCTCCTGTGGTTTTAATTTCTCTGATTTCTTATTACATGCCTCTTGATTTAAAAATAGTGAGGAGGGAATTTCTAAAAGCTTCATAAATAATCACTTTCAGTGAAATTATACCATATATTTCCCTAGGAAGTAGTAGAGGAGAAATTCTCTCATTTTTATGATAAACATACAGGCCCATCTACCTTTTGAACTATGTCACCTTTTTTCCCTTTCTTGTATTTAATAAAAGAATGCAGCTATCAGTAATCAATTTCCCTGCACTTGTTCCTATCTTCTCATTTTCTATAGGACATAACTATATTTACTCCCTATGTTACTATAGTTACTCCTATTCATTATTCTCTTTGATGTCTAAATTTTAGTCCCAATCACTCACTCAACAAATGTGTATGACAACCTATATTTTCTAGAAACACTTAAAAACATATGCAACATGGGGAAAAAAAGAGAAAAATCTATTATATATCAACATTTCTCATTCTATTTGAAAGATGAAAATAAATAAACACCAATTCAATAGACACAATTATACATGTTCTGTTGAGGAATAATACATATTAAAGGCAACAATTAAGTAGGTAGTGAGTGTCAGGAGTAGTTTAAACATGCACACAGTGAACTTTTTAAATAATTTTTTTCATGATAAACTCTCATTTTCCAAAGATTAAAAAGATGAATGCGCAGCACACACAGGTAGAAAAACAGTAAGTGCTAAGAATTGCTGTTTACATTTAAGAGATGAAAGAGAAAGTTAAGAAGGTTATAGGAAATAGGTAGCAAGGTTAGAAAGAGTAAGACTAGGAGTCAAGTGGTAGTGCAGTGGGTTAAGTGCATGTGGAGTTCAAGCACAAGGATTGGCATAAGGATCCTGGTTCAAGCCCCTGGCTTCCCACCTGCAGGGGAATTGCTTCACAGGTGGTTAAGCAGGTCTGCAGGTGTCTATCTTTCTCTCCCTCTTTCTGTCTTCCCTTCCTCTCTCCATTTCTCTCTGTCCTATCTAACAACGACGACATCAATAACAACAATAATAACTACAACAAAAAAAAAGGCAACAAAAGGGAAAATAAATTTTATAAAATTAAAAAAAAAAAAAGAAAGAGTAAGACTGAAAGACTCCTCCTCTGAGTATGCTCAGAAACACTCTGTAAAAAGATATGATGTGATTCTAGTGCAAATTTAACAGAAACTTCCTAGAGATTCTGTTAAATTCAACCTGAAGTAGAAAAATGTAGACATGAATCAAAGGATTATATGGAAAATGAATAGATACGTCTTGTGTGTGGTTATAATAGGACTACTGACATTGATGCGCAAATAGCAAATTAAATTTGTATTAGTGGTCTTGGAGGTGGAGCAGTGGATAAAGCTCTTGACTCTCAAGCGTGAGGTCCTGAGTTCAAGCCCCGGCAATACATGTACCAGAGTGATGTCTGGTTCTTTCTCTCTCTCTTCCTATCTTTCTAATCAATAAATAAATAAAATCTTCAAAGACTTATTTTAAAAAAATTTTAATTAAATAGTAAAAGTTAGGTGTCATTGGATATGTAATGCTTATCAGTATATCCAAAATGTATTAGTTTGCATAATATATATAAATATATATATATAGTGTGTGTGCACGCACATATTGCATTGATTTACTTAAATATGAAAGTATTCATCATAGCTGTTAAACACTAGATGCTTTGGGTCCTACTTGTCAACATCCTTTATTGCCAGCTGTTCAGGAGTTACATTCCATTCTTCCACAGCCTTATTATAATTCTCAGGTAAGTCCAACATCTCTTTTTCCACTGACTTGTGTTTACAGTATTCAGTGTAGTCATGAAGTGCCAAACCTTTCATCCAACTCTTACTCAAACTTAGTAACATTTCCTGTTCAATTTCATTTCTTTCTGATGTATTTTGTAATATTTTATTTATTCATCTATTTTGGATAGAGAAAGAAGTTAAGAGGGGAGGAGAGGGGAGGGAGAGATGTCGAGGGGAAGGGAGAGGGAGGGAGAGAAGAGAGAGAGAGAGAAATAAAGGGAGAGAAAGAGAGAGAAAGATGCATTTTAGTGCTTTACCACTCATGAAGCTTCCCTGCTTCAGGCAAAAACTAGGTGTTTGAACATAGGTCCTTGGGCACTACCAATTGTGTGTTCAACCAGGTGAATTCTAATTGTTAATTGTAATGGATTAGTCATGTTTGTTTGGTTCATAAATTAATACTTGGATAGAAGGTTTGTCCAAGTGACCCAAATTTGAAGTTGTTTGTCTTGGTCCATATGCTAAGGCCACCACATAAGCATTGATTAGTAGGCATCAATAACAATGTTTCCTTGTTCACACTGAATGGGATCCACAACCAATGCCACATCACTTTTTGACAAGGCTTCCTTTCAGATAGATTCTATTCAAATTGTTATATATATATATATATATATATATATATATATATATATATATATATATTTTTTTTTTTACATTAGGTTCAATTGCTAACTATTTATGCTCAGTACCATTTCTTTTCCTCAGTATAGTCTCCAAACTTGCATTGTTACTAAGCAGCAAAACAGTAGTGGATAATCATTATTGGAAAGATTTGGGTAGACAGAAAAATTCAAGTATCCCAAAATATTGAGGTCCACTAGTGAAAAGTCATATAAATGAGAAAAAACTAATCTATGTCAGTGTTTTATTGATGTATAGTGTATTTATATATCATATATGTTAATGTAATTGGAATTAGATCTTATTAGAACTATTGTACAGAATATTTTATTTAACTGGTTAAATTCCATTACATTACTATTGTCATGATCAAATTATTTCTGCTTTGGCCATTGGAAGTCTAATATGTGCACTTTTAAGAATTGTACTATTTTGTTTTGTTACCTAGTGCTCACTTTTAAAAAGTTTTTTTTAACTGACCTATGGAAATATATGACTGATGTAAGACATGTGGCTTACCATATATGTGGTAAAAATTTGAATGCTGGCACCATGTAGAATTGCATGGTATTGTGGGAAAGTAGTACTGTGGACTCTCTCTCTCTCTCTCTCTCTGTGTGTGATAGCATCAGCCCAAGAGCAGTACAACTGAACATTTATGAGACTTTAACTGTCCAAATGTTTTACTCACTTAGTTCAAAAGAAAGAAAGAGACAGAGAGAGTGAGAAGACATTTTCTCAGCTCTGACATATGGCAGTGAAAAGTATTCAACCTGAATCTAATGTTGATTATAGTTCCACTAGCTTATTTTCTAGAAACTCAATATACTCTCAGGTTATGCTGTACTTCTTTTTAACTAATCCTGAGACCAATTCTTTCTCCAAATTACACAGACTTCTATTTATGTTGAATATTATTTATAATACATATTCAAGCACAAAGGAAGATCATGTGTCTAAGTTCTCTGAGAGGAGACCACTAGGAAATGTATATGTATATAATATTCATGCATTTCTTACTGTAGCTGTCTAGCAAATGATTACACATATATTATAACATGCATATATGTGTTGTTTGTGCGTATATGTGAGTTATACACACATATACTTACACACACACACACACACACACACACACACACACACAATGAGTGTACGAGAGTTACCATAATGGTTATGCAAAGAAACCCTGATGTCCAGGGCTCCAAAGTCTCAGGTTCAATCCCTCACACCACCATAAGCCAGACCTGAATATTGCTCTGGTAGAAAACAAATAAACAAACACATGTTATATATTTAACTTCCCATTATCTTGTTTAAAAGGCCCATCCTTGACAATGAGGAAACTGATTCCATAGTAATCTCAGCAAGTTTACATATTTTCACAAGTCAGAATTTACAGAAAATATTTTCTGAATTGTTGACATATCAGCCTTTTTACCCGTGTCTCACTGTGTGAGTACTTTCACTTTTCCTGAATAAAATCTTTAAAATGTCTGGAATCCTGCATCTCTCTCTCTCTCTCTCTCTCTCTCTCTCTCTCTCCCTCCCTCCCCACCCCCTCTCTCTCTTGTTTTGTTAAGTTTAGGAGACACCATGGAGGAAGAGCTTCCCAGCCTTCTCACTCTTCAACATTTTCGGTGAGCCACCAGGAGGCACTGGTATGCAGGTATTTGAAGCTCTTTAAGTTCTTATTCCTGTCTCACTAAAGGACCCTTTTCTCTCATTCCGTGCTCTCAGATTGACAGTCTTTTTACTATGCTCTGGACATGTCTTTTCTGACAATTTCGCTCTACCACCCCTTTCACCTCATGCTTATCCTTCTCTATTACCAGTGAGGCGGGATTAGGTAGCTCAATTGTGCCTCCATCTTGGTTCTCCCCTTGCCTGGGTTTCTTTGACTTCTGTGTTCTCAGGTTCTTTAAATTTGCTCTGTGCCAATTCACAGGAACATATGACTACTTACTGGGCCACCACTCCCAAATGGGCAGTATTGCCTCTTTAACCTCTCAAGAATGTTTCACTCCTCTCTTAGTTTCCCACTGTCCTCTCAAAAGAAAAAGAAAAAAAAGGGGGGGGGGAGAGGGGAAATGGCTGCTGGGAGCAGCTGATTTGCCATGCAGGCACAGAATCTTAGCACTAACCTTGATGTCATTAAAAATAAATAAATAAATAGTAAAACTTTGTTCAAACAAATCTAATGGGCCAATTATATACTTCATGTATTGCAATTATGAGGCCTAAAACATAGCTTCCACCATCACCACAGGAAAGATAAAAGAGAGCCACAAAATCACACTTAAGTGCTTCGAAGTGTCAGGCCTCTCAGAAAAGCCTATCAACTTTACCCACATTTCAATAGTTAAAATTCAATCACATACGTACAATGTTGCCACAATAGAGCTTGGTAAATATAATATTCTACATCACTGGTGAATAGTTTTAAAGACACACAACTAGGGGCCAAGTGGTGGAACACCTGGTTGAGCACCCATGTTACAATACATAAGGGCTCAAGTTGAAGTTCCCTATCCCCACCTGCAGGGGAAAGATTTGTGAGTGTTGAAGCAGTGTTGCAGGTCTCTCTCTCTCTCTCTCTCTCTCTCTCTCTCTCTCTCTTTCTCTCTCTCTCTCTCCCTTCCTCTCTATCATCCTTCCCATCTTGATTTCTGGCTGTCTGTATCATATAAATAAATAAAGATAATAAAAAAATTAAAAAGATATTCAACTTATGTCACAGAACCTGTGTGATATGTATAGCACTTAAATACGTCTTCTGTGTTGTCAATAGCACCATCATTACTAAATACCAATGCTACTGGATCCATAGAAGCCCATGAATCTGAGAAAATGGTGCCAGAGCAACCTTACTTTGGAGAAGATAAATTTCAACCGATGTCCATTGCTTTATTTTGTTTTTCATATCTAGATTCCGAAGAGCTGTGACAAATTGAAAAAGCTAGTATCTAGCACTGAATAGATTCAAGTGTATTATTGGATGTGACCTATGAAGTTTTAACTTAGAATGAATGAAGTTTTATGACTTGTAAAATTGTCACATATAGCAAGGATGTTAGAAGATTTAAGTAGTTGCAGACAACAAATATTCATTTAAAACTATTGAAAGAGTGGAGCCAGGTGATGGCACATCTGGTTGAGAGCGTACATTATAGTGCTCAAGGATGCAGGTTCAAGCCCTTGGCCCCCATCTGCAGAGAGAAAGCTTCATAAATGGTGAAGCAGTGCCACAGGTGTGTCCTTTTCTCTCTTCCTCTGTACTTTAACCTCCCCCTCTGTTTCTATCTCTATCCAATAATAAATAAATAAATATATTAAAAAATGAAAACTGATGAAAGTTAAATGTTCCAGTAAGTATTTCCTTTAAAAAGGAACATTTCGGGGGTTGGGCAGTACCACAGAAGGTTAAGCACACCTGGGACAAAGTGCAAGAACCAGCTTAAGGATCCCCATTTGAGCCCCGGCTCATCACCTGCAGGGGAGTCGCTTCACAGGCTGTGAAGCAGGTCTGCAGGTGTTTGTCTTTCTCTCCCCATCTCTGTCTTCCCCTCCTCTCTCCGTTTCTCTTTGTCCGATCCAACAACGAACGACATCAAGAATACCAATAATAGCCACAACAAGGCTACAATAGCAAGGGCAACAAATGCGGGGGAAAATGGCCTCCAGGAGCAGTGAATTCATGGTGTAGGCACTGAGCCCCAGCAATAGCCCTGGAGGCAAAAAAAAAAAAAAGTAATAACAAGAGCCAAAATTTTAATACAATGTATTTTAATTGGCTACAGATGCATTCACTATATTTGTTTTATGTTTGGATTTGTTTTGAGTAGGCAACTTATCCTTAATAGCTGCAAACTTCGCATTTTCTTGGCTTTCTCATCTTGTATGTGGATAGAAACAAACTCTCCTGTACCTCCTATGTGATGCCAGGATTTGAACCTGGGTGGGTCACGTGAAGGGCAATACAAGTACCCTACCCCATGAGTGATCTTTCTGGGCAGAGTTACCTACCTCTTATCAAACAAATTTAATCATATATTTCAGAAGCTTAGTGTGTTGAATTACTCAAAATACAACAAACTTAAAGATGGCTTCTTAGTAAAATTTCTATACAGTTAAATGTCTCCATGATTTATGTTTACATAATTTATCTTATATGTGGCAATTATGATCCAGATATAGCAATTGTGATCCAGTCGAGCAATCTTGGGAAATCTGAGTAGGAAACCCCAACTATTTAGCTTCTGTTTCCTCCACCCTGGAAAATAATAATAATAATTAAAAAAACTTAAATTTTCTAAACTGGTTTTCATTGACACTAGACTTTTTTTTTTGAATAGTGTTTATAAACAGTATTTTTTTTTATTTTTATTTTTTTTAATTTTTTAAAATATTTTATTTTATTTATTTATTCCCTTTTGTTGCCCTTGTTGTTTTATTGTTGTAGTTATTATTGTTGTTGTCGTCATTGTTGGATAGGACAGAGAGAAATGGAGAGAGGAGGGGAAGACAGAGAGGAGGAGAGAAAGATAGACACCTGCAGACCTGTTTCACCGCCTGTGAAGCGACTACCCTGCAGGTGGGGAGCCGGGGTTCGAACCAGGATCCTTATGTCGGTCCTTGTGCTTTGCCCCACCTGTGCTTAACCCGCTGCGCTACAGCCCGACTCCCACAGTATTTCTACTACCATCCTTTCCTTACATTTTTTCAAAATACCTTAGCGAGTATAACTTTTTTTGTGTTATCACCTCATACTGCTTAATCTTTAAAGGCCAAAGTAGCTAGGTTTTAGATGAACACTCTTGTCCTCATATTGAATATTTTCCTACAACAATCTCCTGTTAGCATTTTTCTTACTCAATTTTATTTGAAATAAATGCTTATTCTTCCTATAATCTCATGCAGAGATGATAAAGAATTTCTCAGAAATCAGCTTCAAAACTAAACTGTTTAATTCCCAACACTATTCACAGAAAGCAAAATATAATCCTAGATTTTTTTTTTCCTAATGTATCTAGTAATTTGACTTGGAGATAATGCAGCTTTGTTAGACAAGGACTTGATAACTTAGGGGAAAAAAGGTTTTTTTTTTGTTGTTGTTGTTTGTTTTTTGTTTTTTACCTATCCTATAGGCTAAGGTAATCAATGGGAGACACAAACATAAGAATTTCTTATTTAATAAGTATTAATTTACCCAAGTCATAATTAAGTCTCCAATCTCCTGAATCTTCTTGTAAATCACTCTAGCATCTCCATAATAGGGCCATGAACTATTTGAATATGATGTTCATTGGTTATGAACAAGCATTCTGAAGACTTAATGTTCATTAGACTGTCATCCAGTCTCTCTAAGAGTTTTCTCAGTTAAAGCTTCTTCAAATCTACATCACTTAAAAGTAAAATTTGGTTCTAATAATACTGAAAGGCATATACTACATCATTTTTACCATGTCAGTGCTTTCAGTTCATATGTATAGTTATCATGAATGTTCAGTTGATCTTAATTTGTATGATTACTCTAAATAACAATATTTGTAGCATTACTTAACATGACTGAATTTGCATTCCATTTCCATTTAAAAGTGAATAGAGGTGGTATTTATTTAAAAATTTACTAATATGTTCTTTAAATTATTTACATTTTTGTTGTGGACTGGGAACTGATTCCACACATCAAAAAAAAAAGTTTATTGATTTCAATGTTTCTTATGCAGTTTAACAGTATACTAAATGTGAAGATTCTTATATCTGTAGAAGGCATAACTGTTTTTTTTTTTCATTACATCAAAAGTTTTGTTGAGCTAAGGCTCCCCAGAGCCCCACCCCACTAGGAAAAGGTAAAGACAGGTTGGGTATATGGATCAACCTGTCAACGCTCATGTCCAGTGAAGAAGCAATTACAGAAGCCAGACCTCCCACCTTGTTCACCCCATGAAGATCTTTGGTCCATGCTCCCAGAGGGATAAAGAATAGAGAAGCTTCCTATGGAGGGGATGGGATATGGAATTCTGGTGGTGGGAACTGCATGGAATTGTACTGCTCTTACCCCTCAATCTTATCAACCACTATTAAATCACTAATAATAATTAAAAAGTAAGTTGAAAAATAAGAAAACACAAAACATAACTTGGACTGGGTTTTGTGTATTGCCTCAAAGTAGAAGACTCTGGGATGGGGGCGGAGGGTTCAGGTCATATGACATGATGGCAGAGGAGTACTTAGAGGGGATTGAATTGTTATGTGGAAAACTGAGAAATGTTACATATGTACAAACTATAGTATTTTACTGTTGACTGTAAACCATTAATCTCCCCAATAAAGAAAAAATTAAAAACAAAAAAAAAAAAAGTTTTTTAAGAACAAAGTTTTTTATGTACGAGGAAAAATAATGGCTCTGAACCAAGGAATTCAGTATCACAACAGAAGTCATCCTACTAATTAGAAATTTGGAGTCATTTGGAGCTTTTAAGTTTCTCAAATTTGTGTCAGATTTCTTAATGCTATAAGAATGATCTCATGAAATGTAAAGCTAGCAGTTAATTAAATAACATGGTGTCTTTTAAAAAGTTTCGATCACTAGTAATATACAAGCAAACACAACCAAAAGTCTATAGCCCTGCTTCAAAATAGCATCATTTATTGCTATTGCTACAAAACAATAAGGTTTCAAGGGACAAGGGATTATGTAGTTATAAATATCAAATCCAAAGTCTGTAGGTGAGGAGCCAACATATGTGAATGTGTAGGCTTTCTTTTCATGTTGAAAGTGTTTAGTTGCTATAAATTAATAATATGACAATTTCATAATTCAATTTCTTTATTTCTTATATAGGGACTATTAGTTTGCAGCTTGGAGAAACATAAAATATGAAGTACTTAGCTTTTTAGAGCAAAATATAAACCTGCTTTGTTATGCATGGCTTAATTTAAGATATATATCTATTTTTTCAAAGTTATTAAAGCCTAAAATATTATTATTGGGAGATTACAAAATAAAAACATCTCACAGTATTCTTTAATATTAGCAATGCATTCAAGGGTCTTTGGTTACTAAAAAGTCTTTTATTTAAACTAGAGTATACTGTTAACCTCTCCAGGGCATCTTGATGACTGTATTTCAGAAAATCTTGAATAAAAGCCAATGTAAAATGGAATTGAGTAGTAATGGTGGCAAGGAAATACAAGGTTTCACTCTGAAAATTTCTAATTGCTGTGTAAGCATAAGGGCAGAATGATGTGTGCCCTGGATAAAGTTTGGCCAAGATACACAACTGTGTCTGTAGTGAGTGAAATGCAGCAACTGTGAAGGCAAATGTGTTGATACCTGAAAGACCACACACATGGAGAAGTGGTGAACTTTTATAAATGTTTTGTTATTCCAGCTGGGCACCAAGAATAATGTATCAGCACTCGTGTATCAATTTACCTCACTGTGTCTGAAATTTCTAACCTATAAAATAGTTGATCTCTGTAATCTAATAACTACAGAAGGCTGTTGTCCAGAAATTACTTGGGCTATGTCATGCCCATCTTTAACTATTTAACTATTTTGTTGAATCAGTGAACATAGCATTAATCGTCTGAGTCACAATTATTAGGTTACAAACTGGTAGAGAGTTTTACCCTGTAAAGCATTACAGTTATACCAATTATATAAATGAAGTATCCTGAAAATTTCCAATAACTTAATTCTTTAAAATTGTTCTCAAGTACCTTAATTCACTAAACCTCCCACTAAAGTAAAGGGAGGTCTATTTTCTTCTCAAAGAAATGAACTTGACAAATCTAATATTTGATAGACTTTAGTTCACTTAATTAAAAGGTTCGTGGAAGATCACAATTCATTATCTAACATCCTTAGGATAAATGTCTACTCTAATTTAGAAGTTTTCATATTTTAGATAGGCAATACTGTGCATGTTACTTTTATTCAATAACATCCCAGGGCCTAAACTAGCACCTTACATTAAAATCCATTATTATTTATGCAGAAAAAAAATAGATAAGCATTCACATTAGGAGAAGGACCAAAATAGTTTAATATCATAGTGAAGTAGGTTTTACTAAAATAGCTGGCCACTTTCTTATGAAGATATTCTAGACTCACAGAGTAATTAAATATTAGAATTACATATTTGTGTTAACTCAAGTTAGGGTTTCAAAGTCTGAGAATTTGCTCTTTCTATTTCTAAAGGTGAGAGGTAATAGGATTTGACAAACACTGAAAATATTGTGCAAAATAAAATATCTACTCTCAGGTCAGTAAGAGTAGAAATGGCTTAAAAACAATCATCTTCAGACAAACACATTGTTTAATAATTAGTTGGCTAATAAAATTTCCTGAGAACATTATGACAGTGCTTTCAGATGTTGTTAGTGTATTAAAATGAGAACAAGCATGGGGAATTTTATTTAAAAATTGGAATATTTTAATTAATTTTATTTCTTTAATTTCTTATCTTTATTTATTTGATAGAGACAGCCAGATATCAAAAGAGAAAGGGGTAATAGAGAGGGAGAGAGAAAGAGAGACACCTGCATCCCTGCTTCACCACTCATGAAGCTTTCCCCCTGCAGATGGTGTCTGAGGGCTTGAACCTGGATCCTTGTGCACTATAATGTGTGTGCTTAACCCAGGTACACCACTGTCTGGACCCTGGAATATTTTTAATTGATTTCTACTTGTCTAAACCCATTGAAACACTTACCCTTCAATTTTATAAGTTGTGTGAAAGAGCTCAAATTTAATCTTAGCTGAAAAACAAATTCATGGATAGCTTAGGTAAAGAATAATAAAATGAGATCTACATTTTATTTTTTAAAAATGTCATGGGGAGACCTAGGCCCTTTGTAGTATAATTTGTTTGGCTTTATATGTTAACTATTTTTTCAGCCACCAGGCTCCAGATGTTAGCATGATGCCAACTGGACTTCCCTGCATAGACAACCCCACTAATGTGTCCTGGATCCCCACTTTCCCAGAGCCCAGCCCCACTAGGGAAAGAGAGAGACAGGCTGAGAGTATGTATTGACCTGTCAACGCCCATGTTCATCAAGGAAGCAATTACAGAAGCCAGACTTTGCACCTTCTGCACCCCATAATAACTCTGGGTCCATACTCCCAAAGGGATAAAGAATAGGAAAGCTATCAGGGGAAGGGATGGGATGTGGAGTTCTGGTGGTGGGAACTGTGATAAGTTCTAAGTGTCATGGGATCATTTTAGAAACAGAAGGAACTTCAATTAAAAAATATTGTAAGGGAGCCAGGAAGTGATGTATCTGGCTGAGCACACTTTTTACAATGTGTAAGGATGAGGGTTCAGGCCCTCAGTCCCACCTGCATGAGGAAAGCTTCACAAGTGGTGAAGCAGTGCTGCAGGTCTCTCTCTGTCTCTCTCATTCTATATCCTTTAAATTTCTGGCTATCTCTATCAAACAGATAAAGGTAATTTAAAAAGGGTTATTGCAAATGTATAGGTACAATTTGATGGCTTAGGACACACACACACACACACACACAGACACACTTTCCACTTGACTGTTGTCTAGGAGACACAATAGGATCACAATGTCCCATCATCCAGCATTTTTCCCTCCTTCTCCAGAATCCTTTGCTTTGGTGCAATTTTCCACACCTACCCGAGTTTCACATTGTGTTTTCCCTAACTGTTATTTGTTCTTAAACTCCACCTACAACTTAGATCACTGGACCATCAAGTTTCATCATATACAAAAGGACATTTTCACAGATTTTTATATAATGGAGGAAGTGCTGAAGAGGAAGTCAGTTTTATGGAAAAATTAATTATATATTAAACTAACACCACTTTTCTTTTGGATACTTAGCAAATTGGTAGACAAGATTAATACTACAGGAATACTATATAAGGGGTCAGAGAGAGCTCAACTCAAAGGGCATGTGCCTTGCCATATGCATGGCTCATGTTTGAGACCCAGTACTACTTAGTGCTACAACTCCATAGTCTCTTCTTGAGCTCCAGTGTCTCTCCTTCTCTATGTCTCTGCCTTGTTCTCTATCTTTCTGAAATAAGAAGAGGAAGAAGAAGGAGAAGAAGAGGAGGAGGAGGAAGAAGAAGAACAACAACATATTGGGAATGGTAAAAACTGTGCATGCACAAAGCCCTTGTGCCTCAGAAATAAATGAATAAAATAGAAATAGCATGTGCTATAGCTGATGTGGTATTTATTTTCCAACTTTAAAAAAATTGTACAAGTGTTTAGTTGTTCTTTTATATTATCACAAAAAACAAATGTGATGCTTGTTAATAAGGAATGGGCTCCTAATAAATACTTGTTGAATTAACTGGTGGTCAAATGTGATTTGACAGCCATATAGATTACCTAATGTGTTGAGTGTTGACTATGGTAATAATGTCAAGGTTTATTTGTCCTTTTCTATTATGCCTGGTTTAAGCTAGATAATGAAAAAATGCCATGGTAAAAAAAAATAATAAAAAAAGAAAAGCTGTAATGAAATTTTTATTTGATAAACAGAGTCTCAAATTAAGAAAAATAAAAATAATATGTTTCAGTTTAAAATAAACCTCATATGTCATAAAGTTAGTAAGAAATTTATTGCTATCCCAAAGGAATACTCATTAAACTTAGTCCATTATGATTTCAGGCCATAAAAATTGATGCCGTTATTTAAAATGGTAATATTCTCTCATGTGCCCTTATGAGTGAATTTTGGAATATTATGAACAATTTTGTGTGCTATTCTAAGCAAACAAAGATTATATATACAAAAAGTTGTAACTAAGACTTTTAAACCTTGAACAGAAATGAACAAGATGATTATGAAGAAAGGGAGACATAGGGTGAAAGTTACAGAATTGTCAAGTATAAAGATCATTGACTGTAGAACTATCTGTCTTAGGAAGGCGGTTGGACTCATTGACCTTTAAGAACTTCTCATAGTCTAACATTCTCTGCATTTCTCTGTAAAACAAATCCAGAGAACTTTAAAGAAATGATTAAGGAATCTTACAAAAACCATTTTTGTCTTTCCTCATTAGTAAAAGTATTTATTACAAATACAATCAGTTCTTCATCAATTGTATCTTCTCAACAACACATTTATTTATTTATTTATTTTCCCTATTTTTGTTGCCCTTGTTTAACATTGTTGTGGTTATTGATGTTGTTGTTCTTGAATAGGACAGAGAGAAATAGAGAGAGGAGAGCAAGACAGAGAGTGGAAGAGAATGACAGACACCTGCAGACCTGCTTCACCGCCTGTGAAGTGACTCCTCTGCTGGTGGAGAGCAGGGGGCTCGAACTGGGATCCTTACGCAGGTCCTTGCACTTTGCGCCACCTGCACTTAAACTGCTGCACCACTGCCTGATCACTAACACGTTTTAAGCCATATATTATTCCATATAAATGCTGACCTGTCTTCAAAATGGAGTTAAAGATAACTGATCCAAATTCACTATGTATAACCTTGTTTTTGATATATTGATAGGATATGAACATTTTCCTGGAAGATATTTTCTTTACTAAATTAAATATTTGATGAGGTACTAAACTTTCGAGTTTTTCAGATTTGACTTTTAGACATCCAAAAATGAAAATGTAACTTCTATATATTTTTATCAATTTGATACTGTCACTAGTTAAGGAGGTATATCTATTAGCTTATCTTGTAAATATGGTTCAGATAAAGGTTACACTGAATTTTTTTTTAACTAGAAAGAAAAACCATTGTATCTGTTTTAAATGGTTCTCTGTCATACAAATATATAAAAGAAAAATAGGATTAAGCCAGAGTTTTTGCTTATGTCTGGCAAGTATGCTTGATACTTGGAATTTTACTTCTACCATTTATATCAATACAATTTTATTTTTTATTTATAAAAAGGAAACATTGACTAAACCATAGGATAAGAGGGTACAACTTCACACAATTCCCACCACCAGATCTCCGTATCCCATCTCCTCCCCTGATAGCTTTCCTATTCTTTAACTCTCTGGGAGTATGGACCCAAGGTCATTTTGGGATGAAGAAGGTGGAAGGTCTGGCTTCTGTAATTGCTTCCCTGCTGAACATGGGCATTAACAGGTCGATCCATAATCCCAGTCTGTCTCTTTCTTTCCCTAGTGGGATCCATAATCCCAGCCTGTCTCTTTCTTTCCCTAGCAGAGCTCCAGTACATATTGGTGGGGTTGTGTGTCCAGGAAAGTCTGGTTGGCATCATGCTAGGATCTGGAACCTGGTGGCTGAAAAGAGAGCTAACATACAAAGCCACACAAATTGTCGACCAATCATGGACCTAAAGGCTGGAATAGTGCAGATGAAGAGTTTGGGGGAGGGGGGGGCATCTCCACTTTGTAGATAGCTAGTAGGCATATTTTAGTTATATTCCAAAGGGCCTGTGGCTATACTAGTGTTTGTTTGTTTGTTTGTTTGTTTTCCTGAGCCTGAAATCTGATATGAAGGTGGATCTTAATTATTGTTTGGGGAGATAATGCATGGCAGGCAGAAGGACCAGAAGGCTGGATCAGGGAAGAGAGTAGCTCCCAAATATAGGAAAGGTGTATAAATATTGTTGATTGTAAACCCCATTGATTTCGTGTGATCTGGGGCCCATATTCAGCTTAGGAGCCTATGTGACTTCTGCATCTCTGTAGATCTGAGCTCACATTCTGTAGTTATAAATAGGAACATTCCAAGCTGCCCCAATATCAGGACCCATCTTCCTCAGGTGTAGCATAGAGTATATTGTCAAGCCTCCCTTTGGAGGATGGAACATTCTCTACCATTGTTGATCCAAGTTGAGGGCAAGGTCCTATGGGGGCCCACAAAGTGGTCTATTGTGTTGTTCCTGATAGAAATGACTGGTAACAATGGAGAGAGGGATTTATTCAAGGTCTAGGCCCATCATGTCTTTTGGAAATCTCAGGACTCCCTGATTAGGGCCTCAGCTGATGGGGTGACCTGATAGTGACTAAAGAGTCAGTAAACTATGCCAGTCTCTTGCCCTTATTCAACTTTTGCAGTCCTTGCTTTGATGAGGTTACCTTTGGAGTGAGTGAGAGAGAGAAGTGTAATAGGAAGTAGGTGAGGAGGGTATCTAAGTTTAAGTAGACACTATTTCATTAGGAACTTGATACTGACTCACTACAGACTATTGTGTATTTTTGCTTTCAGGTATGTATTTTGCCCTAATTTATGGATACATGTGAATATATGCTCTATCTTATGGGACCTGGTCTATATCTGGGTTTTGGGACTTTGTTAGGAAGTGAACCTCCTGGAATGGAATTATAGAACACTATGAAATGAAAGGTCTCACCTGAGTAATGAGGGTGAAGGGTTGACGTTCCATGCCTGACGTCTCTGGACACAGTCTGAAGTGAAGCATGCTGAGGTGGTAGTCATTGCGTTGATTAGGCTGGGATTGGCAGATGCATTACCATCTAGTATGAATTGAAAGAAATAAGCAGGAAAGTGAGCCCCACCCTAGAGGTTCCAGGACTAGGGTAAATATAGGCTCTATAGAAGAAGCGGGAGGTTCCTGCTGTCTTAGGGTTTAAGAAGACAATAGATAGTTATTGCTATAATCACATTTTTTTGCAATTGCATTAACTTTAAATATCCCTTTGTTAGGATTTGCTGTATCATACACACATCACCATAATTTATGTCCTTTGACATTATTTGTGTATAGCTGTGCCACCGGTTGCATCTGTTCTTCCTGGTCTAAGCTTCTAAAAGAGTCAACATATCAAAGACTCAGCCTATGTACTAAAAAGACTCAGTCTGTGATTTTAAAAGTTTGAGGCATTCAATCAATTTTCCCCCTCTCATATTAAATAGTGATTTATATGACTAAAAATTAATAGGAGTGTACATAAACACCATTCCCACCACCGAAAGACTGTGTCCCATCCAATCCCCCCCCCCAAAGCTGAACATTCACCCTCATCCTCAACCCAGGGTTTTTACTTTGGTGCCCTACTCAATATTTCATTTTTTTAACAATTTCATTTTTTAAAATAGTTTACTATCTTTACTATTTACATTGAGAAAATTTTAGAGGGAAATGGAGAAATAGAGAGAAAAAGATATAATTTCAGCATTGCCTCACTGCTCATGAAACTTCCCCCCTGTAGATAGGGACCAGGGTCCTTGTGCGTGATAACACGTGCACTCAACTAGATGTGTCATCAACGGGCCCTCAAATAAAAATTTTATAGGTACTTTGTTATTTTTTTATGTTTTTTTTGGTACAAGTAATGTATATAGTCTTTAACTTTAAAGAAGAATATTAGTTAACTGTAGTTCATATCAGATAAAGTGGTGTACTAAAGCACAAAATAAACAATGAATAAATAATATTTTAAAAGATGAAAACATATTCTTTTTTTAAAATTTTTTATAAATAATTTTTTTTTATTTAAGAAAGTATTAATTAACAAAACCATAGGGTAGGAGGGGTACAATTCCACACAATTCCCACCACCCAATCTCCATATCCCACCCCCTCCCCTGATAGCTTTCCCATTCTCTGCCCCTCTGGGAGCATGGACCCAGGGTCATTGTGGGTTGCAGAAGGTAGAAGGTCTGGCTTCTGTAATTGCTTCCCCGCTGAAAACATATTCTTTAACAAGTTTAATGGAATATTACTTTCTTTAAAGGTCATAAAACTTGGGAGCCAGGCGGTGGCGCAGCAGGTTAAGCACACATGCCAGAGGGCGCACAGACCAGCATCAGGATCTCTTGGAGCCCCGGGCTCCCCACCTGCATGGGACACGCTTCAGAGGTGATGAAGCAGGTTTTCAGGTGTCTTTCTCTTCTCCTCTCTGTCTTCCTCTCCTCTTGATTTCTCTGTCCTATCCAACAACAATGAAAGCAATAAGAACAACAATAAAAACAACAACAACGATGATAAACAAGGGCAACAAAAGGGAAAATTTTTTTAAAAGTTTATTTTTAAAAAAAAGTTATAAAACTTTAAAATTTAATTATATAAATCTCCCCAGCAGCTACTTTTGTATATTAACTTTTTAATCTGTGTGAACTAGTTTAAGCTTAACTGAAATATATAGATGTATGTGTAAAATGATCGCTATCGGAGATGAGCGGTAGAGCAGCGGGTTAACTGCACATGGAGTGAAGCTCAAAGGCAGGCATAAGGATCCTGGTGGGAGTCCCTGGTTCCCCACCTGAGGGGGGGGGTCACTTCACAAGTGGTGAAGCAGGTCTGCAGGTGTCTTTCTTTCCCCCTCTCTGTCTTCCCTCCTCTCTCCAGTTCTCTGTCTTATCCAGCAACAGCTAGGGCAACAAAATGGGAAAAATGACCTCCAGGAACCTTGGCCGTCACCCAGCCCCAGCAATAACCGTGGAGGCAAGAAAAAAAAAAGAAAAAGACTCAAAGGCACACAGTGCTCTGGGGCAGGAACTACACTGAGCTTCAATGCCGTTGTGTGTTTGTATTAAAGTTTTAAAAAAATAAAATAAAATGATCACATATAAGATCTTTGATGATCTCAGAAGTAAGGTAAAACAAAACTCCAGAAATATGTCTACTTTCAACTTATACTGACTTTACAAATGGTATACAAATGTAGAGAACACATAGCGCCATAAGTAATATGGATCTACATCATTTAAGTGAATATGTCATTTAAGACTATTTCATGTTAAATCGCATAATTGTGGGGAAGATGGCATAATGTTGATATTTATACACTAAGGCTCTCGTGTCTGAGGCTCCAATATCCCAGGATCAATCCCCCATCCTACCACAAGCCAGAGCTGAGCAGTTAAACAATGCATAGTTGCATAAATATATACCAACAGTTAAACAATGCATAGTTGCATAAATATATACACATACATTTATAGATTAATATCCTCATTTTCTGCTTTTGACCTAGCAACATTTTTCATTTTTATTTTTCTTGGTCTGTACAGTGAGTTTTATGTAAGAAAGTATTTGAAGTTAGTGAGATAAAAATGCCTTGACGTATACAATATTTTTTTGATAGCTGTCTAAAAACTGATAACCAAGTGCACAATCAGCTTAGATAATCTTAAGAGAAAATGCAAAGCTATCACTTAGAAAGTGATCTTATGGATTATTTTTACATATTACTTCACTCTCTCATGTCATTAATTTCTTCTAGATGTATTGTTATTCAGGCATAGTAGCAATAAAATTAAAACTCACACAGAGAATTCAGTCGAGACTATTTCTTTAAATATAAATAATAAAAACTAGAAAAATATGATATATGGGTAAATATATCATATGACTAATCTGAGAAGGAAAATATTGTCATGAAAATAATTCTTATTTTAATAATTTTTTAATATTTATTTTTTTCCTTTTGTTGCCCTTGTTGTTTTATTGTTGTTGTAGTTATTGTTGTTATTGTTGTTGGATAAGATAGAGAGAAATGGAGAGAGGAGGGGAAGATAGAGAGGGGGAGAGAAAGACAGATACCTGCAGACCTGCCTCACCGCCTGTGAAGTGACTACCCTGCAGGTGGGGAGCCAGGGCTCGAACCGGGATCCTTATGCAGGTCCTTGTAGCTTTGTGCCACATGCACTTAACCCACTGCACTACCGCCTGACTCCATAAAAATAATTCTAACAAATTACAATAGATGAGCTCCATGCATTTGTCTTTAATTTTATTAATGAAATAAATTAGTGTCTTACTTTGAGTCTTAGATTCTTCAATCTTCTTTTTTTAATAATGATTTTTTTAAGAATTTATTTATTCATGAGAGAGACAGGAGGAGAGAAAGAACCAGACATCACTCTGGTACATGTGCTACCAGGGATCAAACTCAGGACCTTAAGGTTGAGAGTCCAGTGCTTTATCCTCTTCACCACCTTCTGGACCACTTCTTCAATATTATTAAGGGACAATAATAAGTTCTTGGTTTATATTTTAGGGTTGTTGTGATAAAAAGGAATAATCCAGCTGCAATGAAAATAGAATGTACTGTGATACAAATGTTATGGTGTTAAGAATTATCCCTGTGTTCTTGCTTTTTGTATTTTCACCAGTCTACATATTAAAAGAATTTTCTGAAATTATTTTGACACAGATTTTCTTTCAGTGTCAGAGAGAGTTCCATTCAAATATAGACAATGTTCTTATAATGAATTTTAAAAGTTAGAATGATGTTAAAAACTATACTCTAAACCATATAACAACCCCCCCACACACACACACACACACTGGGGGAATGAATAGACCTGTCAATGCCCTTATCCAGCGGAGAAGCAATTATAGAAGCCACATCTTCCACCTTCTGCACACTATAAAGATCTTCAGTCCATTCTCCCAGAGGGAAAAAGAATAGGGATCTTTCAATGGACGAGATGGGATACCTAACTCTGGTGGTGTGAGTTATATAGAATTGTACCTTTCTTTTCCTACAATTTTGTTAATTATTATTAAATAACTAATAAAAAATAAACAAGTATCTGAAATTTATATCATAAAAAGAGTAAAAAGTATAATGAAATTCGATAAAATAACAAATACAACAATTTTAATGTTATATTTTTCAAGGACTAGAATTAAGGTTTATCAAAAGACATATTCTCTTTCCACTCCTTTATGCATCGTATTTTAATTTTAAATTATTTTTATTTATTGACTGAATAGAGACAGCTAGAAATTGAGAGGAAGAGGGGGAGACAGAGAAGGAGAAAGACAGAGAGACAACAGAGCACTGCACTACCACTTGTGAACTTTTTCCTCGCAGGTGGGGACCAGTGGCTTAAACCTGGATCTTTGTGCACTGTGGTATGTACACTCAACCACTACCCGGCCACTTTATGTGTCATTAATGAATGATTGGGCCACTATCTGTGGAGTTAGTGACACTAAGTTTAGTTGGATTTTAATTTGACATTTTTCCTAGCTAATTTTGGGAATGCTGCAAACCTAGGGCCTAGTTTGAAAAAGAAACACCAGTATTCCTTATAGTGTATGGTCTCCTAATGAGCCACTTCAGCCCTGCATGATGATTTCTAAAATTCTTGCATGAAGAGTTAGTTTTAACTTCCAGGAGCAATTCATAATTTGCATAGTTCAGTGGAATTGTACGCAGACCATATATATAAGTTATGAAGAAATGTCTACCAATAAAGCTTGGAGTGAGTGATGTGAAGTTTTATTTCACTGAACTCTACTGGAGTCAACATTTATTATCTTGTGCATGGAATAGCATAGTGGAAAATGCATTGAGTTTGACATCAAACTTGAGGATAGGTTCTGAGTAAGCATTTCAGATGTGCCATTTCAGTTAAAATATATCTATGCACTTCAATTTTCTAATCTAAGTAAGCATGTAAATCTATATAGTTTATAGGTTTCTTCTAAAACTATTGACTCTATAATTTAAATATTGTAGATAAATTTCGTCTTTGGAAAATGTTTTGTTGAAATCAATGTAAGGCAGCTTTTAATATCCCAATTTCAGTGCCTACAACACAAGTTCTGGAATTGGCATTAAGACATTGTTGGAAAGTGCTATTACTTAAGTAGCCTCCTGAATTGAAATATGACTCTTTCATTACAGTCTGCCATGCCAAAATAAGAGGGTTATGGAAGGCTATATGCCATATGACTATAGCAGCTGTTGTTATAAGCATCTTAAAGAGAAAGAGTGTTTGGGTTTTTATGGAAAGGAGTAATTTACAACTTGGCATAGATAATCGACATACTCAGCATGTAAGTTTAAAATTTACTATCAAGAATTGGACTTCAGTGTTGAACTTAATGTAATATATACACATTTATTTTCAGTGATGCACACTTGAAACTTATACAATGTTATAATTTAATGTTACTTCAGTAATTGCTATTATCGAGATTAAAAATGCTGTAAAATTTGCATAGAATGTTGATTGTACTTCATCTTTAGTATCTCAGAATAAATATGTTTATTATTAACTTTATAAACTAGCTTAAAAAGCAATGTGCTGGAGCTCAGCAGTGGTGTACCCTGTTGAATATATATAGTACCATGCATGAAGACCCGAGTTTAAGCCCTGGTTCCCATCTGCATGAGGAAAGCCTCACAAGTGATGAAGCAGTGTCACAGATCTTTCTCTTTCTACCCTATCTTTCTCCTTCTATCTCAATTTTTCCCTGTCCTATCAAATTAAAAATAATATCTTAAAAAGCAATATATAAATAGGAATATATCTTCATTTTGCCATTATATAAGAATAGGTTGTTTTGACACTTTGCTGATTATTTTATTACTTGTGTGTATAGTCACTCTCACACACACTGTACAATCTAAAGTCTGTTGATTTTTCAAAGTACTTAACAATCTGAACCGACTTAATCTGTGCATCCCTGTTGTTACTGCTTATCCAGTTCTATCTGCTCTTCAATAACCTCAGTTTCTCTTTTTCTTGTCTAGTTTTCTAATTCTTGTCTCAGTGGGTTAACTAGAATGTCTCACTTGTTTAAAATAGCTTCCATATTCCCCATTTTCATGCAAACCATTTTAACTTTTTAACTGTATAGGAATCTTTATTGTGTCTTTATTGATTATATTTGTCCCATCTAATACTGACATGTGAAATGTTTGTGAATATACATATAAATGTATCTTTCTTGAAAATAGTGAGATTTAGAATGATTTGGTACCTTCACTACATTTAGGTAGTAGCTTTATTTTTAAAATAATTTGAATGCATATCTTTTCATAAAACAAAGTTATTAGCTACTCCATAAAAGGTAAATGTGAAGCTGAAGGGTTGTCATTCCACACTTGAAGTCTCTGGACACAGTCTGAGCTGAAGCATGTTGAGGTGGCAATCGTTTGTGAGAGAGAGCATATGTTCACATGTATCCATAAACTAGTGCAAAATATATACCTGAAAGCAGAAGTACACTAGAGTTTGCAGTGAGTACCCCCCTAACACTTCCTCTCCACTATTCCAACCTTTGGGTCCATGATTGCTCAACAATTTGTTTGGCTTTGTATGTTAACTCTCTTTTCAGCCACCAGGTTCCAGATGCCATCAGGATGCCAGCCAGGCTTCCCTGGACTGAAGACCCCATCAATATGTCCTGGAGCTCCTCTTTCCCAGAGACCCACCCTACTAGGGAAAGAGAGAGGCAGACTGGGAGTATGGACCGACCAGTCAATGCCCATGTTCAGCGGGGAAGCAATTACAGAAGCCAGACCTTCCACCTTCTGCAACCCACAATGACCCTGGGTCCATGCTCCCAGAGGGATAGAGAGTGGGAAAGCTACCAGGGGAGTGGAGGGGATATGGAGATTGGGTGGTGGGAATTGTATGGAGTTGTACCCCTCCTACCCTATGGTTTTATTAATTTATCCTTTCTTAACTAAAAAATAAATTTTTAAAAAAAGGTAAATGTGGTTTGTTATATTAACAAAAATATTACATTTCAATATAGGTGACTAAAATTAAAAATACTTCCTATTGACTTTACAAAACAAATCATTACTTGTTTTATAAAAGACGGCTCTCCTGGTTAGTGTGTCTGATTTCTCATGTATGCAACCAATGTTTGAACCTTGCCCCCACAGTGCAAAAAGAAGTTTCAGCATCATTATATTTTTCTTCTCTCCCACTATCTTTCTGTCTCTGTCTCTTGGCATCAATCTGAAAAAAAAGTTAAAATAGAGCAGTAAAGCTCTTAAAAATTACCAAAAAAAAAATTATTAGTAAGGGAAAGGGAGCTTTCACTATATTTGTAGTGCTAATGCTCCCCAATAAATTCTGGTTGATAAAAACAGAAACATTCTCTACAATACTTATTAACTTTAAATAAGCAAAGTATGGGGATGTAAAATATACTATCTGTTTAATAGACATAATCTTAATTTCTAACATGAAACAAGGAAAGCTTTTTTGGAGGAGTTATTTTGAAAACTAATGCTAATAAAAGTATGGCATTTTTATTAATGTAAACTAACTACATTGTGCATCATTGTATTAATTACAAAGATAGTTTTTAATATCAAATGTTGAATTTCTTAGCAAACATTAAACCACCAGAAAGAAAATACAATGGAAAAAAATTTGTATAAAAGAGAAATTATTTTGCAAGAAAAAAGAGCTGATAGAATAATTAAACAATATTTTAAATGTAGATGGTTTTATTTTTTTGATCTTCATTTCATATCTACTAAATTATTAAGAGAAACAAGTTATCTTTAAAGCAGATCATGATAACAGTATCATTCTCCAAAAATTAAATACTAGTTATACCCAAGAATATTGCTATCATGATTCCAAATTTCTCATTTTGTAAGAATAGCATAAATTCTCTAAGAATTTTAAGTAAATTGATCACCATACTTACAAATGTAAGCCTTTCAACTTGAAGAAACAGATTCTTTCATCTTCAAAGGTAATCCTTTGAGCTTTAATACTGATATTACTATCAATTTGCCTTTCAAAAGGACATTGCGTAGATTACAAAAACCTTCAATTATATGAGTGCTCTCAGCATTGTGATGGGTGGTGTGATTTCTTTAAATCAGTGAGATGTTTTTAGTAGTTCTCTATTAGTTCTATATTCATGAACAGAACCCAAGCATGTATTTACATTTAAATTGCATATACATTTGATTCTGTACAGTTCTGACAATAATCCTTATCTTTTAATCAATTGTATTTTCAACTTGTCAGAATTCGATATTGTCAGTGAATAATTTTATCAAAAATTTGTCTAGTCTTTCATGTTTTATAATGAAATAGTTCCAATGTATGAAATAACAATTTGACTATTTTTTAGAATATTATACATTCTCTATTGCAAGTATCTTCCCATTTTAACTTATATCAGGAAAAACAGAGAGAAAGGAAAACCAAAAAAAAAGGCAATTAGGCACCAAAGTGCATTTCTTCACAGGTTTTTAGTTTTATTTCTTGACCTTAATATAAAATAAATAAGAGTTTTCTTGCAGGAATTACATTAAAATGTGAGTGAATTCTTTCCCCAGTAAGTGTGTAAATGTCTTAACAATAACTTTAGCCAATGTCTGAATGGTTTCTCTAATGAGCATTAGTTAGTCAGACTTCTGTCACAAAACTCCAGTTTTCTTTTTCTCCTGGAATGTCTTTTAATCATTTTACTGGTGGATCTAATGGTTTACAATATTGTTGTTGATATATGGGTAAAATTTATCATCTTCCCATGAAAGCTGTTTGCTTTCATGCCTAGCTTAGAGCCTTTTTCACCATAATCCATCAGGACACTAACATGGTACCATCTTTACCCCTTTACTTCCTTTCCTTTCCCAAACTAGTATTCTTTAGTGCATACACCCGGCCTGTCTCTCTCTAAATTCTCTAATATTCTTTTATTTATTTATTTATTTATTTATTTATTTATTTATTTTTCCACTTTTTTTTTAGTTTTTTTTTTTATTTAAGAAAGGATTAATTAACAAAACCATAGGGTGGGAGAGGTACAACTCCACACAATACCCACCACCCAATCTCCATATCCCACCCCCTCCCCTGATAGCTTCCTCACTCTCTATCCCTCTGGGAGTATGGACCCAGGGTCATTGTGGGTTGTAGAAGGTGGAAGGTCTGGCTTCTGTAATTGCTTCCCCGCTGGACATGGGCGTTGACTGGTCGGTCCATACTCCCAGTCTGTCTCTTTCTTTCCCTAGTAGGGTGGGTCTCTGGGGAAGCAGAGCTCCAGGACACATTGGTGGGGTCTTCAGTCCAGGGAAGCCTAGCCGGCATCCTGATGACATCTGGAACCTGGTGACTGAAAAGAGAGTTAATTTACAAAGCCAAACAAATTGTTGAGCAATCATGGACCCAAAGCTTGGAATAAAAGGGAAACTAAAAGCAGGACCTGACCAAATTATAAGTAGGGCACCAAAGTAAAAACCCTGTGGTGAGGGGTAGACATGCAGCTTCCTGGGCCAGTGGGGGGTGGGAGTGGGCGGGAGGGATGGGTCACAGTCTTTTGGTGGTGGCAATGGTGTTTATGTACATTCCTAGTAAAATGTAGTCATATAAATCACTGATTAATTTATATGAGAGGGGAAATTAATTGTATGTCTCGAAGTTTTTTAAAACACAAACTGAATCTTTTTAATATATAGGTTGTGTAACTGATATGCAGACTCTCTCAAAAGCCTAGACCAAGTAGATCAGAAGCAACCAATAGCACAGCTATATACAAGATACTGGGTACTGTACAGCAAACCCTAACAAAAGGACTTTTCAAAGTTAACCCAATTACCAAATAATGTGATCATAACATTAACTATCCATTGGATTAACCTGCCAATGCCCATGTTCAGTGCGGAAGCAACAGAAGCCAGATATTCTACCTTCTGCACACCATAGTGACCCTGGGTCCATATTCCCAGAGGGATAAAGAATAGGAAAGCTATCAGGGGAGGGGATGGGATACAGAGTTCTGGTGGTAGGAATTGTGTGGAGATGTACCCTCTCTTATCCTATAGTTTTTGTCAGTGTTTCCTTTTTATAAATAAAAATTTAAAAAAGAATATTAGAGAATTTAAAATATAACAATACTATATATTTAACAACGATGTAATGGGAAATAGGAGACTACAAGATAAAAAGCCAGGCAGGTGCCATCCTGAAAACCTCTATAATCTGCTGAGAGCACTGGTGGCTGCTGTATTAGAATTGAATCTTCATAGTAACAGAAACTGAGTTTTCACTGCTCCAGGAAATTTTTTTTCAGATAGAAGGACTGAGGGTAAGACATCACAGCACCCAAGTTTCCCATACAGCAGTGGAAGCCAAGCCCAGGCATGGCTTTCCATCACGTCAAAGAAGGCAGCCTTCCAGGTAAGTAAATTTGCTGATCCCTGAGGTCACAGTTTTTAATATAAATTCTCTATTTAATGTCAGGACTTGCATGGTGATTTGTAATTCCCTTGTGCTTACTATTATGTTGATTTTTTTGACTTTCTTGATTTGTCTGATGCTACTTAGACTACTGGTCCTGTCCAGGAAGAACATAGAGGACTGGGAGATACTCCCTTCACTCTAATTCTGCATTCATACTGGTTTTATATAAGACTCAAAGCTTACTAACATAATTACTATTTTTATTTAGTGTGGAAATAGTCCAAGGTAAAATTTGAACAGCAACAAGATATTCTTGGACTATCTTGGCTATAGTTTTCATTAGTACTGAAAAAGTTAAGAGTAGTTAAAAAACATGCAGATTAACTTCAAATCATATAATTTGTTAAAAGTCTTAAAAATCAGGCTGCAACATATTATATGGCAAGAAACTTTCTTTCCATGTCTCTTATTTTTCTCTAATAGTTTTCTTAAATTGGAACTTAAACTTGCTATAATTTGAAGCTTCTTTTAAAAAAAAGTCCTTAGGCAAGAAAAAAAACTTGAGTTCTACAAAATCAAATCTTATGCTGCAAGATCATTTAAATAAATTTTTTTTTAAAATTATTGTTTTATGTGGTCTGGGAGATGGTGCAATGGACTCTCAAGCATGAGGTCCTGAGTTCAGTCCCCAGTAGCACATGTACCAGAGTAGTGATGACTGGTTCTTCTATCTCATTAATAAATAAATAAAATATTTTTGAAGTATTGTTTTTTTTCATTATTTTCATATTAAGTGTATCTTTTACCTATGTTTTTATGTTTAAGAATCACTGCTAAAATACAATTAATATAGTGAATATTATCACTTTTATATTTTTTTTAATTTTAATTTTTTTTAATATTTATTTTATTTATTTATTCCCTTTTGCTGCCCTTGTTGTTTTATTGTTGTAGTTATTATTGTTGTTGTCGTTGTTGGATAGGACAGAGAGAAATGGAGAGAGGAGGGGAAGACAGAGAGGGGAAGAGAAAGATAGACACCTGCAGACCTGCTTCACCGCCTGTGAAGCGACTCCCCTGCAGGTGGGGAGCCGGGGTTCGAACTGGGATCCTTATGCCGGTCCTTGTGCTTTGCGCCACCTGCACTTAACCCGCTGCGCTACAGCCCGACTCCTGACTTTTATCTTTTTTTAATGAATATTATCTCCTTTTATTTCTTACCACTCCTGTCACCAAAGGTCCATGTCCCCATCTACACCCTTGTAGATAACCACCATAGTTCTCCCATAGTCTTAGATATAGGTAGACTTTTTTTCACATTCATATGTTCAATTCTCTGTATTCTCCATATGAGTGAAAACATTCTGTAGTTGTCCTTTTCCTACTTACATACTTCGCTAAGCAGAAACTTCACCATTTCCATTCACTTTATCCCAAAGGACACAACAATGTATTTCTTATTGCTGAATAACACTCCATTGGTATATGTCCCATAGTTTGTTTTTTTTTTTATCCAGTTATCTGTCAAAGGACATTTTGGTTATTTCCATGTTTTTGCTATTGTGAATAAAGCTGCTATGAACATGGAGGTACATATATCTCTTCAAATCAGTGTTATTATATCTTTTTGGGTAAATTCCTAGGAGTATTATTGCTGGGTCATAAGGTATTACCATTTGCATTGGTTTAAGGATTCTCTATAATGTCTGCACCAATTTGCACTCCCATCAGCAGTATAATAGAATTTCTCTCTCCACATCCTCTCCAACATTTTTTATTATTTTTTTATAAAAAGGAAACATTGACAAAGCCATAGGATAAGAGGGGTACAGCTACATACAATTCCCACCGCCAGATCACTATATCCCCTCCCCTCCCCTGATAGCTTTCCTATTCTTTATCTATCTGGGAGTATGGTCCCAAGGTCACTGTGGGATGCAGAAGGTGGAAGGTCTGGCTTCTGTAATTGCTTTCCTGCTAAACATGGGCATTGACAGGTGGATCCATACTCCAGCCTACCTCTCTCCTTCCCTAATAGGGTGGGGCTCTGGGGAAGCAGAGCTCCAGGACACATTGGTGGGGTTTTCTGTCCAGGAAATTCTGGTTAGCATCATGCTAGCATCAGGAACTTGGTGACTGAAAAGAGAGTTAACATACAAAGCCAAACAAATTGTTGACCAAACATGAACCTAAAGGCTGGTGTAGTGCAGATGAAGAGTTGGGGGGGTTCTCCATTTTGTAGATAGCTAGTAGGCATATTTTAGTTATATTCCAAAGAGCCTGTGCCTATACTAGTTGTTTTTTTTTTTAACTGAAAACTATGAGTCACTATTCAAGGAAATAGAAAATGATTCCAAGAAATGGAAAGACATCCCATGCCCATGGACTGAAAGATTTAATATCATCAAAATGAATATTCTCCCTAGAGCCATATATAAATTTAATGCAATGCCCATCAAAGTTCCACCAAGCTTCTTTAAGAGAATAGAACAAAAACTACAATCATTTATCTGGAACCAGAAAATACCTATAATTCCCAAAACCATCTTTAGGAAAAGAAACAGAAATAGAATCATCACAGTCCCAGATTTCAAACTACGTGATAAGGCCATCGTCATCAAAACAGCCTGGTACTGGAACAAAAATAGGCACACAGACCAGAGGAACTGAATTGAAAGCCCAGAACTAAGCCCCCACACCTATATCTAATCTCTGATAAGGGGGGCCAAAGTGTTAAATGGAGGAAGGAGGCTCTATTCAGTAAATGCTGCTCAGAAAACTGGGTTGAAACATGCAGAAGAATGAAACTGAACCACCTTATCTCACCAGAAATAAACATCAACTCCAAATGGATCAAGGACCTGGGTGTTAGACCAGAAACTAGCAAATACTTAGAGGAAAACATTGATGGAACACTTTCCCACCTAAACCTCAAGGACATCTTTGATGATACAAACCCAATTGCAAAGAAGACTAAAGCAGAAACAAACCAATTGGATTACATCAAATTGAAAAGTTTCTGCACAGCCAAAGAAACTATCACACAAACAAAGAGACCCCTCACAGAATGGGAGAAGAGATCTTCACATGCAATACATCACACAAGAGACTAATCACCAAAATATATACAAAGAGTTCAGCAAACTTAGCAACAAAAAGCAAATAACCCCATCCAAAAATGGGCAGAGGATATGAACAGAACATTCAGTGCAGAAGAGATCCAAAAGGCTAACAAAAACTTGAAAAATTGCTCCAGGTCTCTGACTGTCAGAGAAATGCAAATAAAGACAACCTTGAGATACCACCTCACCCCTGTGAGAATGGCATACATTATTTCCAACATTTATCTTCTCTTATTTTATTGATGGAGTCCATTCTCATAGATGTAAGGTGGAATATCAATATGTTTTAATTTGCACTTCTCTAATGAGTGCACATATGTAGGCAATGTATATCTCTTCTTGAGAGCTTCTTTGGAGGTTCTAGCAGGGGAACACAGCTACTCATATACCCTTGACTGAAGATTGGTCCTTCTCTATTTGGGGAATGCCATCCTCTTCCACAGAATGCGCAGCGTTGGGAGGGACTTACATGGAGTGGTGAGGGAGGAAGGGGACACCCACCTAGCCACCAGATCAGCTGAATCAACCCTGGTGATCAATGGGGTGGCAGATGTCACATCCAGATTGCCCTCACATCCATATATATGTCTTCTTTAGAGAGCTGTCGATTCATATCTTTTGCCCATTTTTATTGGGTTGTTCTTTTTGTTGTTATTATTGAGCTGTACGAGTTCTTTAAAACGTTTAATATGAACTGCCTGTTTGAAGTGTGGTGTGCAAATACCTTTTTTTCCATTTGTTTATCCTTATAGAATTTTCTTTTGATGTGTAGAAACTTTTCAGTTTGATATAATACTATTTGTTTATTCTTAGTTTTGTTTCCCTTGCCCAAGGAGTAGTCTCCAAATACATTTTTAATGTTTTAGTCCTGAAATGTTTCACTGATGCAATCTTCTATGTATTTTATAGTTCTAGGTCACATATTGAGATCTATTTTGAGTTGATTTTTGGTTTGTAGTGTTAATTAGTGGTTTAGTTTCATTTTCTACATGTGGTTGTCCAATTCACCTAACACCATTTGTTAAAGAGATTTTCTTTCCCCCATTGAGCAGTTTTAGCTTCCTTACCATATATAATATGCTTATATATGTGTGGGTTTAGTTCTGGGTTCTCTGTCCCATTCCACTGGTCCATTTAAAATATGTTTTATCCATATACATTATGTTAAATTTAGTATATCTTACTGAATTTTAAAATAATTTAAAATGTAAACTTCATATCATGTTTGAGGAGTTCTTGTAAAGTATCCTTTAGGGTCCAGTGATGGACCACACAGTAAAGCACACTTGTCACAATTTGCAAGGACCAGGTTCAACTTCCAGTTTGCAAGGAGGAAGTTCAGAAGTAGTGAAGCAGTGCCACAGTTATCGTTCCTTCTTTGTCTCTATTCCACTCTGTCTCTCACCCTCTATGAAATGAGAGAAGAAAAGAGATGGTCACTGGGAATGGTGGAGCTGTGCAAGCACCAAATCCAGCAACAATCCTGATGTCAAGAAACAACATATGTGTGTGTACTCATTTAATGAACTGCCCCTACATGAAGTAATTTAATTTCTAAAAAAAAAAAAAAGAAAAGAGAAGAAAAGAAAAAAAAACCTTCTTGTTAGCAATATTATGTAAGATAAAATGATAAAAGTATTTACCTTTGTTTATTCATGTTCTGTGGGGAAACATTAGTATTTTATTTCAGCATGTTTGAACACATTTCTCAGAGCTTGTGAATTTTTTTAGATTTTTTTTTTAAACAATGCAATACACAAGATCTTTTTCTGTTCTTCCTTCCATTCCTTCTTTCCTTTCACCTCCCTCCCTTCTCCCCTCTATCCCTCCTTCTTTCCTTCCATCCTTCTTTACAGAGACAAAAGAAGGAAGACACAAGAAGCAGAGAGAGGGAATGACACCATAGCATCACCTCACTATTCGTGGAGATCTTTTGGTACTGCCTATGGTTCTCCCATGTGTTGTTGGGTTCCAATCTAGGATTTCATGGTATATGTTGGATTTTTGGAAAGCTCAGAATGTTCTTTTCTATGAAAAAATATGTAATGGTTTCTGACATTTTGCTTTGATTTGTTCTTTTAGTGAAGTTTACTAACTCTTTAACATCTTCTTGAATAAACCCCTATTACTCAGTTGTGGGCATTTCTTTCTTCTACAGAGAAACTGAACTGAGAGATATAGTTGCTTGAAAATGGAACTCCCCCAAATTGTAGGATAATTGAGGAGGTAGAAGGGTTGGGAGAAAAAAGAATATTCAAATAAGATATTCTCAATCTCTCTCTCTCTCTCTCTCTCTCTCTCTCTCTCTCTCAGAGTCTCAGTCTCTCTCTCCTCCCCAACTCCTCCACCATACTCTAACATGTGGTCAGTCTCAATTTTTCTGAATAAAGTTTAAAATTCCCCCAGAAGGAAACACTCTAAATCCAGGCACTACTTATTTCTATTTTTGTTATTTTGTTGACATGTTAGTGAAGTGGAATAGGAACATATAGGTACAGTTTCCTGTCTCCAAGAATGATATTATTAACTTTTTTGTAGGACACTTAAATTGAGAGGGAAGAAGAGATACAAAGGGAAAAAAGAGCTACACCTCTCCAGAGCCCTACTCCACTAGGGAATAGGCTGGGGGTACACATCAACCTCCCAATGCCCGTGTTCAGCACAGAAGCAATTACCGAAGACACACCTCCAATTTTTCTGCACCCTATGAAGATCTTTGGTCCATATTCCCAGAGGGATAAATAATAGGGAACCTTCCAATGGAGGGGATGGGATATGGAACTCTAGTGGTGGGAGTTGTATGAATTTACCACTTTTCTCCCATAATCTTGTCAATTATTATATCATTAATAATAAAAAAGTAGTTGAAATATAAGAAAACACAAAGCAGAACTTGGACTGGGCTTGGTGTATTGCACCAAAATAAAGGACTTTGTCGTGGGGCAGAGAGTCAGGTCCTAGAATGCGATGTTAGAGGACCTAGAGGGGGTTGAATTGTTATGTGGAAAGTTGCGACATGTTGTACATGTACAAACTACTGTATTTTATTTTTCACTGTATTTTACTATTGACTGTGAACCATTAATCCCCCAATAAAGGAAATAAATAAATAAAGTTTATAGTCATACTAAAAGGAAGGAAAGGAAGGAAGGAAGCAAGGAAGGAAGGAAGGAAGAAAGCTAAAATAAGAGAAATGCCTATAACACAGTTTTCACCACTAGTGAAGCTTCACTTCTTTAGGTGAAGTCTGGGGATTTGAACCTAGTTCCTTGCACACGTTAACACATGCTCAGCCAGGTGCATCACTTCCCAATCCCCAAGAGACATATTCTTTTGATATGACTTCAAAACTCTTCAGAAAAATTATTAGCTTGTTTTTTTGTTTGTTTGTTTGCTTGTTTGTTTGTTTGTTTGTTATCACTAGGGTTTCAATGTACTGGGTCTACTTTTTCTGATAGAGAAAGGAACAAAGCAAGAGAAAAAGAGAGGGGAAGACATCAGAGTACCAAAGCTTCCCCCACTGTGATGGAAGCTGGGGTCAAATCAAGGTTACAGAACCACCATCTCAGGTGAACTACATTGCTGACTGCAGAAAAATGCTAAGAACTTCACTATTCATAACATCAGGGAAGACAGGAGAAGGGAGAAAATAAATTGTCTCCTCCACACATTGTGAAGTTTCATCGCAAGTAGAACTAATGGTATACTCTTCCTCCTTTCTTAAGAATAATTGGAGAAAAAGAAGTACAAACAGATAATAAGATCTCCATGTGAATCTCCAGGTAGAAGTTTCCTGGCTTAAAAGGTGATTTTTTTCCCCGAGACAGAAAAAAAGGCCCCAGGTCTTAGCAACATTTTTTATTACCACCAAGAAAAGAAGTGTCATGTATTGTTTGTAGAATCTATACTTGCTTCAGCAGAATCACAACACAAAAATAAAATCACACTATCAATGATCCTAGTAGACTACAAAGTACATTGCATTTTGAAACATTTTGTTGTTACTTCATGTTGTAACATGTTACAAAATGCAAGAAACCCTATGGAATTTTTAAATAGAATCCAAATACTGAGACCAGTAAAATAACCATGACCCTTTAGTATTCATAAGAAGTAAATAGGAACCCTCCTACACCACGAACAAAACCAAAGATCACTAGTATTGTTTATATTTTGTGTTAAGGAATATGTGATTTGATTGTTTGTATCACAGTAAAATGAGTCCCTTAAGAATAGCTTTTAATGATGGTGAAAAAATATTCACATTAAATGACACATCTTTGTTTCACAGAAGAAAAGGCTCTGTAGAAGTAGAAAATGATCCAGTAAAGATTGATTGCTAACAACTTTGGACTCTTCTGTGTCTAGATGGCTGTGGACTTTCTGGATCAATTCCCAACACAGAAATCCCAAGACTTTAATTTCCCCAAGTGATAAAAGTATCTGCCCAGGTTCGAACCCCTGGTCCCACCTGCAGGGGGAAAGTTTTGCTAGTGGGAAAGCAGTGCTGCAGGTATCTCTCTGTCTCTCTCCCTCTCTATCTCCCCCTCACCTCTAGACTTCTGGCTGTCTCTAATAAACAAAAAAAGTTAATTAAAATAAATAAATAGATAAAAGTATCTTCACCTTATTCTTAAATCCTTTTATATTGCTTAGATAATTAGAAAGTCATTTGTTCTAGAAAGACAATTATTGTTAGGATCCTTAATGAAACTGTTCAACACACAAGGACCAAGCCATGGTTATAGGTTTGAGACTCATCCCTATAACCCTCCTCATGATCTAGTGAGGTGAAAGGGATTGGAAATAGAATTAAGAGATCATTCTGGTAATGACAAGGTAATGATGCACTTGGTACAGCGCACTAGCACTAACTTCCAGTCTTCACCTACAGGTAGGATGTTCACAAGCAGTGAAACAATGCTTCAGGAGTCTCTCTTCTCCCACCACTCTCCCCCTTTCCTCTCAATTTCTCTCTGTCTGTATCCCAATAATAAATACTACTAATAATAAAATGAGAGAGCGAGATCATGTGTATATGATGAAACCTGTTTTTAAAAAATGCCAACAAAAAGGAATTCAAGAAAACTTTTGGGTCAATGAATATACCCACTAGTCAATATGGTATCACAGCCCCATATCATATGGATACAAATTTTAGTGTGTGTGTGTGTGTGTGTGTGTGTGTGTGTGTGTGTGTGTGGTATTTTTTCTGGGTCTTTCTCTATGTCTTTTAATCTGGCTGTTTATACAAATCCTTTTCTTTTAAACCAGGGTTGTCATTGGGTCGAGGTGCCTGCACAACTATATCATTTTCAACAGCTACAGTTTTGATAGAGAATGAATGAGACAGACAGACATGCAACACTGCTCTGATACTCATGAATTTCCCCACCCCCATCCCCCACAGTTAGGGATGGAGGGCTTGAATTGAGGCCCTCATAGACAGTGACATGTGCTCTCTACTGGTTAAGCTACCTGTATTAGCTATTATATCCTTGGTTTAGTAAGAAACTAAAAAATAGTGTTTGAGTTCTATGAACAATGCTTAGCAAATTATCACACACAAGTGTTTATTGATCCGTTTCTTATAAAACCAAGAATAGAATGTAGAATATGGAGCTGAAAAGTGCAGAACTGCTTGATGTATGGAAAACCTACTCATCTAGTATCAGAAGAGCAGTAGGAAGCTTAGTAACAATGGGAGACAAAAAGTTTCACAAAAGCACTTTCGTATTCCCCTTACTTCATGGTTTTACCAATACTCCACCTCAGCAAAGGGTAAAGTGGTTCCATTTGTCACATCCCTCAAGCATCATGGATCTAACTGCTACAGTGTGCATGATAGATTTGCTTTAAAGTCACTAAACTAACACCCCAAATTGAAGTCAGTAACACCAGGTTGTCACTTTCTCACTCTATGTAAACCAAATGGGTATAGAAGAAAAAAGCAGGCTGGCACAGCATACTGAGGTGTGGTAACTAATAGTGAGATACAATAAGAAATAGGAATAATTCAACACTTGTAGTATTTAAAATATAAAATGTTATAAATATTCTGGGCTGTGCAGCAATGTGCCTCTGGAGTGCACCCATTACAGTGTGCAAGGATCTTGATTCAAGCCTCTAGCTCCCATCTGTGGAAGAGTAGCTTCATAAGTGGTGAAACAATGTTGCAGGTGTGTCTGTCCCCTCACAACTTCCTTCTGTCTTTATCTAAAATACATGAATCAAATACAAAAAATATTATAAATGTTCTGCTTCTAGCAATGAAAAATCATTGGCAATTCAGAGGTGTTTCTATACTATTCAGAATCAGTGGTCTTTTCATGTAATCATGGAGGCAGCAAGGAGGTGGGAAAATAGAATTTCCCTGGACAGATTACCCCAGCAATATATCCTGGAACCTCACCTCTCCAGAGCCCTGCCCCACTAGGGAAAGACAGAAAAGGCTGAGAGTATGGATCGGCTTGCCAGTGCCCAGGTCCAGTGGAGAAACAATTATAGAAGTTAGACCTCCCACCTTCTGCACCCCATAATGATCCTGGGTCCATGCTCCTAGAGAGGTAAAAACTAGGAAAGCTTCCAATAGAGGGGATGGGATAGGGAACTCTGGTGGCGAGAATTGTGTGGAATTGTACCCCTCTTATCCTGTGGTTTTGTTGATCATTATTAAATCAACAAAAAAAGAAAAGAGCGGGTCGGGCAGTAGGGCAGTGGGTTAAGCACACATGGCATGAAGTACAAAGACCAGCATAAGGATCTTGGTTAGAACCCCTGGCTCCCCTCCTGCAGGGGGTCGTGGGTGTCCCTTCACAAGCAGTGAAGCAAGTCTGTAGGTGTCTTTCTTTCCTCCTCTCTGTCTTCCCCTCCTCTCTCCATTTCTCTCTGTCCTACCCAACAACAACAACAGCAACAACAACAACAATAATAACCACAACAATGATAAAACAAGGGCAAAAAAGGGGAGAAAAAAGCCTCCAGGAATAGTGGATTCATGGTACAGGCACTGAGCTCCAGCAATAACCCTGGAGGGGAAAAAAATATATATATATATATATAATTTGAGCAAATAGCAAAGAAAACTCAAGCAAAGAACTGTGCTTGAGCTTAGGGATTTCAAAAGAAATGTCTTCCACATTCTAATGCCTTACTTCATGCATGATAAAGCAAAAAAAAAAAAAAATGTGGCTTGCTGATCTTGAGGAAAACTAATTCTATAACTTTTGAAGTTGGCTTCTATGTGAAGTTTAACTTGGGTTCTTCTCTTTGTTCTGTGTCCTTGTGAATAATAATAGTAATATAAGCTTCCCTAAGAAGGAAGGGGAAAGACATGAATATAGCTTCTTTGCACTCTGGTACTGTCAAAAGGCTTCCCAGATATGCTTGGGCAGCTGCTGAATGGAGCACGTGACTTCTTGGTTCTACTGACCAGGAATGAAATACTCAGCAGATGGACCCACCAGTAAATAATTCTGATAATGAAATTAGATTATATAGTTAGAGAACTAGTAGCAATAAGTACTTTGACTTGAGAGGAAATAAACAATAGCAATATGGATTTTAAATGGGTAAAGAAAATAAAAGAGTAATACCAGCTAGTTTATAGCTGGAAATTTTGTGTTTCTATTATCACCTATTTCTAAAATCTGTCCGTAAGAACAGATATTTAAAATAAGCTTAAAATGTACTGTGCATATAGTTAACACAAGATACTTCTTCTTTCTCCCTCTCTTTATTTCTTTCTTTTAAATTTAAAAAATATTTATTTATTTGGTAAAAACAGAGAAAAATTGATAGGGTATAGGAGATTAGAGAGAGACAGAGAGACAGTTGCAGCTTTGCTTCACCACTTGAGAAGCTTTCCCCCTGCCAATGAGGACCAGGAGCTTCCCCCTGGTTCCTTGTGCACTGTAATATGTGCTTTTAACCAAGTGTGCCACCACCTGGCCCCTCTTTCTTTATTTTTATAACAGAATTGCTTAGTTCTGGTTTAAGGTTGTACAGCGGGCTGAATTTAGGATTTTGGAACCTCAGGCATGAAAGTCTTTATATATATATATTAAATCAATAATATATATTGTTAAATCAAATATATATATTTGATTTAATAATGATCAACAAGATTGTAGGATAAGAGGGGTAAAGTTCCACACAAATCCCACTAGCAAAGTTCCACATTCCATCCCTTCCATGAACTTTCCTACTCTTTATCCCTCTGACAGTATGAACCAAAGATTTTATGGGGTGCAGAAGATGGGAGGTCTGACATCTGTAATTGCTTCTTTGCTGGACATGGGTGTTGATGGGTTGATCCATAACCCTAGACCATTTTTATCTTTCCCTAGTGCAGTAGGGTTCTTAGGAGGTGGAGTTCCAGGACACATTGGTGATCTCATCTGCCCAGGGAAGTCAGGTTAGCATCGTGGCAGCATCTGAAACTTAGTGGCTGAAATAGCATTAAGATATAAAGCAGAACAAACAGCTTAATAATCAGGAACCTACAGGTAAGACTATAGCAGATTTATGGTAGGTTGCATATTGCCCACCTCCCACCTGCAGGGAGAAGCTTCACAAGTGGTAATGTAGTGTTATAGGTCTGTCTTTCTCCATCTCTTGACTCCCCCATCCTCTCAATTTTCCTCTTCCCAATCAAATAAAATAAAAGGAAAAAAAAACAAGCTGGCAGGAATGGCTGATGGGTATGGTAGGTTCCTCTTGTAGGCACCAAGTCCCAGTAATAATCCTGAAGATATATATATATATGCATATTTGTATGCAGCACTATAATTTCAAAAGAGAAAGAAATACAAAAAAATCCTTCAATTCATATTATTGGAACTTAATTTTTTAATTTAAGAATTATAAATGACAGTTGCCAAGATAACTCACTTGGATAAGGCACTTACTCTGTCATGGGAATGACCCAGGTTCAAGCCCAGCCACCACCTCACAGAAGGGAGCTTCAATGCCTTGATATCTTTCCCTTACTTATCTCAGTCTCTGTCTTTCTATCTGAAAAAGCTGACCTGGATTGGTGAAGTCCCAGTGATAATAGCAACAAAAGTAATCTACATAAATTCCTTTTTTACATAAGCAAAATCCATTTTACAATATCTTTAAAATATTTTTAGTTCTTGGTAATTGCCATTTATGCCACTGTTTCAATGAAGCAGAATATAATTTCCAATATAGAAAACATATAAGTTATTTTTGTTCTTGTTGTTTGTTTGTTTTTGATCTACCAGAGCACTACTCAGCTCTGGCTTGTGGTGGTTCAGAGGATTGAATCTATGGACTTTGGAACCTCAAGAATGAGAGTCTCTTTGCATAATCATTATGCTACTCACCCCAGCCTCTGGGAAGCTTTTGGAGATAGAGATTTCTAAACTAACCTCAGACTTATGAATAGAATAAATGGTTAGGGCTTTCATATCTCAGTTCACTGCCAACAACTCAGTTGGGTAGTAGACACCCATCTCTACTGGTCAGGATATTGTGTCTGGAAACAACTGAATAGCACAAGAAATATTATAGAGTCATGGAAGTGGGTAGAGTGTAGCAGAGTCCTTATTTATTTATTTATTTATTTATTTATTTATTTATTTATTTATTTTAACCAGAGCACTGCTCAGATTAAATCTGGGACTTTGAAGCCTTGGTCATATGAGTGTTTTTGCATAACAATTATGCTATCTGCCCTGCCCACAAAGTCCCTCTGTGCCTCATGAGTTTTTAATATAACATTACCTTATGTTATCCTTAGGTATCCTTCTGTTTCTTATCACCATTTTACCATAGTACATCCTGTCTTTCCTGGAATACTGCCATTATTTCTGGTTCTACTGTTTTATTATTATTATTATTATTATTATTATTATTATTAATTTAAAATATCCTTTTTTGGGGGGCGAGTGGTAGGGCAGCAGGTTAGGCACATATGACACAAAGCACAAGGACCAGTGCAAATATCCTGGTTTGAGTCCCTAGCTCCACACCTGCGGGAGTGAGGGGGTCACTTCACAAGCTGTGAAGCAGGTATGCAGGTGTCTATCTTTCTCTCCCCGTCTTCCTCTCCTCTTGAATTTTTCCTCTTGAATTTTCCCTGTCCTATCCAAAAACAATAATAACAACAACAACAAGGTCAACAACAAATGGGAAAAATGGCTTCCAGGAGCAGTGGATTGATAGTTCAGGCACTGAGCCCCAGAGACATATATATATATATATATATCCTTTTCCTAGCTGTGTGAGATACTAAGTTATTTCTATAAATATAATGCACTTAAAAAAAAGACTACAGTAAACTTGCTTTTCTCTGTGGGCTACCAGGTTTCACCCATGGAGGAGGGGACCATAAATGAACTTTGGAGGGAGAATACTAGTGGTTTGGTAGGGATGGTGTACCACATTTTGAATGAGTGAAAAATTGTACTTCTTATAGGTTTATAGACCATAGCTACATAAATAAATAAATAGATAGATAGATAGATAAATAAATAAAAGTAAAAGTATAATTAAAAGGGATAAACAAAACTTCTTTCTTCTTCTCTTTTTTTACTAGAATACTTCTCAGTTATAGCTAAGATAGTGCTGGAGATTGAACCTGGTGGAACTCTTAGTGCTTCATGAATGAAAGGTTTATTGCATAACTAATATGCTATGTCTCCAGCCTCAATATACACAGTTTTAAAAAGTGATTTATTTGAAAAAACAGAATTTATCTTCTTTAATAAGATGTAGGACATTTAGCTATATTTACTTTTATTTATTTTTCATCTTATTTATTTATTTATTTATTTATTGCCTCCAGGGCTATCACTGGGGCTTGGTGTTGCACCACCAATCCACTGCTCCTGGTGGCCATCTTTTTTCCATTTTTGTTGTTGTTGCAGCTATTTTTGGATGGGACAGAGAGAAATTGAGAGATGAGGCGAAGACAGAGAGGGGAAGAGAAAGATAGACACATGCAGAACTGCTTCACTGCTGATGAAGACACCCCCCCACATACACACACACAGGTAGAGGGCTGGGAGTTTGCACCAGGATCCTTGAGCTGGCCCTTGAGCTGTACACTATGTGCGCTTAACCTGGTGTGCTATAGCCCGGCCTCCTTTTAATATTTTTAATTGGGGATTACTAGTTTACAGTAAATACAGTTGTTGGTACAGGTATAAAATTTCTCAGTTTTCTGCCCAGACACACAACCCTAGCCTAGGTATTCCTACACCAGGACCTGAAAGTCCCTTCCACCCCCAGAGTCTTTTACTTTGATGCAATACACTAAACTCAGTCCAAGTTTTAATTTTTGTTTTTGATTTCTGTTCTTATTTCTCAGCTTCTGTCCATGAGTGAGATATTTTCTCTTTTTGGGTAATCTCACTTAAAATGATTCCTTCAAGATGAAGTGAGGTTGAATTCATCATTCTTATTATCTGATTCCATTGAGTATACATAACACAAGTTTCTTACCAACTCATCTGTTGTTGAACACCTACACTGATTCCAGGTTTCAACTATTATAACTTTTGTTGCTATGGATATAGATACACACAGATCTTTATGGATGAGTGTATTTGATACCTTAACATCTATCAACAGGAGAGAAATTGCCAGGTTAGGTCTATTTCTAGCCTTCTGTTGGACCAACTGACATACCAACAGCAGTGCAGGAGGGTTCTTTTACCCACCACAACCCCTCCAGCATTTGCTGTTGCTATAGTTTCTGATGTATGCCATTCTCATAGGAGTAAAGTGGTTAACTCATTGTAATTCCCTGACACTCAATGATGTGAAGCATTTTTCCATTTGTCTGTTGGCCTTTTTAGTCTCTTCTTTGGTGAACATTTTGTTCATGCCTTCTCCTCATTGTAGGATGGGGTCATTTGTTTCTTTGTTGCTGTGTTGGTGAACTTTATATATATATTTGGTTATGAGCCTTTTGCCTGATGTATGACATGTAAAGAGCTTCTCCACTGTGTAAAGAATCTCTTTGTTTGGATGGTGGTTTCTTTTGCTATACAAAGCTACTCAATTTGATGTACTCTCATTGGTTTAGTTTTGGTTTTGTCTTCTTTGCAATTGGATATCTGTCATTGAAGAAGTCTCTAAAATTTAGATGGAAAGGAGATCAGCCAATATTTTTTCTCTAAATATTTGATGATTTCTGGTCTAATATCCAAATCCTTGACCCATTTGTTTGTTTACTTTTGTCTGTGGTTCAATGCAATGGTTCGGATTCATTCTTCTGCACATTTCAACCCAATTTTCCCAATACCATTTGTTGAAGAGACTGTTCTTTCTCCATTTAATAGTTTGGACCCTCTTGTCAAAAATTAGATGTCCATAGATGTGTGTGGAGGAGGCTCTGAACTCTACTTCATTGGTCAGTGTGTCTGTTGTTGTTCCATACCAGGCGTTTTGATGACCCATGTAATGTCATTTGAGATCTTGAAGCCTGATGCCTCCAGTTCTATTGTTTTTTCCTCAAGATTGTTTTGGTGACTCTAGAATTTTCTGGTTCTAGATAAACATTTGTAGATTTTGTTCTATTTTCTTTAAGACAAATTTGTGTTGGGGGGCCGGATGGTGGCACACCTGCTTGAGCACATGTTACAATGCACAAGGACTTGGGTTCGAGCTCCTGGTCCTCACCGGCAGGGGAAAGCTTCATGAGTGGTGAAACAGTGCTGCAAGTGTCTCTTTCTCTCCCTCTCTATCTCCCCCTTCCCTCTCGATTTCTGGCTGTCTCTATCCAGTAAATAAAGATATTAAAACAAGAAATTTATCGGGAATTTCATAGGGATTGCCTTAAATTTGAATATGTCTCTGAATAGAATATTCATTTTTATGATAATTCTTCCAATCCATGAACATCTTTCCACTTGTATCCTTTTCTAATTCCTTGAATAGTGGCTCATACTTTTCATTATAAAAGTTTTTAATTTCTTTTGCTAGGTTTATTCCTAATTATTGTATTGTTTTTACTGCTAAAGTGGATGGGACTGATTTCTGCATTTCTTTATATTCTGACTTAAGTGTTTGCAAAAAGGAATGTCACAGACTTTTGTATATTAATTTTGTAGCCTGACACTTTAATATATTGCCTGATAATTCCTAGGCGCTTCCTGCTGGTTTCTCTAAGTTTTTCTATGTATACTATCATATCATCTGCAAATATTGACAATTTAACATCTTTTCTTTCAGTCTGTATCCATTTAATTCATTTCTCTTGCCTGATTGCTCTGACAAGATCGTCCAACACTATGTTAGTATCTGATCTAAGTGAGGATGTTTTCAGTTTCTCACCATTCAGTAAGATGTTGTCTGTAGGTTTGCTGTATTTGTACTCCACTAGGTTAAGAAATTTTCCATCTATTTCTACTTTCTGTAGAATCTTGATTCTGAATGGATTTTGGATTTTGGATTTTGTCAAAGCCTCTCTGCATCTATTGAGATAACCATGTGCTTTTTAAAATTTCATTTTTATAACATTATCTATGAAATGATTTCAGATGAAGTGGTAATTGAGTGAAAAATAAATATTATTATCAACCAAGCACTAAGCTAATTATTTGCATCAACATTAGTACTTTTTACTTCCATTAGTAATTTGAATAGATGTATTCACCTTGTTATTTTTAATTATGCTTGCTGTATTACTTATCTATTGCTGTGTAATAAACCATACATAAATGATATTCTCTTTTAAAATTGTTTGTTTTAAAAGAGATACAGAAGGAATAAACAGGGAGAAATCTCTGTCTTGTGGTGGTTCTGGTGACTGAATTTGGGACCTTAAAGCCTCAGACAAGAAGTCCATTTGCATAACCATTATGTTGTCTCCACAGCACCTCAATACTCTCTTATTTCCACTGACTGTATAGGTCGACAGGCCATTTCTGTTGATCAGAAGAGATTCACTCCTGCAGATGTAGTTAGCAGACTCTGTGACTGGATATGTGAAGGGAATTAGTATGAAGCTATCACACTCCAGAGCCTCAGTTTTAAGACTAGAATGACTGAGCCGACTGAACTTAGGTCTCTAAAGGGTTCTTCATTATAGACTTCTTCATAAACTGTCAGAAATATTTCAACAAAATGAGATTGGAACCTAAAAGGCAGTTTGAGGCTAAGGCTTGAGAGGTATGAATTATTACAGATAACTCAATCAAGGCAAATTTCAAAGTGAACTCAAATTCAAGAGATGTGAAGTACTTTCCAAGTTTTGTTAGGAGCTGATATTTTTGTTCTTATTTAATGAACCACACAGTTAATATATTATGTATATGTGACATATATTGAAGTACACAAAAACATGAGGTGAGAGGTGGCATGGATTAATGAATATAAAAGAGCACAGGATACAAAAGATAAACCCATGACATAAAGTTTAGGTTTCCACTGAATTAACAATAATATAGAGGCTGAGTAGTGGCACAGCTAGCTAAGCGCAAATATTGCAGTGTTCAAGGACCCGGATTCCAGCTTCACAAGTGGTGAAGCAGTGCTACAGGTGTCTCTCTGCCTCTCTGTCTTCCCCCTTCCTCACAATTTCTGATTGTCTCTATCCAACCAATAAACAAAGGTAATAAAAATTGATGTTATTCTTAATTTTCCTTGACTATAAATTAAAAGTAATGACATTCACCTACAACGTGGTTATATGATGATTAATTAGGAGTAGACATAAGGAGCCAGGCAGAAGCACACCTGGTTGAGGATACAAGTCACCGTGCTCCAGCACCCAGGTTCAAGTCCCCAGTTCCCACCTGCAGGAAGGAAACTTCAAAAGTGATGGAACAGAATAGAGATGCAGGTATCTCTCTGTCTCTCTCCCTATCTCTCCCTTCTCTCTCAACTTCACTCTGTTCTATCAATATGAATAAAATAAAATAAAATAAAATTTTATTAATTTTTTAAAGTACACACAAAAATGTTATAACGAGTTAAAAGATAAAGTAATAGAAACTATTAGTATAAATGATAAAATAGGAACATCTCATTTCTTTAGATACTATTCTAGGTTTTGGGGAGAACACTGTTGCTTGTGCAAAATAGCTTTATGAGTTAAGAGTAGGCAGTGAGACAGATCTTATGCCCATGTTTAGATTTAAAAGATAATTTCTATACTCAAAGTGTCATTATTTAAAATCAGTTTAATTTTCCTCTCAGGGGAATTTTTGTAGTAAAGAGATCTAAGGACAGGCAGCAGGCACACTAATCAGGAGAAATGAGTAGCATAACCAAGATTTTGGATGCCAATATAATGGTATCCTTTCTTCCCGGGAACCACCAAATACTACTTTTGGTAAAGTTTGCCAGTTTCACAGAATGCTTGCTGAAATTGTCTTTCTTCAATTAAAAAACAATCTCATTAGGTTTGGATGAGGTATAGCAGACCATGATATCATAAATCAGAAGTAACTCAGGATGAGTGTAGAGTTGGATGTTTCAAACTAAATTGACCTCTTCTGCAAAGAACAGGGATTTAGCAGCTGACTCCAAACAAATCAAAAGAAAATTTTCTTGATTGCTTTGTGAAGAAATTTCAAAAAATTGATTTAGTAAAACAAAAGGCTATAACTTGAATTTCCTTCTTTGAGTCGAGTTTATGATTGCTCTCATTAAAAATTAAACATTGGGGGGGTTGGAATATCATTCAATATTTTGCCTTCTCTGTTAGCTAGACTGAGCGTAAAGGTGCAGCTTGGAAAACAGTTCAACTTGATTAACTTTCAGGAAGCCAGGTGTATGTGAATAATATTTATGCTGCTGAAATTTGTGGTTGTCACTGTTACAAAGTCAGCTCTCACTCACTGGCTGACACTGAGTTACAGAGCAGTGAGGTTTACAAAGAGAGACAAATACAAGTTTTATTGGTACAAAGAAAGTAACACTGCAAACTAATGACTTCTGTCTCTTTAAATTATGGCAGGTAAAGTATTGATGGTGAAAAGAAATCTCTTTCAAATAAACTATCAGTATCACCTCAAGTGCCGTAAGCATCAGCATCTGTACACTGACCTCTGTCAGGAGAGCTGGGGAGGTAGTGTATGTCTTAATTTTGAAATATTACAAAGTTTATAGTGAATTTGAACTCCTTTTTAGTGAATTGTTATTTTAGGTGAATTTTGTAAACGTTTCTTTAAAACCAATGGTAGAGGCTGTAATCAAATGATCAAAACTTTGTTTAGCTCATTTCACTCAGTTGCCAAAACTAAGATGGACTCTGTAGAATGAAGGAAACAAAGCAATACATACTGACCAAGACTTAAAGTTTGGACAAAGTAGTAACCTCTCTCTGGGAGCGGCTGTTGCTATATTCTTTTGGCTTTAATTGGATCAGATAGAGCTGTAATAGCATTTTACTAATAAGGAATCTAAGCCCCTGTCTGGACAGAACTGATTAATGGAGCATCAATGAACTATAGCCTCCTTTCTTCTTGTTACCATCCTAAAGCATAAGCCTCTGATGATGTTTCCATCATTGTGTGTGTTTGATCATGTGATGTTTGATCACTGTATGTTGACAAACTACATATGCTTGCCTTTCCCCTCCATAAATAAGCAAGATTGTTCCTAGAAAACTCCTAAATCTATATAGATGTTATATTACCTCACCTAACTCTCAATATAAAAGCAGTCTTCCTATTTCTTCTGAAGCTTGCTCTACAGTGCTTTACAAATCTACATATGCTTTACAAATCAAATTATTTTCAAGTGAATGATCCCCGTCTTTTCTGTCCAGCTGGTCCTTTGATTTTTTATTACAACATAAATTCCAAAGTGGCAACAGATCAAATGTCATAAATAATAGTTACTTCTTCTTCTATGCTCTCCTCTTTGCAAGAATTCTCATTTTCATATAACCTTCATTTTCAAATAACCCTCAATCCTAACTCAAAATGCCCACTTCTACACCCTGATTTCCAGTCTACTTACTTATGTTTTCCTGCTTCTTCTCTAAGCTCCTTAACTTTCAGTAAGTTTTTATACTTATTTTCTTCACTGAAAGTTCTGGGTAATTGTTCTTTCTGTTAAACTGTTTAACTATTTTAAAGCAATACATTCATGAGTCTGGGAGACTGTTTCGTGGTTGTACATAGGACTTGCAAATGAAAGGTCCCAGAAAAAAAAAAACTACAAAAATTATATATATATGCATATGTATTTATTTCATATATATATATATATGAAATAAAATGTTGATAATGCTGTCATTTATTTTAAATATCTGTTTACTTATTATAAAAGAGACATAAGGGGCAAGAGAGAAAGAATCAGACCACTGCTCAGCTCTGATACAGATAGCACTGAGGATTAAACTGGTGGCCTCTGGGCCTCAGGCATACAAATTGGTTCTGTAACAGGCTGAACTACCTCCATGGATTATTTTGCCTTTGTAAACATCTATAAGGATGAACCAAGTTGCTTAGAAAAATAAGATAAATCTTGAGAGAATAGCACAATGCACGGCAGTAGGTTTTTGAGTCCCCCTAGCAAGTATAAAGATGCATTCAGGATGTAAGACATGAATTCCCCATTAATTCTTTATTTTATAAAGAAATAAAATAAAAAATTAAAAAGTGGGGAAAAAAGATAAATTCTGGAATACAGTGTATTGATGAAGGTTGAGGACCCAAGACTGGGGATCAGCTAAGTTTTAACTATGTGAAATTGGAGGTATTTGCAGATCTTGAGTCACGTTAGTTTCATTAGATTTTCCAAGATTCTTGTTTCTATTGCAGAACTGCTCTTAAGATTCCTGCTCTCCTGAGTTAATACCTTCAGATGCATTTTTAAAATTATATTTATTTATTTTCCCTTTTGTTACCCTTGTTTTTTATTGTTGTTATTGTTATTGATGTCATTTCTGTAGGATAGGACAGAGAGAAATGGAGAGAGGAGGGGAAGACATAGGGGGAGAGAAGGATAGACATCTGCAGACCTGCTTCACTACCTGTGAAGTGACTCCCCTGTAGGTGTAGAGCCCGGGGCTAGAACCAGGATCCTTAGTGCTTTGCTCCACATGCGTTTAACCACTGTGCTATCTCCCCTCATATGCATTTTTTAAGATGAGTAATATTTGAATATGAACTTAACTAGATTTTTAAATGTTGGCTCTTTGCAGAGATTATGGTAAAGGTAGTGGTAAACATACACTGAGATTGTTTTTTAAGCTGGCAGTATGAAAATAAAGTTTTTTTAAAAAATAATTTTATATTTATTTATTTGCCAGAGCACCGCTCAGCTCTGGTTTATGGTGGTATGGGGGATTGAACCTGGGACTGAGATCCTCAGGCATGAGAGTCAGTTTGCATAACCATTATGCTATCTTCTCCCAAGAAAAATATTTTTATATAAAAAGAAAAATAAGAGTCAGGGAGATGGCACAGCAGTTTACACAGCAGACATAACGGATGAGGATCAGAGGATCTGAGGCTCCCATCCCAATCCATGGCTCCACTGTAACTAGAACTGAAGTGCTCTGATTATAAAAGTAATAAAATAATTCCTAATAAGAGTCGGGCTGTAGCGCAGCGGGTTAAGTGCAGGTGGCGCAAAGCACAAGGACCGGCATGTTGTTTTCACCGGGCTGGCTTCAAGGGCGGGTAACAGACGACCAGGGACTCATGGTTGAGCTATAGGCAGTATCTCTTTATTCATGCAGGACGCAGCACAATCTAAGAAGAGCTAAGCTAAACTCAAGTACCCTAAAACTCACAATGCTGTCTTTATATATACCTGCCAAGTAGGGTGGAAACAGGATGTGACATAGAGAGGGTGGAGAGAAAAGTGACTGGTGAAAATCAGAGTGTGACAAGGAGGGGGCGAAGCAGGCGAGAATCCTATCACTGAACCACCAACGCCCTGGAGTGCTTTATGTAAATGTAAAAGTGATTTATGTAAATAGACCAAAGCTTTGAATGGGATTAAATCTATTCCTATATAGGCATATGGTTAAGCAGAAGCCAGGGGGAGCTGGCATACTATCCAACATAAGGATCCCGGTTCGAACCCCGGCTCCCCACCTGCCAGGGAGTCGCTTCACAGGCGGTGAAGCAGGTCTGCAGGTGTCTATCTCTCCTCCTCTCTGTCTTCCCCTCCTCTCTCCATTTCTCTCTGTCCTATCCAACAACGACAACAACAATAATAACTACAACAATAAAACAACAAGGGCAACAAAAGGGAATAAATAAATAAATAAATAATAAAAAAATAATAATTCCTAATCATTTAAAATACATGTATATATTTTGTTTGCATATGTATATGGCCTGTTGTGTTTGTATATACACAAATTTAAGTCTACTAATATCACATAACATTAGACCCAGCACTGTCTTACCTTACCTGGCAAATAGTAGAATGATGAAAGTCAACAAATTACTGTGTAGGGACTGCTAAAACTAGAGAATTATCATTTCATATCCATAACTGTATTGATTTTTCAGATAAAAATATTCAATGATGCAAAGTAGAATATTTTATCTTAGTAGCTTACTTATTGCTTATAAAACCACAATATCTTGTAGTGGAGAAATGAAATAACATCATGGTAAGTGGATCAAAATTAATATAAAATGGGAACCTTGTGTGATCCCCATAATAGACAGGTTTCTACCATCTAAATATAAATATTTTAAAAGGGGGGCTGGTCTGTGGTGCACCTGGTTAAGAGCACATAGTACTAAGCCCAAAAGCCTGAGCAAGGATCTGGGTTCTAGCTCCACTCTAGAGCTGCAGAGAGTGACATTCAACAAGCAGTGAAGACGGTATATAAGTGTCTATTTTTCTCTCTCCCTATCATCCCCTCCTTCTCAATTTATTTCTGTCCTACCCAATACAATGGGTGGAAATGGCCACTAGGAATATTGGATTCTTAGTGCTGGCATCAAGCCCCAGAGATTACCTGAAAGCACATAAATAAAGATATATATATATATAAATAACATGAGGGGCACAGTAGCTCACCTGTATAGTGTTCCTACACTGCCATGTGTGTGACCCAGACTCAAGTTTAACCTCCACTATATTGGAGGAAGGTGCCAAGATATCTTCTCTCTCTCTTTATCTCTCTCTCTCCTTCCCTCCCTCACTCCCTCCCTCCTTCTCATTTCTGTTTTGTTTCTCTCTGTTTGGAAAAGTCAGCCTCAATGACAAAAGCAAAAACAGCAGAAAACAAACAAAGGAGAAAAACCAAAAGGAATATCCCACTTTAAAAAAAAATCAAAGAATTCTATTGATATATTCTATATTTCTCTAATGTAGAAAAAAGATACTAAAATTAAGCATTATATCTGATTTTAGACAGGCTTCTGTGATAAAAATATAATGAACATTAGCAATTAATTTGAAAAATAGAATACCATGTAGAAAAATTTAAATTAAAGATTTTATTAATAATAAATTTCCCAAGGTTGTTACTAAACTATGTTACTGCTGGAAAATATTTCTTTTTCACAGATGTATTTAGAAAAAAATTAAAATGCAAGTGAATAAAAATGTTAAAACTATGAATGTGAGGAACATATATACATACTCTTTCTTGTTACCATAGTCTACAAAAAAACACACACATTTTGATTGATATTTCTTATTTTTCCTCAATATAAAATCAATATTGCACAGATCACAATCACTACAGAAATAATTTTTGAACTTATGTTAGGCAAAATTTGACCAAAGATAACATATATTAAGGACATAAAAATATTGAAAAGATAAAAAGTACTAGCAAGTGAAAAAAATTGCAGAGATTTTAGGTATAGCACGGTATTCGAAACTAGAAGTTAAACAGGATATGCTATAATTAACAAAAACCCTGTTATCCCCTTCAAACTCTTAAGGAACACTTCCTCAGGCCCTCCCCACCTTTGGGGGGGGCATTCTACAGTATATCAAACAGGAGAAGTATATAGTCTTCCATTGCCCTACCCAAATTAAAAACAAAACAACAAACAACAGCAAAACACCCTACATCTAAAGTAGCTTGAGTCATAGCAGAATCAGGTACTAGGAGTGTCCTAGGAAGAAATGGAGCTATCAGATGCCCACTGAATGACTGAAATGGGAGAAAGAAAAATTCTTTCAGGAGTCAGGCAGTAGCTCAGTGGGTTAAGCGCAGGTGGCGCAAAGCCCTAGGACCTGCATAAGGATCCTGGCTGGAGACCCCAGCTCCCCACCTGCAGGGGAGTGGGAGTCGCTTCACAAGTGATGAAGCAGGTGTCTATCTTTCTCTCCCCCTCTCTATCTTCCCCACCTTTCTCCATTTCTCTCTGTCCTATCTAACAATGACGATGTCAATAACAATAATAGCTACAGCAATAAATAACAACTATGGCAACAAAAGTAAATAAATAAATATTAAAAATTTAAAAAATATAAAAAAATATTTCATGTCAGCTTAAAGCACTTACTGAAACAGCCTAAATTATGACTACAAAGTAAGTACCATGATTGCATACTCATTTAATACCCGCATGTTTATGACTTTTTATTTATTTTTTATTTAAGAAAGGATAAATTAACAAATCCATAGGGTAGGAGGGGTACAACTCCACACAATTCCCACCACCCAATATCCATATCACATCCCCTCCCCTGATAGCTTTCCCATTCTCTATCCCTCTGGGAGCATGGACCCAGGGTCGTTGTGGGTTGCAGAGGGTGGAAGATCTGGCTTCTGTAATTGCTTCCCCGCTGAACATGGATGTTGACTGGTCGGTCCATACTCTCAGTCTGCCTCTATCTTTCCCTAGTAGGGTGTGTCTCTGGGGAAGCGGAGCTCCAGGACACATTGATGGGGTCTTCAGTCCAGGGAAGATGCCATCCTGATGGCATCTGGAACCTGGTTGCTGAAAAGAGAGTTAACATACAAAGCTAAACAAATTGTTGAGCAATCATAGACCCAAATCTTGGAATAGTGGAGAGGAAGTGTTAGGGGGGTACTCACTGCAAACTCTAGTGTACTTCTGCTTTCAGGTATATATTTTGCACTAGTTTATGGGTACGTGTGAACATATGCTCTCTCTCACAGAACCTGGTCTATATCTAGGTTTTGGGACTTTGTTAGAAAGTGAATGACCTGGGATGGTATTAGAGAGTACTATGAAAGGAAAGGTCTCACCCAAGTAATGAAGCTGAAGGGTTGTCATTCCACACATGAAGTCTCTGGACACAGTCTGAGCTGAAGCATGTTGAGGTAGCAATCGTTGCGTTGGTTAGGTTGTGATCGGCAGATGCAATATTATTTGATATGGATTGGGAGAGGCATGCGGGAAAGTGGGCCCTATCCTAAGGTTTCAGGACTGGGGGAAATATAGGCTCTATAGTGGAGATGTGAGGTTCCTGCTGTCTTAGGGTTCAAAAAGACTATGGATAGTTAATGTTATCATCAGCCTAAATTATGACTACAAAGTAAGTACCATGATTCCATACTCATTTAATACCCACATGTTGATGACTTTTAAGGCAACTTTCTATGTGATTACTTATGGTTCTTATACCCATGCATCTTCCTAAAAAAAAGGTAAACTAGCACCCCAGGCAAGAGGTAGAGCCAAAATAGCCATATAAAAGAAAGAAAATTTGTCTTAAAAAAATTTTTTTTACATTTATGAATACAAAGGTATCAGACAACAGAAAGTCAAAATAAAACTAGAAGGCAAAATCAAGTCTCCTTTTCAAAATTTTTTCTTTTGCAACCAAATATTCTATCTCAAGAATATAGTTTTAGGATCATAAATTTTAAAAAAAGAAAACTATTCACCACAGAAAATGCATTTTTCTACCCCTAATTTTCTCTGTCAGTGGTCACAATAATATCACTGAGGTGGAAGAGAAAAACTTGTTAGATTTTAATCACATGTTTGTTGCAGAATTTGTAAAAAAAAAAAAAAAATCTTTCCTAGACTAAGGCTGTTCAGTGAATGAAAACAAGAGAAGAATGGAGAATGAGAGTATAAAGATAGGTAGGTTAAATAAATATTGAGAAAGGAGTTCATCTGTGGAGAAGAAAAAAGTATGATATAAAAGATGATCATAAATAAAGTAATTTACCATGCTCCTGTTTTCTTCAAATCGATTTTAAGACATATTCTATTTAGACTGTCCATTGCAAACAAACAAAAACAAGATAAAGAGAAATACTGAAGTTTAGACAAGAATTCACTTCTCAGTATGATAAGGTATACTTTTTAATTTTCTTGTTTAAAAGCAATGAACTAGTTAGATAAGAGTTCAGAAAGCCTTCTTCTTTCTATTATTCGTCCAATGAATCATTGAATTTATAATAAAGAAGAAAGTCTTTACCAAAGTCTGTCTAGTGATAACATTAACACACACACACATACACACATATTTCAATATGATACATGTATTTTGTGTGTTTGAGTTCAAGTTATATAAACTTGAAACCTCTTTATTCAGAAGTTCTGACTTAGGAAAAATAATGCTGGAGCTGGGTGGAGGCACACCTGGTTGACCACACATGTTACAGTGTGCAAGGACCGGCTGAGTTCAAGACCCTGGTTCCCACCTGCAGGGGGAAAGCTTAGAGATTGGTGAAGCAGTGCTGCATGTGTCCCTTTTTTTCTCTCCCTCTCTATCCCCCCCTTTCTCTCTATTGTTGCCTGCCTCTATCCAATAAATAAATAAAGAAAATTTGAAACAGGAAAAGTAATGCTGTTTTTTTTTTCTTTAGAAGTTAAGGGGTAATAGTACTTATTATATAATACAAAAAATGTGTTTGAAGTAAATTCTGTATTATATAGATTTATAGTGAACTGTGGTGAAGGTACCTGGGGAATGACTCCTAGGGGATGCTGAGTCCTTAAGGATGGTGAACTTCGGGTACCCTCTGCGTGAGGACGGTAGGTGTGCCCTCGGCTGACGAGAAACCAAACAGGTCATGACCCTTGGGACCATTGTCCATGAAAAAGGGTCCCTCGAGATTAACTAAAGTATCTGCTTATAACAAAAGATGTTTTTCCCAGAGCATAGGCCTTGTAGTTAAAACTACCTTCTGTTAACCCCCTGCTTAGTTACAAGATAACCCCTAGTTGCTAAATGGCTGTTGGTTTAGGTTTCCTGACAAACATCTTTGTTCCTCATTCCTCATAACCTATGTTACCCACCACTGAGACCTTTGCTCGTCATATATGGAACGATTGCTAAAAAAATGTGATTAGTCTATTACACTTACCCCCCCAACATATATATCTTTGCTTGCTACAAAGAGTTTGCTCTCTGACACACTCCTGGAGGTTTGAGTCTGTCTCCATGTGCTCACCCCCATCTGCAGGTTCCTTTCCCTGGACCCTAAGAGGCCTCCTGGGTCTCCGCCACCAGTGGCCAGGGAGACGGAGAGCCAAGGACAACCCACAGTGAACTATTACACCAATACTCTTAATGAACATGAAATATAGCCTTGTGTTGTTTCTGCAAAGATGTAGGATTATGTAATAATAGTTGCTGTACTCACCTCATAATAGTTTGACACAGTAGAGTTCATGATCATTGCTAATGAAAACAAATTATAGTAAGAACAGTGGTTTACCAAATTTGCACAGTAATCAGCCATACTCTGGATACTAACTCACACTCTTGTTTTATAGTTGTTTCTCCATAACTCTCACACTTTTGAATAACTCCAACAAAGTTGTAACACTGAATTATCATCAAAACCTCTTTACTCTCAGAAAATAAATAAACCCAGTTGGTAAGACTTACCCCAAAATGTCTTGGAGTTTTTCTATATATCTAACCCCATCTTATCTTCAGAGGAGTTCCTATCAGTAGTTTTCTGTCTGATGTTTCTCTTAAATCCTGGGAAGCTGTTCATAGCCATCTGCTATGACACAGCCATAGAAATCAAAGAAAATTAGTTAACCAATAGAACAAATAATGAGGTAGAAGTATATTGATAAGTAGGGGGTGAGAAAAGTTGCCTAGTTTCCTATAGTATTGTTGTCCTCAGATTCCTTCTGTTCATAATGTCCACCTCAACTGAAGAATTTTCCAGAATTCTTTCTCAAAACATGTTGTATTTAACTTGCTTATCTAGTCTTCTTAAATGAACACAAAACATCTTAACATAGATCCTACAAAAATTTCTAAGTTTGGGAGATGATATGCATTAATTGTTATCTTATTAAAAAGGCATTTGAGTTCTCACTTTCAGTTCCTGTGATCTAGTTTTTAAATAGGGTATTTACAGATATAATCAAATTGTGAAGACAGGAACTTATTAAAGCAGCCCAAGGAAACTAATGCAGGATACAATATAATTCTGGTTTTAGGACTGATGATAATATGACTACAAGTTGAAGTGATTGATTTAAAGTCATGTGTAGAGAGGAATGTCTAGCTCTATGATTTTTCTTCATGCTATGCAACTACTGAGTATCTCTAATTGAATTTAATATATCTTATTTTATTTCATGATTGACCTCCTGCTTCTAGGTAATAGCTAGTTTATCTTTATTTTAATCAATCAATTTTTATAAAGAACAAGCTATAAAACATTATTAAAAGTAGAAATGTAAAGCAAGAAAGCTGTAATGTAAAATGTTGTCATTGTTGCAAATGACATTTTGTGAAATCTCAAGGTAGTATTCAGCAGTGATAATATTATATGCATCGTTGCCTAAGCTGTCACATTGTTAAGTCACTAAAAATGTACCAGGTATCACTGAATTGCCAAGACATTTTGCACTATAGTTTTTTGATTTATTGTGGTTTTTATTAAAGTATCAGAGTTCTTTTATGAAAAGTACCATATTTTTTCTTTTTTTTTAATTTTTTTTTTTTATTTAAGAAAGGATTAATTAACAAAACCATAGGGTAGGAGGGGTACAACTTCACACAATTCCCACCGCCCAATCTCCATATCCCACCCCCTCCCCCAATAGCTTTCCCATTCTCTATCCCTCTGGGAGCATGGACCCAGGGTCATTGTGGGTTGCAGAAGGTCTGGCTTCTGTAATTGCTTCCCCACTGAACATGGGCGTTGACTGGTTGGTCCATACTCCCAGTCTGCCTCTCTCTTTCCCTAGTAGGGTGGGTCTCTGGGGAAGCTGAGCTCCAGGACATATTGGTGGGGTCTTCAATCCAGGGAAGTCTGGCCGGCATCCTGAGGACACCTGGAACCTGGTGACTGAAAAGAGAGTTAACATACAAAGCCAAACAAATTGTTGAGCAATCATGGACCCAAAGCTTGGAAAAGTGGAGAAGAAGTATTAGGGAAAAGTACCATATTTTTTCATGATAATACAAAGCCTATTGATATCCTTATGTAGGGGAGAAACAGAACAATGTTTTTTTAAATTATTTGTAAGAAAGTTATATGACAATCATTGTGATAAGCTACTACCAATCTTGCCTTGTAAGAAAAGCAAGAGTCCCAAATGAAAAAAAAAAAAATGAACCAAAGGAATTCCAGCTTTTAATGAGGTAATTAGCAGTAGAACGGAACTGTGAACGCAACTTAATAGAGAAAAACAGACATGGGAATGGAGAAAGCAAAATAAAGCAATGCAGTCAATCCAATGTTGTAAGTTAGACACAATACTCAATAAACACAAAACAAATCATAGCACAAATAGGAAATTTATCTAAGGTAAGTAAAAGCATTATAATAAAGTAATAAACAAACATGGAGGAAAAGAGTCAACAAGAATATAATACTACCTTGAAACAAAAACCAGAATGGCTATAAGCAAACCACATTTATTAATAATCACCCTAAATATGAATGGCCTAAATTTACCAGTCAAAAGAACTGGAGGTTATTATGCTAATGAAAGTATATAAAGAAATGAATGAGAACTACCAGATGGTTTCACTCATAAGTAAAATCTAGAGAACTGATATAAATGAACTTGAAAAAAAAAAAAAACAGAAGCAAGTAAACTGTTTCTAAGACTTGTTCTGTCTTCATTGCTGCAGTGGGCAAAGCCCTGGTAGTCTCTTTTACAGATAGAGGATGAGACTGGAGTGAAAAAAAAGACAAGAAGAAGAAAGACACCACAGCACTGTTCCACCACTTGTGAAGCTTCTCCTTTGTATAGTGTACCCTTGTGGTGACAGGGAACTCACCCTGGGCTCTTTCACTCTACTAGGTGAAAGAAGTTATAACCTTGCCCTTGAAATAAATACTTTGAAAATTAGTTTCTGATTATATAATTTACCTGTCCCTTCTAGAATAAATAGTTCCAGTGTTATTGGAGAACTTTTTTCTTAAAGTTGCTTTTTCCTAGATATATACCAATTCCCATAGTTACACATGCATTTGCAAAAATGAAAATGTTTTAGTTATGTGATCTGACATATGTTATTTTCCAACACTATTGAGAATCTTAAGTTGCCCAATAGACTTCTCCCTGGAATGAGAGAATGACCAGAAAGTCCATGTAAATAGAGCCCACTGACAGGAAGCTCTCCTGTGAGGAGGATATTGTTCATGTAGTAGAGCACAAGTGCTGTGGCATCTCTCTTCTCCTTGTATCTTTTTCAGATCAAGGAAAAGTATTTCTTAAAAGTTTGAAATTATGAAAGATTCTGATTTAAAGACAACTGTGGGAAAAAGATCATTGAAAAAAGTCTAGATTTTTTTTTAATGTGGAAAATGTAGACATGCTTAGTGTTATAGAAACACAAAGAATGATAACAGAGAAAACAGGAATAATGAAAGGAACAAATAATGAAAAACTATATACAAAAATGTCCCCTAGCTGAAAAAAGAAAAATTTTTTACTAAGAAAACAAGTTTCTCAAGAGATAAAGATATTTCCTGGAGAAATTATCAAGAATTTCCAATATTTTGATGTGAGCTCAGAAAGCATAAAAGTTCCCAATAGGATAGAAAAAAAAAGTCTCTGCAGAGTTGCCGTCTAACATACTCTGTAGAGTTGCCATCTAACATACATACCTGATGATTATGTTAGTGATAAGTTATCATAACAATGGACTAAAGATGGAAAAGTGCTATACAGAGTTAACAAACTAGGAAATATAAATAGGTTTAATTATCTTATTATAATAGTAGTTACCATGAGATCTGAAAACTGTTAATTTCTCTGTCTCTGAGAGTACAACTGGCAGCAAAATGAACTGTTTACTATTTTATTGTCTTTCATAAATCCTGATCTCCTTTTTTTTCTTGTACATGGTATTTTTAAATGCATATCCACTCAACAGAATATTACCGTGTAAATAAACTGAATGAAGCATCACTTTGTTTGCATATGTAGGAAGATCACTTAAAAACCTGGTTAATGGGGTATAAAATTAATCCAACTATGTAAATGAATACATACAAGTTAGCACACACACACACACACACACACACATAAGAGAAGTAGAAAGGAAGCAAGAAAAGGGAGGGAATTGTCTTCATAATAAGGTAACCATATAAGTAAGGTTCAAGATTTTCAAGAGTGAATGCAGCTAGGAGTATGAGTAAACTCTATGGAACATCCAGATATCTACTAAAGGTGGAAACAGCAAGGACTGTAGTTTAGCAGGACTGTCAATATTCCAGGGCTTCTAGAGTAACAGTCATTTATTCCCTGGATATGAAATTTCCGGTATATTCCTATTAGTGTCAAATAAGTAAATTTCAAATTTCTTTAATGAAAGTCATAAATTATATTCACAGACTGACTAATATAGCTACCCAGAAACACCATATGTTATGGATTTCAAGGAATTGGCTTGCTGACATTTTCTTCAGGGAAAAAGCTATATTCAAGTGTATACCTTATTTTTAAATATGATTGTTTGCTTGTAGTTTTATTTGAAATAGCATAACAAAAGAATGCTTTGAAATTCAGTTTAAGTGGTCCTATTGTAATTGCAAATCAATTTAAAATTAATCATATCCATACTGCTTACCAGAAATATTCAGTTTACTCTTTTCAATCCATGGGAATGTAATCTGTTTCAGCTAGCCAAATTTCACATCTTTCAATAAAAAGCACCAGACTTAGAATCTGACAGGTATAAGTAGGTTGTCTTGTGGTTGTTTTGTTTTATTTTGTTTTTCCCTAGAGAAATTCTGAAAAGAATTAATGTTATTGTTGGTCACAACATAAATGATAAGGTTTGGCTAGTAAATTTAAGCCATATATTCAGTATATCTAGCTTTATTTCATCCTTATAAATAACTAAATGTCACTGACAAAAAAAAGTGTGTTAAATAATATGTCTTACTTAAGTGATTCCGTATTTTAGACTGTGAGAGAGACTGACACTTCAAGAGAAGCCCAGGAAGGCAAGTGGACAGGAACTGTGTATTCATTGTACTCGGTAAGCAATTTTGAGCCACTTTAGTGCGAGTATCATGCTAAGAATGATCGTAAATGTGCAGAAGCCTGAGGTCATATAGCAATTTACAATACACAAATCTTCCATTATACCAACATGTGTTCACTGGCAGAAGGAAGGCAAAAGCTGTCATCAGCTTCTGTTATCATAGGAGCATGCTAATATACTAACTGGAACATGAAGCAATATACTTGATAAAGACAGGGTGTTGTTTGGGAGATGGGCATCTAGGGTTCAGTGTATTCACAGCAGGCATCCAGACTGAGATGACACTGACAGCTGCATGGTGAACCCTGCTGCAGATGTCACATTCGTCATTTTAAGGAGTTCCATCCTATTATTTCTGAGTCACTCTTAACATCAAATAGCAGAGATCAGTCATAAAAGAAGAAGAAAAAAAAGATTCTGGAAGCCTGCTAATTCCCTGGCACGGAATTCTGCTTAGGGAAATTGGTCTTGCTTAGTTCTTTGTCTTGTGAAAGAAGACACCACATTATGGGTAACTGATGAAAGATTCGAAACAGAAGTGAATCCACAGCTATGTTTCTGTGGAGAGTGGAACATTCACAATGACAAAGGAAAGTGAAGAAGAGACACATAAAAGGCGGTTTCTGGAATTGCAGTGACAGCTTTGACTTTTGGGAAATGGAAGGGCAGACAAGTTACTTTTAAGTGCAGAAATCAGAGATGGGAAATTTAAAAGAATTTCAGCTTATTTACTCCAATTCCGGAGTCTGATGTTCAGCAGATTCTCTCCTCTATTATACTGAATGTAATTGATACCTACCACCAAAGTCCCTTTCCCACTCTTTCTCTTTATTGAATAAAGAAATGTAAACTTATTTCAACTCAGCATTTGTCATATGCTTGCTATATGCCTGACAATATACAATGGAGCAGGAGATTATAAAAGAAGATTGACATACTTCCTCCCATAGGGACTCCAGTAATTTTGGGATGACAGGATCCATGAAATGTTTGGAGAAAGACATAAGACAGGCTATAATCAAGTGTCATAGTACATATTGGAGGAAATAAGTGCCACAGTAAGTCAGGAAAGGTGAGATCAAATTTTGGACCAAGTACCAAAGAGGAAGTGGTACAGGATACGCTCCTGATGATATTTCTCCATCATTTTCCGTACATGTGCTACACAGTCACAGGACAGAGAACTAAGCAAGACCAATTTTCCTAAGCAGAATTCCATTGCCAGGGAATTAGCAGGCTTCTAGAATCTTTTTTTTTTTATGACTATCTCTGTATGCTTCTGTACTGAGCATGCCTGTTCCTCTCCTTCAGAATAGTCATGGTTCCCTTGTAGAAAACTCATAAATGTATAGACCATTATATCATTCTAATTTTACTCAGCATAAAACCAGATCCATACTTCCTCTTTGAACCTTGTTGCCAAGCTTGCCAGGTTGAGCTGTCATTCACTATAGTAAACCCCTTCTTTTTCATCTGTTCAGTTGTTCCTATGAATTTTTTGATGGCAAAACCTACTTGATACTCAGAATCTTCAATGAATATTATTAACTTCAGAGCCATATTTTGATGAGAAGTAAAATATTTGATCTTAATGACTTAGTTATAGGCAAAAATACAATTAAACTTATAGAACCTAAATGACATCATTATATACTGATAATATACATATATATATGACATAGATGTAAACATAGATTTAGATATCTTTTTTCTTTGTCACTAGGGTTGTTGTTGGGACTTAGTGTTTGTGCAGCATCACTGCTTCCAGAAATCTTTTTTTTTTTTTCCTTTTCTGTCCTCTAGATAGACTGGGAGAGAGATGGAGAGTGGGCAAACCACAGAGAAAATAAGAGGTTCCACAACAACTCCACTATTCATGCAGCTTCCTCTCTGCAAGCACTCCCACATGGGGAACTGGGTCTCAAACCTAATATTTGCACTTGGAAATGGGTCCACTCTACAGGGTGCACCATCTGCTGACCTTCTAAATCTGGTTATTAAGGGACAGTACTGCTGAATAGCTCACTTATATAATGCATCTAGGCTAAAAAATATATTGCCCAGTTTCAAACCCAAATCCCACTGCATTGGAGAAAGCTTTGTCTTTCCCTCTGTTTCTTTGTCTCAACTTTTCTTTATGTGAAAAAGTAAGTCTGGACCTGTGAAGTGCCAGAAAAGATATATAGATAAATAGACAGAAAGACAGATAGAAAGGAGACAGATGGCTGCCAGAAGAAATGGTATGTACGTTTCCAAATGTATATGTATATGTATATGTATATGTATATGTATATGTATATGTATATGTATATGTATATGTATATGTATATGTATATGTATATATATCTTTAAAATCCTAAAAAGAGGTTGCCAATAATAAAATATTTAAAAAGCATACAAGAAAGCAAGATAAAACGACACTATCTCGAGGAACTAAGGAAATTTACTTTTAGATATTCCACAAGTCATGAAAATATCTAGCAAGAAACTTACTATGATTAATCTGTTAAAGGCTCTCATGGAGAAAATAAACAGCATGCTACATCAGATGATAATTTTAGCAGAATTAAAATCTTTAAGAAAAACTCAAATGGAAATAAATAATAGGATGTGAGGGAGATCTGGCTGTGACATCTGTCACCCCATTGATCACCAGGGTTGATTCAGCTGATCTGGTTGGTTAGTCGGGTGTCCCCTTCCTCCCTCACCACTCTATGTGTGTCCTTCCTGAAGCTGTGCACTCAGTCAAAGAGGACAGCCTTCCCCAAATAGAGACGGACTGGTCTTCAGTCAAAGGTATATGAGTAGCTGCGCTCCCCTGCTAGAACCTCCAAACAAGCTCTCAAGGAAATAAATAATAAAGGTGGTCCAGGAGGTGGCACAGTGGCTAAGGCATTAGACTCTTCAAAAAAAAAAAAATAATAATAATAATATTTATTTATTTTCCCTTTCATTGCCATTATTGTTTTATTGTTGTAGTTATTATTGTTGTTATTGATGTTGTTGTAGTTGGATAGAACAGAGAGAAATGGTGAGAGGAGGGGAAGAGAAGAAGCAACTCCCCTGCAGATGGGGAGCTGGCGGGCTCGAACCAGGATCCTTACGCCAGTCCTTGTGCTTTGTGCCACATGTGCTTAACTCCCTGGCACTAGAGTCTTAAGCATAAGGTCCTGAGTCCAATCCCTGGCAGCACATGTACCAGAGTGATGTCTGGTTCTTTCTTTCTCTCCTATCTTTCTCATTAATAAATAAATAAAATCTTTTTTTAAAAATAAATAATAAAGTAACAGAGATGAAGATTGCTCCCAAAGGAATTATAGTGAACTCAATACAGCTAAGAAAAAAACAGTAGTGAACTTGAAAATTCTTTTGACATTGCCCAAACTTAAGGAACATAACAAGAGCGGAAGCAAGTGGGGATGAGCAGGGGGCACACTCAATTAAGTGCACATAATACTAAGTGCAAGGACCTACAACCTACATAAGGATCTGTGTTCAAGCTTCTGGCTCCCAACCTAAAGGAAGGTTGCTTCACAAACAGTGAAGCAGGTCTGCAGGTGTCTTTCTCCATATCTCCCCTCCTCTCTCATTTTCTCTCTGTCCAATAAAATGGGAAAAATAAGCCACCAAAAGCTGTGGATTCGTAGTGCTGACACTTAGCCCCAGCAATAACCCTGGGGGGGAGGAGAACATGCAAGAGCTATGGGATGATACCAAATAGTCTGAAATACTTGTAATCGAAAACAACATGCTAGAGTAGGAGAATAAAGTAGAAGAAATATTTGTATTATTACAAATACTTGTTGATACTTTTTAACACGAAACAACATTGTTTCTAAAGGATCCATAAAACTCCTTTAATACTTTATTTCTAAAAAAAAAAAAAAAAAAAAAAAAACTTTCTTATTCTTAGATATCTTCAACAAGTTTAGTGTTACCTATCCATCTCAGCTGTTTACATATTTTCTGTTCTATTTTACATATTCTAAACTCATCTCTTTCTTATTAAGCCTCTTACATTATCTGTTCTTTATACCCATACTTGTATGATTCACTGTTAGTTTTTTTTTCAGATCCCTGGTTAGTATCACCCAGCCCAACAAATCCTAACCAGCTACTTTTTCTAAATTATCATTGCCCACCATCATTCTTTTTTCTTAGTCTTAATTACATTAATTACAACCTAGCACATTTTAGATGGTTTCTTAGATGGATTCTGTAGGAGAATACAGATTCCATTACATTAAAGACCTTCTCTCCTATCTTAATTACTTTACCCATAATGGCCAGATTGTCACCTAATAGCATTCTAGAATAAGGAACACTTATACAAATGTCTGATAAAGCAAAAACCTAATAATGTAGTCTAAACCATTTCTGTTGAGACTGTGTTTCTTTTTTATCTATCCCTAATTGAGTTAGCTTCTGGCATGTCAGAGGTTCTATGCTAATTGGGTATTGTTTTCTGTTTCTTAATTCTTGTTAAAAGACTTGTCATGATTGTGTAAAGACATTCTACCTCAATAGCTATACTTATTTCACTCTGATTCTGTTTATCTTGATTGATCTTTCACTAATTTATGCCATTTCAGGACATCTGACGATGTATTCTGTTAATGTATCCCATAAAAGATGTTATGAGTCTCATTTTGATGATGTTAGATAGTTTTCTCCATCTTCAAGGAGGAAAAAACACAGTTATTTTGTTCTCATAGATTACTATTTTTAAAAATAATTTCTGATTATTTTTTTATTATTTATTTATTTATTTATTTATTTATTTATTGCCTCCAGGGTTATTGCCGGGTCTTGATGCCTACACCATGAATCCACTGCTCCTGGAGGCCATTTTTTTTCCCCTTTGTTACCCTGGGTTTTTTATCATTGTTGTGGTTACTATATTGTTGTTATTGATGTCGTTGTTGTTGGATAGGACAGAGAGAAATGGAGAGAGGAGAGGAAGACCAAGAGGGAGAGAGGAAGACACTTGAAGACCTGCTTCACCACCTGTGAAGCGACTCCCCTGCAGGTGGGGAGCCGCAGGCTCTAACCTGGATCCTTCTGCCAGTTCTCGCGCTTTGTGCCACATCCGCTTAACCCACTGCACTACCGACAGACCACCAATTTCTGAATATTGATCCAGTTTTCTGTCCTTTTTCCAGCCATGACATCATCTCCCCAGATGGTAGCTTGGATCCACCTGCATATCTAATTTCAGGCTCAGAAAAAAAAAAAAAAAAAAAAACTAGTATAGCCCTTTGGAATATAACCAGAATATGCCTACTAGCTATCTACAAAATGGAGGACCCCCCCAACTCGTCATCTGCACTATTCCAACCTTTAGGTCTGTGACTGGTCAACAATATGTTTGACTTTGTATGTTAACTCTCTTTTCAGCCACCAGGTTCCAGATGCTAGCATGATGCTGACAAGACTTCCCTGGATAGATGACCACACCAATGTGTCCTGGAGCTCTGCTTCCCCAGAGCCCCATCCTACTAGGAAAAGAGAGAGGCAGGCTGGGAGTATGAATCAACCTGTTAATGCCCATGTTCAGCAGGGAAGCAATTACAGAAGTCAGACCTTCTGCATCCCACAATGACCTTGGCTCCATACTCCCAGAGGGCTAAAGAATAGGAAAGCTATCAGGGGAGGGGATGGGATACGGAGATCTGGTGGTAGGAATTGTGTGGAGTTTGTACCCTCTTATCCTATGGTTTTGTCAATGTTTCCTTTTTATAAATATATATTTAAAAAATTAAAAAATCTCTTTACTGAGAATCTCAGTTAAATTTAATATTTGACAACACAGATATAAAGCTACCCATATTAACTTCATGAAGCTTCTAATTTTATCATTACTACATGCAGAGATTATAATGTCAGTACTATGCAGTGATAGGCAATAAAACACTAGAGAACTTTAAAACATAAAAATATGTAAGTGTCACTTTAGGAATGCCAATTTAATTAAGTGCATTGAAATGAGCTAAAGCATGAGCATTTTTAACTATTTACACACTGATTCTAATGTGTAGCCTTGGTTATTAATGGCTAGTTTTATTTATTAATCATCAGATACTTCTTGAAACTGTTGCTTTCTAAGATAAAATGTTTTGTTGTCTCTTGGAAAATCAATTTTTCCGTAGTCTGACTCATTTGTGAAGTATCTTAAAATTAAGCAAAATATTTCTTAAGCTGCGTCATTTTTCTCAATTCTAGAAAGAGTATAAGGCGAAGAAAGCTGTGTGATCTAGCTTGCATGTCATTTGCCAAGTTAAGTGAATCTGAGTGTAAAAGTCAGTTAATATTAACTATTCTAAGAAGCAAGCTGAACAAATCTGGGTTCAGACCTTCTCTTAATTACTCTGTAGCTTATTCTCTTGGCTGCTTTCAACTAAAAACATCATAAGCATTGGCAGTACAAAAAAAAAAAAAAAATGAAACTCCTTTCCATTGACTTAATCTGTCTTAAATTATTCTAACAACATGGTGTCACAGTTGGAGTTTTATTTACAATCTGCTGGGACTTTAAAGTATATCTTCTAGGCTGGGATCAACAGCTTTGCACTGGAATTTAACTTTGTAAAGCTCCATAGTAGCTCTCTATCTGCAATAAATGGAAAGCACCGTCACTTTGGAAAGCAACAACACGAAAAATATTAGCAACCCAAGCTTGCTATGCAATTTAAATTTCAAAGTGCACAAGGACTTTTGAAGAGAATTTTATTTAATTTCATTTTCCACAAAAATTATGTATTGAAATCTGTGCTGTGTCTTATGTTATGTTTGTTTATTTATGCAACATTATCTCTGTTTACATAAGTCAACAAAATCTTCTATTTGAAAAATGGAATGAACTGGAAGTCTCTGGGATTTCTGCCTGTAACTGAGAACAATTTCACTCTAGCCAGGGGAAGAATATAGCAGAAGAGATGATCTCAATTGGCATAAAAGTCTTGTCATTACTCCTGTACACCTGATCACCTCACCTCTGGTTTCTTTTTCTTTTGTGTTATAATTTTCTGACTTTCACAATAAAGTGTAAAGACATGAATCAGGACTATGACATGAAGCAGGAGAGACCAGGGGCACTTCAATCTTATATGGGGCAGGATAACTAAAAGAAGATGCTGAAAATCGATTTGTCCTTGGTTTAGTCCTATTTGGGCTGCAAGGCATTAGTCATGTAAATTGTGTTTTTCTCTTTGTCAACATGTGAAAAAGAATACAGAAATCAGATGGCTGTTCTGAAGAATAGATCTGCTAAAAATATAGGTTACATTTTATTAAGCTTTTATTGTTTGCCTAAACATCGCTAAGTTCTTTCATTTTTCAAGATCTCTACAGAAGATGGATTTCCCCCATTTCACACATAGAATATTAGAGTTGGAAGTTGAGCAGTAGCACAGCGGGTTAAGCACAGGTAGTGCAAAGAGCAAGGACAAGCATAAGGATCCCAGTTTGAGCCTCCGGCTCTCCACCTGCAGGGACCTGCTTCACAAGCGGTGAAGCAGGTCTGCAAGTGTCTCTCTTCCTCTCTGTCTTCTCCTCCTCTCTCCATTTCTTTCTGTCCTATCCAACAATGACAACAACAATAATAACTACAACAATAAAACAACAAGGGCAACAAAAGGAGGCCAAAATTAAGTAAAAAAATGAAAAAAAATAAAAGAATATTAGTTATAGGGACATCAAGAAACCGTACTAACTATTCAGGAAATGAACCAATTCACATATAAGGAGTCTGATTTCAACCTTGTCTTAGTCATTGCAAATTTTCTCTCAAATTAGAATAATGCAAAATTATTGTTGTTTTTATTCATTCATTTTATTTTTGGCAGAACTCATCCTGGAACTTTACGTAATTATATAAGGGAACTTGGTGGTGGTACACTCAGTAGAGCACACATGCAGCTTAACTCAAGCAGGGAGTTAAGCTTCACAAGTACTGTTCAGCTCTGACTTATGATGCTATTGAAGATGAAGCCTGGGACACTGTAGCCTCAGGCAGGAAAGTCTTATTGCATGATCATTATACTATCTTCCCAATCCTCTGCTGTAGCTTTTAATCTAGTTTTACAACTAGCATTTATCATACCAACTTTAAGCTTCCACTGTGATTGCCCTAAAGCTAACTGTGTCCCATGGATCTGATTTAAGATTATTTTCTCATTTGGCCTCATATGGAGGTATAGAATGATTTTTACTTGTTTTTTGTGTAAAGACAAAATTCACCCACATAAATGTAGAGAACTAATCACCTTTATCAAACAATTTACAAATCAGCAAGTAGTCTCACCTAACAAGCAGAAAGGCTTAACACAGAGTAGAACAAAATTGAAAGCTTTGCTAATCAGAGAGAGGATCAGGTTATTAGCAAAAGAAAAGAAAATTAATTTATATTAAAGTCACTTTCCCTCAAAGGATGGGGGCTTATGCAGATTTCCTAGTAGCTACCTATAAATTCTAGGTTGACTCAGGAAGAGGCTGAACTATAGTTAGATTAAGTAACAAGATTTGGTGCGTTTCCTCTGTTCCATGTTTGGGACTTTTAAATGTCAGTCTTCATTTTTAGATCTTAATTAATTTGAGGGTTTTGGATCTTTGTGAAAATATAGTGAAAGTTAAGGGTCTTTCCTCCAATGTGTAAAAACACATTGATTGTTAACTTTGATCTCAAAATATGAAGGCTAAACTTTGAAAATCAAAACCACAAGGATAACGATCCTTGACCTGCTGATAGAAAAGTTTATATATTCATAATTCTGCTCAGATTTATTTTATGAGCTGTAGTACACTTTTTATATGATCAAACTTTCCTTTATGCAGCATACTAGTTTAAACATGTATATATAAGCTTTTTAATTTTACTCATTTATTGGATGAAGACACAGAGAAATGGATAAGAAGGTGGGAGGTAGAGAAGGAGAGAGAAAGACACCTGTAACACTGCTTCACCTGTCACGAAGCTTTCCTCTACAAGTGGGGAGCCTAGGTCTTTATGCACTGTAACATGTGCATTGTATTAAGTGTGCCACCATTCAGCACCCTAGACATATATAAATTTTATTAAACTGTGTATTTGTTTTCAGATCTCAAAGTTGCACCTTTTATAAATGTTTTGCATATTTTAACATTTTGGCTATTTAGGAAAATGCTGATTAATTTCCATATATGTGTGAATTTCTCACATTTCTTTCTCCCATTGATTTCTTGTTAAAAGGCATTACACTTGTAGGATTAACCTCACCCCTGAATGCTCAGAAATTTTTTTCTTTACAAGATATCCAGAGCAGACTTTTTCCAATATGTATCATTTTGACACATGAAACTAAGGTAAATCAAATACCTGTTGGATTCAGATAGAAGAGTTACTATAATTCTAAAGAATGCAAGTTGCCCAGATTAAGGAACATACACAAAAATTACCTTTATATCACAGACAATTATTTCAGAGAAGGGCAAAGCACCTAGAGCTAAGATTTGATCAGGTGAAAGCATCACCTCTTCATGCAAAACTCTCTTCACAATGATGAAGTGTAGGACTTATACGAAGAGAGAAATTCCTGAATTTTATCCCCAGTATAGCATCTGTTTCCCAGAGTGCTGTTCTGGCTTTTTTCCCTTTCTTTTTTTTTCTCTTTCTTTCTTTCTTTCTTTCTTTCTTTCTTTCTTTCTTTCTTTCTTTCTTTCTTTCTTTCTTTCTTTCTTGCTGTGCAGATGTTCCCTCAGGCTAGTGCCAGTTCCCACAAGAGTTAATACAATATTCTCGAAGTGCCCTTCCCAACCAATCCTGTCCTGGCTCGTCACTCCCAGTTTTTGCCCTATAAAGCCCTTCTTTTTCCACTCCTCTCTCTCTTGCCTGCTCTCTTGCCTGTTTTTCACATCAGTGAATGGAAAGGTGCGGGACATAGCAGGAGGCAGCCATTTCGGCTAGCTCCACGTGGCCCAAACTGCTGTGCTCTCACCCAACTCTGAGGTGTCCGAGCAAATAAAGAATTGTGTCCCCTCTCTGGTCCTGATCCTCTCTCTCTCTCTCTCTCTCTCTCTCTCTCCTCCAAGTCGCAGTACAACACTTTCTTTCTTCCTTCCTTTTTTCCTTCCTTTCTTTCTTTCTCCTTCCCTTTCTTTCGTTTTCTTTCTTCTATCTCTTTCTGTCTCTCTCTCTATTTATCTCTCTCATCTTTCCTCCACAGTTATCTCTGGGGCTGGGTGCCTGCACTATGAATCCAATGCTCCTGTGGTCATTTTATCAATTTTTTTTTTTGTGGTTAGGACAGAGAGAAATTGAGAGGGGAGGGGAACAAAGAAGGGGGGGAGAAATATAGACACCTGCAGACTTGCTTCATTGCTTTTGAAGTGACCCTCATGTAGATGGGGAGGTTGAAGTTCCAACTACAAATGAGATCCTTGAGGGCAGTCCTTGCAATCATAATATGTGCCACCACCTGACTTCCACCACCCCTCCTTCCTTTTTTTTTTTCCATTTTCTTGGATAGGACACTGAGAAATTGAGAGGGGAGATAGAGAGGGAGAGAAAAAGACACCTACATACCTGCCTCACCTCTGAAGCATCCTGCCTGCAGGTGGAGGGGTGTCAAACCTGATCCTTGTGCAAATCCTTGAGCTGTTCTGGTACCTGTTGAGCTGTTCTAGTACCTGTTCTGGTTTTCTATACTTTCTCTGTCTCTCTAGTTAATAAACAAATAAGATATTTAAATAATTAAAATATAAAATATTATATTTAAAATATTATAAAATATTGTCTGGGGACTACATAAAATCATAGAGGACTTGTATAAAGCTCACTGTTGGGAGTCAGGCAGTGGTGCAGCAGGTTAAGCTCACATGGTGCGAAGCACAAGCACAGGCTTAAGGATCCCTATTCAAGGCCCTGGCTCCCCACCTGCAGAGGAGTCACTTCATAAGCGGTGAAGCAGGTCTGCAGGTGTCTTTCTCTCCCCTCTCTGTCTTCCCCTCCTCTCTCCATCTCTCTCCATCCTATCTAACAACGATGACATTAATAACTACAACAACAAGCAACAAGGGCAACAAAGGGAAAATAAAATAAAATAAATCTTTAAAAAAATAATAAAGCTCAATGTCAACAAAAGGAATGACAGCATAAAACTAATATGATTCTATTCTTTATAAACAACTTTACAACTTTTTAGAACCAGCAAAATAGCTCACTCGGATAGTGTACTGCTTTGTCTTATGTGCCCATCATAATTTAGGAAGTTTTGGTGTTGTGGTCTCTTTACTCTCTCTGCCTCTCATTCTGTATCTAAAATAAACAAAGAAAGAACTTTGTAGACCTCGACAGGATTTACCTTTAAAGTGATTTTGTTCATATATTTTATTTCTTATAGTGTCCACAGTTTGCATAAACAGATCATTTTATTTAAAAGACATAGAAAAATGTCTTCTGATATATAATAATAATAGTAATTTTAAAAGAAAATATATACATACAATGTGTTTCGAGGCATACTCAGTGCCTGAACAACAACAACAACAAAATCATTATCTAATGTGATTTTGTACTGGAAACAGTTTTAATTTAGTATACAATTTGTGAAATTCAGTTACATATCAGGATATAAAAATGAGTTGTTATCAAATTGGAATTTGAAGGCATTTTGTCTCATTTTCTAGAAAAATACAATATCATGTTGCTTTGTTTTTATAATAATAAGAGCATCTTTAAAATACTATTATATGTATGCAAAGTATTATTCATAATATATGTAAATATATGCAATACAGACATGTTATAATATTAAATGAAATAAAACAATTTTACTCGCATAATAATGTATTATTTATAGTTCTGTCTATTTAATGCTAAACTTTTAGATTGTGGATTTTTTTTTTATTTCACTGAATTTAAATTTTTACTATTTCTATGAACTAGAGAGATATAAAGTACCTTGGGGAGAAGTTACAAAAGGATATATTACTCTCCATAAAAAGTGAATACTTTAATGGTATCTAAGGTGTAGGAAATACATTTGTTATGGTAGTCTCTCCCAATGGGTCAGCTACAGGAAATAACAGAGGGGAATTAGAATAACTGGCAGAGGCAATAGATGACTATTTAATTGATTTGTGATAATTCATGAAAGTGTCAGTCTTCTCATTTTGTAAGAAAGGACACACTAGAAAAGAAGTCTAGTCTTTCTAGTAATGATCCTCTTATTAACTCACTCCTGTTGAATATTCAAAGAACAACAACAATGATGAATATCCACTCTCTATGTATTTGGCTCCTCTACTGGAGTGACACACACACACAAGCACACACTAAGCTTTCCATAACATGAGAATCAGATCTGGTAAGTCAGCTGTGAAGAGTATGATGTTCTTATTGTTGCCTAACATTTTAATACTAAGTTATTTATCAAATACAATATGTCAGACCTTATTTCCTTCACACAATATATAAAATGTTACTCAGTTTTACAATGAATCCTCAGGATAGCTAATGTTATTATCTTCAAATGAAGAATCTAAAATTCTGAGAAGTTTTATCATTAAAATCAAACCTTTAAGCTAATAAATCACAAGTACTCAACAAAGATCAGTATGACTAATGCTCCGGCTATTTAAAATTATTACCAGGAATTGTCTTTCAAAAAAAATTTAAACACTAAATTCTGCATCAATGATTTTTTTGAATTTTTTTTCTTTATTGGGGAATTAATGTTTTACATTCTACGGCAAATACAATACAACATGCATCACATACATCAATGATTTTATATGTCTATCAAGGTAGAATAGTGGCTCACAGATAATTGACAGTATTTTCAAGGTTACAATTAGTTAAAAATACACCAGACTGAAAATTGATTATTTAGCTATGTGTAAACAACAGCAATTCATGGAACTGAGTAACTTTAAATTTAACACTACCACAGCCCTTTTCTGTTCAAATGTACAAAAGATGAGTTTTGGGGGGACAAGTAGTAGTGCACCCAATTGAGAATACCCATTACTATGTACAAGGACCCTGGTTCAAATCCCTGTTCCCTACTTGTAGAAGGGATGCTTCATGAGCAGTGAGGTAGGTCTGCAAGTGTCTATCTTAATCTCTTCCCTCATTATCTTTCTCTCAAATCTCAATTTTTATCTGTCCTATCAAATAAAAAGGAAAAAGGAAAAAAAATTCACCAAGAGCAGTGGATTCATAGTACCAGCACCAATACTTAGCAATTACTATGGTGGCAAAAAAATAATAAAATAAATAAAAGGTAAGTTTATGAATCCTAGTAATTTCTTTAGGACAACTATATAAAATTTTTTAAATTATAAAAGTATAAACAGGACTTCTGGAGGCGGAGCTACGAGCAGCAGAATGCTTTCTCTCCTCTCCTCTTCCTCTCCTGGATCAACTAGGAATAACAAAGGAGACCACCCGGACCGAAACAAGACAGGACTAGAATGACCACAGGAACCCAGTAAATCACCCGTGAGTACAAACACGCGTGGCTGGTGACAGAGAGGAGAGAGGGGCTTAAGAGGAGATTAAGTGACTACTAACAGTTCAACAGTTTATCAGTGGAGACACCCCCTCCAGTCTGCTCCACAACAAGGGGACAGCTGAAGGGAGGAAAGGACTCCCCAGAGACTCACCAAGTGCAACTCTGAGTCTCCATTGCTACTACCCTCAGAATCTGGAGCAGGAACAGGGAGGGACACCAGGGTACAGAGATCTAACCAGGAAAATCAGGAGAAGACCTATACCTCAGTGGCATAGCTGAGGGACTGTGAAAGTCTCTTTGCATAACCACTGGATTATCTCTGCCACACCCTGCTTTATCTCTTGGTCAGGAGTCAGTGATTAAGCGAAGAAGCCTATTGATAGTTTAAAAGCCCTCAGGCACCCATAGCCTACAGGGAAGAAAAAAAAGAGGCTTTTACACCACTGAGCTCCAACTCAGGGATTGAAAAAAAACTGTTAACTTCCACCATGGTAAACCCTTTAATTAAATTACTTAGACACAGGTCAATCCAGGCAATAGTGATAAATAATTTGAAAAGTACTGATAAAGGGAACTCATAACATAATATATAAAATGGTTAAAACAACAAGAAAAAATATTGGAGACTCGAACCAGGACAAGAGTCCAGCTAAAAGTCCTCCAGAGGGTGAAGCACAAAACAACGAGTTCAACATCCAAACATTAGCTAAGGAAATAATAATAGGAGTGAGTTAAGAATTTGAAAAAATTGTAATCAGAAATGCAGGAACAACAAATGAGAATATGGAAGAAAATTCTAGTTATCTCATGGTTATTAGAGAGCTGAAAGCTGAAATCGCTGAGCTAAGAAGGCAACTAGCTGAACAAGCTAAAACAGTATCACAGCAGGGCAACAAAATAGGTGAACTCCAGAAAGCAGTAGAGGGCAGAGAGAATAGAATCTATGAGGCTGAAGACAGAATTAGCAAGATTGAGGATGAATTAGAGACAACTAAAAAAGAAGTAAGAGATCTCAAAAAGAGATTAAGAGATGCTGAAAACAACAACAGAGTCCTATGGGATGACTTCAAAAGAAACAATATACGCATGAATGGCTTACCAGAGGAAGAAAGAGAAGGAGAGGAAGAAAGCATTCTCCAGGCCATAATAGCTGAAAATTTCTCTAGTCTCGACAACACCAAAGACATAAAGATTCAAGAAGCCCAGAGGGTCCCAAACAGAATTAACCCAGACCTAAAGACACCAAGACATGTCATACTTAGAATGGAAAGGAATAAGGATAAAGAAAGGATCCTGAAGGCTGCAAGAGAAAAACAAAGAGTCACCTACAAAGGAAAACCCATAAGATTAGCAGCAGACTTCTCCATACAAACACTACAGGCCAGAAGAGAATGGCAAGATATCTATTGAGTGCTCAATGAGAAAGGCTTTCAGCCAAGAATACTATATCCTGCTAGATTGTCATTCAGACTAGATGGAAGAATCAAAACCTTCTCAGACAAGCAACAGTTGAAGGAAGCAACCATCACCAAGCCTGCCCTGAAAGAAGTTCTGAAAGGTCTCCTATAAACAACCACAAATAGGACATATATCAAAACACTCTAAAACTCTACAAGAATGGCGTTAAAATATCTTCAATCTTTGATATCAATAAATGTCAATGGCCTGAATTCACCTATTAAAAGACACAGAGTAGGAAGATGGATCAGAAAACACAACCCAACAATATGTTGTCTAAAGGAAACTCACCTAACGCAACAAGACAAACACAGACTTAAAGTGAAAGTATGGAAAACTATCATACAAGCCAATGGCCCACAAAAAAGGGCAGGAACAGCTATTCTCATATCTGACATGATAGACTTTAAAATAGATAAGATTAAAAAAGATAGGAATGGACACTACGTAATGCTCAGAGGATCAGTCAAACAAGAGGACTTAACAATTATTAATATCTATGCACCCAATGAGAAGCCATCTAAATACATCAAACTTCTACTGAAACAGCTACAGCAATATATTAACAGTAACACAATCATAGTAGGGGACTTCAACACTCCACTATCTCAACTTGACAGATCATCCAGGAAGAAAATCAGTAAAGACATAAGGGAGCTAAATGAAGAGATAGATAAACTAGAACTATTGGACATTTTCAGAGTCATTCATCCCAAGAAACTGGAATACACATTTTACTCAAATCCACATGGATAATTCTCAAGGATAGACCATATGTTAGGCCACAAAGACAGCATCAGCCTATTCAAGAGCACTGAAATCATCCCGAGCATCTTCTCAGACCACAGTGGAATTAAACTAACACTTAACAATCAACAAAAGATTAGTAACAGTGCCAAAATGTGGAAGCTCAACAGTACACTTCTTAACAACTTCTGGGTCAAAGAGGAAATCAAGGAAGAAATCAAAATGTTTCGAGAGTTCAATGAAAATGAAGACACAAGGTATCAAAATATTTGGGACACAGCTAAAGCAGTCCTTAGAGGGAAGTTCATAGCTATACAAACACACATTAGGAAACAAGAAAAGGCACAAATAAACAGCCTGATTGCACATCTCAAAGACCTAGAAGAAGAACAACAAAGGAATCCTAAAGCAACCAGAAGGACAGAAATTACTAAAGTTAGGGCAGAAATAAATAACATTGAGAATAGGAAAACCATACAAAAGATCAATGAAAGTAAATGTTGCTTCTTCGAAAGAGTAAACAAAATTGACAAACCTTTAGCTAGACTCACAAAAAAAAAAGGGAGAAGACCCAAATAAATCGGATAGTAAATGAAAGAGGAGAAATCACAACAGACACTGCAGAAATTCAACATATCATGCGAGGCTTCTATGAACAACTATATGCCACCAAGCTAGAGAACCTGGAAGAAATGAATGATTTCCTAGATACCTACCAACTTCCAAAACTAAGTAAAGAGGAAGTGGATAACATGAACAGGCCCATCACAGCTAATGAAGTTGAAACAGTTATCAAAAATCTTCCCAAAAATAAAAGTCCTGGACCAGATGGTTTTACAAATGAATTCTACAAAACTTTCAAAAAAGAACTAATACCTCTACTTTTAAAAGTCTTCCAGAAGATTGAAGACACTGGAATACTCCCTGCCAGCTTCTATGAAGCCAACATCACCCTGATACCAAAAGCAGACAGGGACACAACCAAAAAAGAAAACTACAGACCAATATCTCTGATGAACATAGATGCAAAAATATTGAACAAAATTCTAGCCAACCGGATATAGCGGTATATCAAAAAGATTGTTCATCATGACCAAGTGGGGTTTATCCCAGGCATGCAAGGTTGGTTTAATATACGTAAATTAATCAATGTGATCCACCACATCAACAAAAGCAAGACCAAAAACCACATGGTCATATCAATAGATGCAGAGAAAGCCTTTGACAAAATACAACATCCCTTTATGATCAAAACACTACAAAAAATGGGAATCGATGGAAAATTCCTGAAGATAGTGGAGTCTATATATAGCAAACCTACAGCCAACATCATACTCAATGGTGAAAAACTGGAAGCATTTCCCCTCAGATCAGGTACTAGACAGGGCTGCCCACTATCACCATTACTATTCAATATAGTGTTGGAAGTTCTTGCCATAGCAATCAGGCAGGAGCAAGGAATTACAGGCATACAGACTGGAAGAGAAGAAGTCAAACTCTCCTTATTTGCAGATGACATGATAGTATACATGGAAAAACCTAAGGAATCCAGCAAGAAGCTTTTGGAAATCATCAGGCAATACAGTAATGTGTCAGGCTATAAAATTAACATTCAAAAGTCAGTGGCATTCCTCTATGCAAACACCAATTTAGAAGAAATTGAAATCCAGAAATCAGTTCCTTTTTCTATAGCAACAAAAACAATAAAATATCTAGGAGTAAACCTAACCAAAGAAGTGAAAGACTTGTATACTGAAAATTATGAGTCACTACTCAAAGAAATTGAAAAAGATATAAAGAAGTGGAAAGATATTCCATGTTCATGGGTTGGAAGAATTAACATCATCAAAATGAATATATTACCCAGAGCCATCTACAAATTTAATGCTATCCCTATCAAGATCCCAAGCACATTTTTTAGGAGAATAGAACAAATGCTACAGATGTTTATCTGGAACCAGAAAAGACCTAGAATTGCCAAAACAATCTTGAGAAAAAAGAACAGAACCGGAGGCATCACACTGCCAGATCTCAAACTGTATTATACGGCCATTGTCATCAAAACTGCTTGGTACTGGAACATGAACAGACACACTGACCAGTGGAATAGAATTGAGAGCCCAGAAATGAGGCCCCACACGTATGGACATCTAATCTTTGACAAAGGGGCCCAGACTATTATATGGGGAAAGCAGAGTCTCTTCAACAAATGGTGTTGGAAACAATGGGTTGAAACATGCAGAAGAATGAAACTGAATCACTGTATTTCACCAAATACAAAAGTAAAGTCCAAGTGGATCAAGGACTTGGATGTTAGACCAGAAACTATCAGATACTTAGAGGAAAATATTGGAAGAACTTTTTTCCGCATAAATTTTAAAGACATTTTCAATGAAACGAATCCAATTACAAGGAAGACTAAGGCAAGTATAAACCTATGGGACTACATCAAATTAAAAAGCTTCTTCACAGCAAAAGAAACCACTACCCAAACCAAGAGACCCCTCACAGAATGGGAGAAGATCTTTACATGCCATACATCAGATAAGAGTTTAATAACCAACATATATAAAGAGCTTGCCAGACTCAACAACAAGACAACAAATAACCCCATCCAAAAATGGGGGGAGGGCTTGGACAGAATATTCACTACAGAAGAGATCCAAAAGGCCGAGAAACACATGAAAAAATGCTCCAAGTCTCTGATTGTCAGAGAAATGCAAATCAAGACAACAATGAGATATCACTTCACTCCTGTGAGAATGTCATACATCAGAAAAGGTAACAGCAGCAAATGCTGGAGAGGGTGTGGGGTCAAAGGAACCCTCCTGCACTGCTGGTGGGAATGTCAATTGGTCCAACCTCTGTGGAGAACAGTCTGGAGAACTCTCAGAAGGCTAGAAATGGACCTACCCTATGACCCTGCAATTCCCCTACTGGGGATATATCCTAAGGAATCCAACACATGGATCCAAAAAGATCTGTGTACACATATGTTCTTGGCAGCACAATTTGTAATAGCCAAAACCTGGAAGCAACCCAGGTGTCCAAACACAGATGAGTGGCTGAGCAAGTTGTGGTCTATATACACAATGAAATACTACTCAGCTATAAAAAATGGTGACTTCACCGTTTTCAGCCAATCTTGGATGGACCTTGAAAAAATCATGTTGAGTGAAATAAGTCAGAAACAGAAGGATAAATATGGGATGATCTCACTCTCAGGCCGAAGTTGAAAACAAGATTAGAAAAGAAAACACAAGTCAAACCTGAAATGGAATTGGAGTATTACACTAAAGTAAAAGACTCTGGGGTGGGTGGGTGGGTGGGGAGAATAAAAATTTAAAAAAAAACGTATAAACAAAAAGTACAAATGGTATTTCTATTCATATGACTTTTTATTTTATTATTGTTTTCCTTAATTTCTACTATTATGTATGTATATTGATTTATGTGTCTCTTTTTATATTTCTCTTTCTTTCTTTCTTTCTTTCTTTCTTTCTTTCTTTCTTTCTTTCTTTCTTTATTCCTTTCCTTCTTTCCTTACTAGGGCACTGCTCGGTTCTAGTTTGATGGCGTTTTCAGGAGATGAACCTGGGAACCCTGAGCCCCCTGAGACTCAGACATGAAAGTCTATTGCATGATGTCTATTGCATGATATTTACATTTATCCCCCTCTGGGAGTATGGACCAAAATCCTTTATGGGTTACAGAAGGTGGAAGTTCTGGCTTCCATAATTGCTTCTTCACTAGTCATTGGTGTTGGTAGCTTGATCCATACCCCCAACCTAACAATATTCTTTAAAGTACTGTTAGTGATAATCTCCATCCTGATATCTGATCATTCCGGATATCTGACCAAAAGCCTCATTTTTTTTCACCAACTTCCAAGAAGTGTCTAATTACCCTAGCCTTCCTTCAGCAAGAATTAGCACATTTTTTTAGTAATTTTGTATTCACTGACTCCTCCTCCCCCACTCTGCCCTTTGGTTATAAATTCACTTTTCCTTATATTCAGAATTTAGCCCAATCTTTCTCCCTCAGCATAAAACTTCATTTAGTAAAGTCTTCAAAACATATCCTATTATATTTGACAAGTCAAAAATATTTTTCTGTAATGACATATGATGAGCTTTATTACACATTTTCTAGAGAGAAATGAACATAGTCAAAATCCCTTCCAGATTCAGAACTGTGACCAATTCATCTTTTATGACTCTACACTTTATTAGTAACCTGATTCTTAAGATGAAGTAACCAAAAAATTATTTTATTATGAAACTGAAGATTCAATAGAAAAACTATGTTTTCTACACAAGTCGAACCTGAAATGGAATTGGAGTATTACACCAAAGTAAAAGACTCTGGGGTGGGTGGGTGGGTGGGGAGAATACAGGTCCATGAAAAATGATGAATGAAATAGTGGCGGTTGTATTGCTAAATGGGAATCTGGGGAATGTTATGCATGTAAAAAAAAAAAAAGAAGTAGAAACGCAAAGCAGAAATTGACTGAGTTTGGAATATGGCACCAAAGTAAGAAAGCAGAAGTATACTAGAGTTTGCAGTGAGTATCTCCCTAATACTTCCTCTCCACTTTTCCAAGCTTTGGGTCCATGATTGCTCAACAATTTGTTTGGCTTTGTATGTTAACTCTCTTTTCAATCACCAGGTTCCAGGTGTCATCAGGATGCCGGCCAGACTTCCCTGGATTGGAGACACCACCAATGTGTCCTGGAGCTCAGCTTCCCCAGAGACACACCTTACTAGGGAAAGAGAGAGGCAGACTGGGAGTATGGACCGACCAGTCAACGCCCATGTTCAGCGAGGAAGCAATTACAGAAGCCAGACCTTCTACCTTCTGCAACCCTCAATGACCCTGGGTCCATGCTCCCAGAGGGATAGAGAATGGGAAAGCTATCGGGGGAGGGGGTGGGATATGGAGACTGGGCGGTGGGAATTGTGTGGAGTTGTACCCCTCCTACCCTATGGTTTTGTAAAAAAAAAAAAAAAAAAAAAAAAGATAATAGAGTACAGTTCCACACTGTTCTCAAACCCTAGTTCTCTGTCTCCACTCCCTCCATCGGAAACTGTAGTAGTTCTCCCAAGGTCACAGATATGAGTTGACTTTTTATCAATCACTATATCTATATATTTTTTTGCCCATTTTTTCTATGGTCCTACCTTTACTTCCTTTTAAGTCATAGCTACACCTGTTATTATTTCCAAGCATCCTTCCTTTTTTCCTCTTCTCTCTCAGTTAAGAGAAACAACAACATCTGATTTCTGAAGTTTTCCAGATTTGCCTTACTCTCAGTGATGGTATAAAAACAAGATTCCTGGTGACAGATGCTTCAGATCCTGATGTAATTGGGGTTCAGACCCTCTGGTCATTTCCCCCTATTACTTACCCTCTAAGAGTATGAAACAGAACTCTCTATGTCTGTCTTTTTATCAGAAAACGTGGCTCGAACCGGGATCCTTGAGCTGGTCCATGCACTTTGCAGCATGTGCGCTTAAACCACTGCGCTACCGCCTGAACCCCCCAAAAAACTCTTTAGGAGCTAGGGTCCACAGCTGGAAGAATGGGGGTGTGAGTGTGTGTGTATGTGTGTGTGTTGGGGAGTGGTGGTGGTATATGGTCCACCCTCTCTGAGAAATAGAAAGGGTCCAAAAAGTTGGCAGAATACAGATATCAGATTTCAAGATCCTTCCAGCACACAGAAACAGGACCTCAAGGCAGAAAGGAGTAGAATGTTTTGAGGGTACCCAATTCTCATATTGTACAGTATTGCAAAATAAAACTTTCCTCTTTTACACACACACAAAAAAAAGAAAAACTATGTTTTCCAATTGAAGTAACATTAACAGTAAAAAAAAAAAATGACACTGGTTTATTATTAGGCTAATTAACACAATTTTATCTTTTGAAAATATATGGCAACCAAGGATAATATTAATTATTTGAAGAATCTTCTTTCAAGTTATTCAGATCTAATTTATGGATAAAAGGCTCATTGTCAATGAGAAAGGAGGGTTTATAATAAAACCTTTTGTGATTTAGACAAAACTGCCTCATACACAGTATGAAATTAGTCTCTAAGCAGAAAGAAAAGTCAAATCTTTTTAGAAAAAGGACCACAAACTAATAAGCAATTGTGACCTGACTTTTTTTTTTCTTCCTTGAGATTAAATGAATTTCCTAGTCAAGTAAAGGATAGGCCTTACCAAAATCTCTGGATCCAACTTTTCATTTGAAAGGAAGCAAATATTTTTCACTTTATATACTTCTTTATTTATTTATTTATTTATTGCCACCAGGGTTATTACTGGAGCTCAGTGCAAGCACTATGAATCCACTACTCCTGGTGTTCTTTTAGTTTGTTTGTTTTTTCTAATTTTTATTAGATAAGACAGAGAGAAATTGAGAGAGGATGGGTAGAGGGAGAAAGACACCTGCAGAACTACATCACCCCCTTGCAGGTGGGCAGCCAGGGGCTGGAACCTTGATCCTTGCACTGTGTGCTTAACCAAGTGTGCTTAATCAAGAATGCTACTGCCTGGTCCCCATATCTGTCACTTTAAAAATAAGTCTTTGGCAATGTTAATTTCATAAAGGAGTCACGGGAGCAGAATGGAAATTGCTTTCAAGAGAGTTTTTCCTAGGAAGGCTATGTTCTGTAAAGAGGGAAAACTTGCATGTATCATATTATTGTGATTTTTTTTGGTATCCTTTCTAACTCCCCTTCCTTCTTCCCATAATTGTATCAACTAAAGTATTTATTTATTTTTAAAGATTTTATTTATTTATTCATGGAGAAGATAGGAGGTTATAAAAAGAAAGAACCAGACATCACTCTGGTACATGTGCTTCCGGGGAGTGAACTCAGGACATCACACTTGAGAGCCCAACGCTTTATCCACTTTGTCACCTCCCAGACCATTCAACTAAACTATTTAAAAGATTATGTCTAGGGTAGCGCAGTGGGTTAAGTACAAGTGGCGAGAAGTGCAAGGACCAGCATAAGGATCCCAGTTAGAGCCCAGGCTCCCCACCTGCAGGGGAGTCACTTCACAAGTGGTGAAGCAGGTCTGCAGGTGTCTCTTTCCCCTTTCTGTCTTCCCTTCCTCTCTCCATTTCTCTTTGTCCTATCCAACAATGACAACATTGATAATAACTACCACTATAAAACCACAAGGGCAACAAAATAGGATAAATAAATGTTTTTAAAAAGATTATGTGTATCTAACTCAGACTTCCATCCAACTCCCATTGCTCTGCAGGGAGGGTGGATTTTTCAATAAATGATGATGAATGGGCAATGGTGGCAGGGAGGATGTTGAGAAAGAAAAGTAGAAAGTGCTAGATCAAAAAAGATGCAGGAAAAGGAAGGACAAAAGGAAGGAGAGGCAGGAGAAAGAATTACATAGAAATAAAGTTGCATTTCTGCGATGGACCGCTACAGCAGAAAAGCATCAAGAAAGATCAGGGAACTCTGAAGGTGACCATCAGGTGGGTCAGGAGTCGGAGTCGACGCAGGAGAGAAAAGAATACACAACACTCTGTTGGAGGTGAATCTGAACTCAAGTTTTATTCAGCCAGTCAGAGTTTATATATCTTGCAGTCTTACATAAACAATATAGGAAAAAGAAAGTAAAGCTCATTTCTTGATTAGATGGCCTTGCGGTTTTACAGAAATGTCGTACTTCATGGGGTGATGCATTTCTGAGTAATAGGCTTAACAGATAGTATTTTATGTAGAGTTTTAACATATTTCATAAGAGGAGGTGATTAAGTATTACTAAGAATTTTTCTAAAACTTTATGTATTTGATGACCCATAACTTTGTCCACCTCATTTCTTGTTCATCTGTATCTAATGTGGGAACAGGGGCTGTTCATCCCTGATTACATGGCATCATTACCACGTACATAATGAAAACAATAATCAGAGTTTCCAATTTAGATCTGGTCAGGATGCCAAGACCCACTCCCAGAATTTTTCTTCCTTGAAGAGAGTTTTCCGGGGTGCTGACCCTGTCAGACCCATCGTTCTGGAGTTGAGTGGGGCATGGCAGTTTTCTTTTTACTTTCACTTTACTGTAACATTCTTTTAGTTTTATCTACACACTCTCAAGTATGATTATCTCTCTTAACTCAATTTTACTTGATTAGAACTTCTGCTTTCATACAGTTTCACAGTTACATAAACATTGGTACGAAACGAAAGCAAAAGATAAGCATCGGGGTTTGTGGTTTTGCCTAGAATCATAGTTTCTGCTCTGTACTGTACATGTAGCACTTTTTTCTTTTAGTTAATTTGTTTTTCCCTTGACATTTGTATAATCAGCTGGATTATCAGTGACTTTATTGTTTGTCCTGCAAATTCTTTTGGCTCAGATTTTTGGAGCATGAGTCTTATGAGTGCATGCCTATTATGTTTGTGTGGGGGGTGTCATCTTCTAGTGTTAGGGGATTTATCATGCATAGGGGCTGCTTCGAGGAAAGTTACTAGGTTCCCAAGCTACTACAGCTAGCTCAATCATCAGAATCATCAAAACATTCCAACATAGATTCCCTTTGTGGCGTCCTAGCCCATTCCTGGGGATGCAGCTTCCTTGAAGTCTGTCATCCTCATAGCCATGGCAGCTGACCTTGTCAAGCTCCACGGGGGGGTCAAGGCATGGGGCACCGCACATTTCTGTCTCATGGTATATTCAGAATTCAAGTTTTAGTAGAATAAAGACGTAAGGTGGCAGTATCTTTCAATCGTGAAGCATAATATATTTTAATCAATGTTTAAGTAAGGTATAACTCAAAATAAATGGTAAGCTGACTGTATTGCATTAAGAGTCTTTATTTATTAAAAATACTGCAAAGGGAATAAAAGAACAAGGTAAATTTGAAACTATTATATTTGAATTTTGATATTTCTTTTTTTCTGCCACAGAGTTATGGCTGGGGCTTAGCACTGGCAATATGAAATCCACAGCTCCCAGGGACCATTTTTTTCCTTTTTTTTTTCTTCAGTCTATTTTTTATTGGATAGGGTAGAGATAAATTGAGAAGAGTGGGGTAGATAGAGAGGGAGAGAGAGAAAAAGAGAGAGAGAGAGAGACACCTGCAGACCTACTTGATTGCTTGTGAAGCATCCCCCTGCAGGTGGGGATCAGGGGCTCAAAGCCTGGTCCTGCACATGGTAACTTGTGTGCTTAAACCAGTCCCCGTTATCCAGTCCCCTCATTTGAAACTTTTTGAGGAAAATGAGAAACATAATTCCAAAAAAATCAAAATTAAAAAATACTAAGAATCACTGTTTAGAAAGTAAAGAATGACAATAGAAAGTACTGACTTTCAAGTAAACTAACAAATGCAAAATAAAATCACAATTACATAATCAATTAACTCTCACCATATGGACCATAATTAGTCTAATATAATTAGTCTGACTGTGATTGAGACTGAGAGAAGAAACTATTTCTCAAATACACAGCTAGCCTCCTTGTTGAAGCAGTTATAATATTTTAAAACTACACAGATGAAAGCTTCAGGAGCTAGTTAAAAAGCACTGAAAAGGCAATAGTGAATGTCCCACAGTTTTTGAAACTGAGAAATTGTCGCGTCCACCCTTGCCTGTAAGGATCACGCAACGCCGAGTTCTTCTTCAAGCAGTTTATTCGGGAACCTTGAACAGCAAAAGCCCCACTATAACCTAAACTCCAACTTATATACTCATGGGTCAGCCAATCCCAAGGGCACACGTGGCAGCTGCTCATAGGCACACAATCGCGGAAGCAAGCGCCCTCTCAGTCTCAGACCATTTATGGAGTTGTTTACTTCTCCCTGTGGTCTGGAGGGTAGAGGAGGCTGGCGCCATCTTGGGGCGCGGCACATGGCTCTCCACAAGAAATAGCAGTCTGGACACAACAAAAATGAGATTAATGAACACAAAAATAAGTCAATAGAACGATATTCAAACTACAATGAGAAGTCAAAGAAAAAGACTGAAAGAATAAAACAACAAAAGAAATATAATACTACTTGGTTAAATTATCTGATATATGTAGTGGAAGAAAGGAGAAGGAATAGAATGAATAAGAATAAATAAAAGTGGAGGAGAAAGAGAACAATTTTTACAGAGAAAAAGTTCTTAAAAATAGATGAAATGCATGAGTTTATGCAGTTTGGCAACTTCCAAGTAGGAATAACACACATAAAACTACACATGACACATGCCAGGCATGGGAGGTCAACCCTTCAGCTCCATTACTCTGCCACCAACTTGCAGATTTGTAGGGAAGTGTGAGGATGTGGTAGAGCCTGGCAGGGCTTGACCTGAGGGGTGTGTCTCTCCTGTCAGTCTCTCTCTCTACCAAGAGATTGAATAATGAGGAATACTAGAACCCCCCAAGGTCTGCCTCATTTTATCAGACTCCATGTCTCACAATGCACCCTGATTTTTTCTGCCTCCAGGAGCCCGGCATTCCTTAAAACATTAAGCCAGCTCCCCCTGCCCCACCCTGCATTCCTTGATACTATCGCCCACCCTTTTATTATCTACATATCAATCTTCTGCTTTGTCTAACAAATGACTAAAGGTCTCCTCCCTAATTCCCCACAGTTTGTTAGTAATCCTACCAGTTAAACCCCTAGCAACAGTTGCTAAGGAAGTTCCTACCTTTCCCAGCCCCTTTCACCTTTCTCTGCCCCTTTCCTAACCATGTATGGTATTGTCAAGCCACTTCCATTTCCAACTCACCTCTTCTGTTTTTCAGCCTGAAGAAGCACGGAGGCAGATGAGGAGGTGGACGCAGGCCATTGCAGTTTGCACTACGTGGTTTAACCAGGTGTGCTACTGCCTGACTCTGGGGTGCTCAGATGAATAAAGCCGCCACAAGCTTGGTTCCTCGGTCTTCTGTCCCTCTCATGTCGCTAGCCCGACACAGATGCTACCATTATGTCAATATTCTTCTTCTAGTGTTTGCCCTTCTTCTGTAGCCAGTCAACAGCATCAGGTTGTCAATATGTCAATATGACGTCCCTGGGCAGATGACGTCACCAAGGTGTCCTGGAACCCCACCTCTCCAGAGCCCTACCCCACTAGGGAAAGAAATAAAGAAATAGACTGGGGGTATGGATCAATCTACTAATACCCATATTCAGTATAAAAACAATTACCAGCCAGACCTTCCACCTTCTGCATCCCATGCTCCCAGAGGATAAAGAATAGGAAATCTTTCAATGGAGGGGTAGGGATGCAGTACTCTGGTAGCAGGAATTGCACTCCTCTTATCCTACAGTCTTGTCTCTCATTATTAAATCAGTAAAATATTTTAAAATAATAAACGCACACTTACGTCAATGGATACAGTGAAAGCAGTTTAATAATTTTTTTATTAAAAAAAAACAAACCACACATGACAGATCATAATCACATGAGCATAGCTCAGACAAAGAAAAGTGGCTCAGCAATATAGCTCATTTAGACAACATTCCTTATTTATCATGCTTATCACCCATATTTTATCCTGGACCTCATGCATTGGGAGGTTATACAAGGATGTGGTATCTTTTCTTCTTTACCTCTCTCCTTCTATCTTTCTTTCAGTCTGGAAAGTCATCTGAGAGTGGTGAAGCCCTGGCAATGACAGCAGCAGCAATAGCAGAAACAACACAAAAATACCTTGGACGTACATTGGTAAAAATGATCATTATCTTTAAAGGAAAAATGGTTAAGACTTATGGATGACTTTCAACAAACTATATAAAATAAAACAAGGAAATGATATCTCTAATATGCTGGAGGCAAACACATTACTAAACTAGAAGCCTGTATCATTTAAAAATATCCATCAAAAAATGAAGTTTTATAATAAAACTTTGGGGATTGAAAAGTTTCAGAGTCTTTTACTATATGATCTGACTTTCCCAGAAATGCTGAAGGAAAACAGTACCTGATATGTCAGAACTCCAAAAATGAAAAGCATTGAGAAGGAGATGTGGAAAGGTAATTTTAAAAGAATATTGTCTCCTAAGGAACGAAACATAACCATCAAAAAATATCTGTGCATACCTATGTTATTAGCAGCACAATCTGTAATAGCTCAAACCTGAAAGCATCCCAGGTGTCCAACAACAGATGAGTGGCTAAGTAAGTTGTGGTCTATGTACATAATGGAATACTCAGCTATTAAAAATGGTCCTTTCTTAAATAAAAAATTATTAAAAAAATGGTGAATTCGTCTTCTTCACCCCATCTTAAAAGGAGCTTGAAGGAATCATGTTAAGAGAGAAAATCAGAAACAAAAGGCTGAATATGGTATGATCTCACTCATACAGAGAAGTTGAAAAACAAGATCAGAAGGGAAAGCACTAAGCAGAATTTGGACTGGAGTTGGTGTATTGAACCAAAGTAAAAGACTCTGGGATAGGTGTGGGAGGAAAGTTCAGGTCCTGGAACAGGATGGCAGAGGAGGACCTAGTGGATGTTGAATTATTATGTGGAAAACTGGGAAATGTTATGTATGCACAAACTATTATATTTTACTGTCAACCATAACCCATTAATCCCCCAATAAAGAAAATTTTAAAAAAGAATATTGCCTGAAAACAGAGTTAAAGTATTACAAATTTGACACATTCCTTCAGAAATAGGCACTGTGCTAGTGATAATTTTAGGCTAGACTATACTAAACCAAAAATGCATATAGAAAAAAGCAATCATCTAAATTATGATATTAGGGTCAGCAAAATAGCTAACTATAGTAGTATAGTACTTTGCCATATGTTTGATTCAGGTTCAAGCCTGAGCCCACCACACTGAAGAACACTTTGGTGCTGTGGTCTTTTCCATTCTCTCTCTCTCTGTCTAAATAAGAAAGAATATATATTTATATATGCTAAAAGTTTATAAGTTTATTAGAGGAGCCAAACAGCGGTGCACCCTGTAAATCATACATATCACTAGGTATGCTGACTTGGGATCAGTCCCCAGTTTTCACCAGGGAAGGAGAGGATTTTTACAAGTAGTGAAGCTGCAGTTGTTACTATCTTCGCCCCCCCATCTATCTATCTCTATCTATCTATCTATCTATCTATCTATCTATCTATCTATCATCTTCTTTCTCTCTCCTTCTGTATCTCCTTCTCTCTCTATCTCCTTCTCTCTCTCTCTATCTCTCTCTCTCTATCCAACCATTCCCTTTCAATTTCTAACCATAAATAATTAAGTAAGTAAGTAAATAAAATACTTAAAAAATGTATTAGGAGTTATCCATATTCTGGATATTTATCTGAAGAATGTAACAGCACTAATTAAAAGAGAAATAATTATGTTTTTTTATTATTTATTTCACTTTGTTGCCCTTGTTGCTTTATTGTTGTTGATGTTGTCGTTGTTGGATAGGACAGAGAGAAATGGAGAGAGGAGGGAAAGACAGAAAGGGGGAGAGAAAGATAAACACCTGCAGACCTGCTTCACCTGTAGGGAAGCGACTACCCTACAGGTGGGAAGCTGGGAACCGGGATTCTTTTGTTTGGTGACACCTGTGCTTAACCTGCTGCACTATCGACCGACTCCCAAGAAAGAATTATGTATCTCTATGTTTATTGTAGCATTATTTACAGTAGCCAAGAGTTGGAAACAAACTTAGTGGCCTCTGACGGATTATTGGATCAAGACAGGATTACACCTGTGTCAACACCCTGTTTGTGAACACAGGAAGAGCCTGAATCCTAACCACTAAGCTGAGTTGCTCTCAGCCACATAACCACAGAAGCTGATGGATATCAGTTATTTTAAGTCCTTAAGGTTTGAAGTATTTTTAACTTAATTAGCACATATAGTAGTCGAACTATATATTTAATATATTCCTACATTATACATTATATAACATATCTCACACATCAATAAATAATTAAATTAAAAACTGAAAATAAGCCAGAAAATTGGTAAAGGGCAAAGAAAATAAGTGTATGGAAAAATAACCACTCTACAGATGTTTAAAATGCCACAAAAATGTGTTACATATTAATTTTTCACTTATAGCTTTGGCAGATTATTTTTTAATATTATATTTATTCTATTTTATTTTGGATAGTGAGAGAATTTAAGAGGGAAAGGGAAATAGGGAGAAAAATAGAACAGCACCACTGTTTCACTCTTCACTTATCAAACTTAACCCCTGTAGGTGGAGACTGGGGAGTTGAACCCAGGTACTTGAGCACTTTAATGTATGTATTTAACCAGGTTTGCCACCACCCTTTGGAAGTTATTTAAAATAATAACATTTAGTGTTGTTATGAATTTAAGAAAATGTTTTTTCAGAAAATTATTCTGTAAGAAATAATTGTGTGTAAACATTTAAAATAAAAATTTGCTTTTGCTTACAATTTACACCTCTCTAAGAATAGTAAGAAAATAATTTTATAAATATATATGTACAAGGAAACACCATCCCAATATTATTTATCATAGACAAACATGAATTTATATGTATAAAGTTAGGTACAATAAATTGTGCTGATCTATATAACAATGACACAACTGTTTTATCAATAGTAGAAAGAAAGAAATCTTAAGGAAAAATTTTTTTTCAGTCATACTGATTTTTTTAATTCAGGTTTTTATAGATTCTCATAAGCAGTAAAAGCTGACTCTCCTAAAAGCTTAGACCAGGAGAGCAGAAGCAACCAGTGGCATTACTTTAAAAATACATAAATATGATATCAAAGGACAAATTATGGTGAGGTCAGATATGATACAGCAAAATCCTAACAATGGAATTTTCAAAGTCAACCCAATTGCCAAATAATTTGATTATAGCAATATCTATTTCCATCTTAAACCCTAAGACAGCAGGAACCTCCTGATTCCTCTATAAAGCCCAAATTTCCCCCAGTCCTGGAACCTCTAGGGTGGGGCTCACTTTCCAGCATGCTTCTCTCAATTCATACCAACTGATGCTACACCTGCTGACCCCAACCTATTCAATGCAATGAGTACTACCTAATCATGCTTCACTTTGGAATGTGTCCAGAGACGTCAGTCGTGGAATGTCAACCCTTCAGCTTCATTATTGGGTGAGACCTTTCCTTTCTCATAGGACTCCTTAATTCCATTTCAGGTGGTACACTTCCTAACAAAGCCTCAGAACCTATATATAGACCAGGTCCCATGAGATAAGGCAGATGTACACATGTATCCATAAATTAGGTCAAATACACACACACACACACACACACACACATATATATATATATACCTTAAAGCAAGAGTGCACAATAGTCTTCAGTGAGTCAATAAATGAAGCAAGCAAGTAGAAAGACCTAAAAAGACACCTTGAAGTACCTAATGAAATAGTTTCTACTTAGACCTAGATTCCCTCCTCACCTACTTCCTATGACAATTACCTCCAAAGATATCCTTGTCAAAGTAAGGACTACAAAAGCTGAATTAAGGACAAGAGACTAGCATACTTTAAAGATGACTGTTTAGCCACTATCAGGCCACTCCATCAGCTGGGGCCCTAGTCTGGGAGTCCTGGGATTCCCACACAAACACGATGAGCCTAGACCTCAATCAGATCCTTCTCTCCATTATCACTGGTCATCTCCATCATGAACAACCTAATGGACCCCTTTGGGAGCCCCCCATAGGACCTTACCCTCAATGTGAATTAATAATGGTAGAGAATGTTCCATCCTCCGAAGGGGGGTTGGATAACATACTCTATCTACCACCTGAGAAGACAGGTCCTGAAATTGGTTCAACTCAGAATGTTCCTACTGATGACCACAGAATGCAAGTTCAGACCTACAGGGATGTAGAGGTTACATAGGTTCCTATGCTAAATATGGGCCCCAAGTCAAATCGATGGAGTTTACAGTCAACAATATTTATACATCTTCCCCATATTTTGGAGCTACTCTCTTCCCTGACCCAGCTTTCTAGCCCTTTTTCCAGCCATGACATCATCTCCCCAGATAATAACCTGGGTCCACCTGCATATCAGATGTCAGGCTCAGGCAAAAATTAATCAAGTCATAGACCTTTTGGAATATACCTAAAATAGACCTACTAGCTATTTCCAAAACGGAGACCCCAAATCTTCGTCCACAATGTTACAGCCTTTAGGTTCATGATTAATCAGTATTTTGTATGGCTTTATACGTTAACACACATTTGGGAAAAGTTCTATCTCTATCCAATAAATAAGTAAATAAATAAATAAATAATTTGGTAAAAATAATTCGATGGCATTGTAGGACATTCAGTGTTTTTAAGAATTACTTTTTTTTTTTTTTTTTTTTTTTTTTTTTAGCAATCATCAGCAAGTTCTAATACACCTGGAAAGGCCTTAGTATATCTAAATGTGGACAAGATGGTTCAGTGAGGCAGACTGATGACAGCAGACAGATGAGGGAAGAGAAGCCAAAAGCTGAACAGGAACTGAGTGAAAGCCCCTTAGACACTATGTTTGGGGTCTGAGTAGAAATAGCAGCATGCCCTTTAACTTTCTTTCTTTTTATTTACCAGAGCACCGCTGAGCACTGGTTTATGCTGGTGCAGGTTATTGAACCTGGGACATCCGAGCCTCAGACATGAGAGTCTGTTTGCATAACCACTATGCTATATCCACCCTTTTACTTTCCACAGAACTTAGAGTGGAATTTGAGCTGGACTTTGGACATAGTGACTACAGTTAGCAATTTTAAATTGTTCATGACTTGTGATCTTCATCAGTGGTAAGATTCATATCCAATTCAATATAAATTATTGCCATTGCTTGGGCTAAGATTGTGCATGTCTATTATGGGGACAAAAAAAAACAAAACCAGTATGTCTGCTGAGAGGGAACAACACTGAAACTTCATCCTGTGTTATAGGGCTTGGGCTTGCATATATATAAGTGAGTTCTTTTACTAAACCATGCAGGAAGTTCTTCTCTCTTGTTTTTGCCTCTTCCAAGATTGTGCCCTCAGGGTGGTCTTTCCCACCCTCTAGCAATTTATCAAGATGTTTTCTACACTAAGATATTCTCCCTAAAAGCAATTCTTGTGGGTGAGGGGTAGATAGCATAATGGTTATGCAAAGAGACTTTCAAGCCTGAGGCTCTGGAGTCCCCACACCACCATAAACCAGAGTTTAGCAGTGCTCTGGTATTAAAGCGGGGGGAGAGGGTAAATAGCATGATGGTTATGCAAACAGACTCTCATGCCTGAGGCCCCAGAGTCCCAGGTTCAATCCCCCACACCACCATAAGCCAGAGCTGAATAGTGCTCTGGTTAAAGAAAAAAGAAATGAATCCCCACCTGTAGGAGGAAAGCTTTGTGAATGATGAAGCAGGGCTGTAGGTGTCTCTCTTTCACTCCCTCTGTCTGCTCTTCCTCTCTCTATTTATGGCTGTCTCTATCCAATAAAAAGTTAAAAGGGGGAGTCGGGTTAAGAGCAGTGGCACAAAGTGCAAGGACTGGCTTAAGGATCCCCACATGCAGGGGGTCCCTTCACAGGAGGTGAAGCAGGTCTGCAGGTGTCTATCTTTCTCTCCCCCTCTCTGTCTTTCCCTCCTCTCTCCATTTCTCTCTGTCCTAACAATGACAACATCAACAATGACAACAACGACTACAACAACATGAAAAAACATGAAAAACAAGGACAACAAAAAGGGAAAATAAATAAATATAAAAAAATTATTTTAAAAAACTTACATTTTTTTCCCCTCTACCATGGTTGTAGATGACTATCTTCTTCTCCTAATCTTACGTATTGACACACAGATCTTGTGTCTCTCTTGTGACTCTCAACATGGTGACTTCACCTACACAGCTGGTAGTATGGTTTGACTTGCCAACGTCCATGTTCAGCGGGGAAGCAATTACCGACACCCGTAATTTGGAAATAAAGGATTAAATGGAGGTCAGCCTGAGAAGTAGTCATTTATATTAATTACAGAATGGAGCCATGCCTATAATAATCTTTCTTTTGCTAAGCCAGCTGTTACTGTGTCCCCACTTTCCTTATCCTGAATGAACTGTCTATCCATCTATTGTCTTATGAAGAACCTTAGAATTTCTCCAAAGTTAGTGGCCCCTCTGCGTTAGTAGGTCAGGGTCAGGTCAGAGATTAGCAAACTTGGGGTGGGCGATGGTGCACTGGGTTAAGCGCACATAGTAAGAAGCACAGGGACCCGCACAGGGATCCTCACAAGGTTCCATCCCTGCTCCAGGTTCCCCACCTGCAGGAGGGTCACTGGTGAGGCAGGTCTGCAGGTGTCTGTATTTCTCTCCCCCTCTCCACCTCCCCTCCTCTCTCAACTTCTCTCTGTCCTATGCAAAAGAGAGAGAGACTTAGCAAACTTTTGTATATAGAACCAGATGTTAATACTAATTTGAAGGGATATCTGCACCCCTAAGTCTATAGCTACATTATTAACAATAGCCTAAGAGAGAGGGGAAGCAGCCTAAATTCCCATCAACAGATGACTGCCTAAATAAGTTATGAGGTATTTACTCCAGGGAATACTACTCTGCAATCAAAAAGGTGACATTGTGTCCTTTGTGACAAAATGGATAGAACTGGAGGAGCTTAAACCCAGGTCCTAGTGCACTGTAATGTGAGCACTTAACCAGGTTTGCCACCACCTGGCCCCAGCAAAGTGTTTCTAAGACTGAACTATGGTGGTTATTTTGGGGGAAGTAGAAGAGGTTGGTGGTGGGTATCATATGGAAATATATTGTAATCTTACAATCTCGTAACATACTATTAATAACAAATAAAAACATTAAGAACCAGATGTAAATGTTTGAGACATCTAAAAAATGTCTTTCCTTCTCTGTCTTCCCCTCCTCTTTCAATTTCTCTCTATCCTATCCAACAACAGTGACAACAACAAGAGTAACAACAACATCGATAAACAACAAGGAAGGGCAACAAAAGAGAAAAAATATTAGTGATTTAATAATGATAAGATTGTGGGATAAGAGGTGTACAGTTTCATAAAATTCCCACTACCAGACTTCCATGTCCCCCCCTCTCCCCTGATAGCTTCCCTATTCTTTATTTCTCTGGGAGTGTGGACCCAGGGTCACTGCAGGGTGCAGAAGGTGGAAGGTCTGTCTTCTGTAATTGCTTCCCCAATGAACATGGAGGTTGGCAGGTCAATCCATACTGCCAGATGTGCAGGTGAAGCCACCATGTTGGAATTATAAGAGAGACACAAGATCTGTGTGTCAGTACATGAGATTAGGACAAGAAGATAGTCATCTACAACCATGGAAGAGGGCAAAAAAAAAAAAAATCAAACAATCTTTTTTTTTTTTTTTTTTTTAAATACCAGAGCACTGCCAAATTCTGGTTTATAGTGGTGTGGGCAATTGAACCTGGGACTCCCCAGCCTCAGGCTTGAGAGTCTCTTTGCATAACCATTATGCTATCTACCCCTCACCCACAAGAATTGCTTTTAGGGAGAATATCTTAGTATAGAAAACAGCTTGATAAATTGCTGGAGGGTGGGAGAGACCACCCTGAGGGCACAATCTGGGAAGAGGCAAAAACAGGAGAGATGACTCTTAACTTCCTGCATGGTTTAGCAAAACAACTCACTTAGGTATGTACAAGCCCAAGCCCTATAACACAGAATGAAGTTTCAGTGTTGTTCCCTCTCTGAGCAGAAAATACGCAAAGGTTAACATTTGGGTAAACATTTAGGCTAACAAGTTAAAAGTAAAGAAATAAACAAATAAAAACAGAAATCTCAAGACTGACACTGCAAGCTCCCTGCAACCACCATAAGCAAGAGCTGATTAATGCACAGTCATAGAGAAAAAAAAATCTAAAAAGATTAAGAAGTTTTTAATAAAGACTTAAGTAATTGTTGCTAATAAGCCTTAATTTAAAACTTAATTTTTAGAATGGAAACCACTCAGAATACACCTACTCCCTCTCCCCCCCCTTACGAGAGGCAAGAACGATCATCAAAGGCCAAAGACTGATGCAGAAGCAACACCAAGGGCCAACTTCACGCTCAGGAGAAGGTGCTCTGTATCATCATCATGGTTTCGGGTGCCCTACACAATCAGAGGAACTTCTCTAGTAACAAACTATAGAAATGATCCCTGAAAGTATAGTCTTAACTGTTAAGTTGCAGGACTATGAGAGGCCTATGACAGTCACCTGCTTCGCAGTTGTGGTGAGATACCATTTCCTAGCCTAACTTAATTACTAATAGTGAGTTTTTGCCATCAGGCATTTCGATTATTATTACTTAGGAGTAAGTTTTTTACATTTTAAATTGAATAAGTAACTTAAAAATACAATGTAAAGGACAGGTTTAATTAGCATAATAGGGAATGACAGCCAATCACAGCCTAAATTTTTAACCCCCTGGAGCCATTCTCTCCATTGTGGTAAAGCAGCCACACCCCCTGGAAGCTGGTAGAATCCTTGACTTTATCTTTGCAAGTGAGAGACCCGCTGATCTATACTTAGTACGGTTTTAGGGGTTCACCCAAAGGCTGCCATGAGTTTTACCTTTCAGATAACAGGCAGGGTAGACACCGCTGGGACCACGTGGCTGTGGACAGAAGGGGAACTTGGTGGTTTAATGATCAGCTCTAGAAAACAGAACTTTTCCGACTTTGTATCTTATTTTCCACCTATTCACACTTTCTGAATTTTTAAGAACTACCTAATAGCTCACAGGACTTGCATCCCACAGGTCACATGTCCAGACGTGGACACAATCAACAGCCAGAACTGAAAGCAGTGCTCTGGGAAAGGAGAAAAAAGTCTAGTTTGGTTTAAAAAAAAAAAAAGTATCTTACTAGTGCCAGGTATCAGAATTCCCTTCCCTGTAAGGTCAAAGAATATTTTATTGTATGTTATCTAATGACAATTTTCAGCTGCTTTTGCTTCCTTGGCTATCTGTGAACAGGTGCTGTTGTAAACATGAATATGCACTCTCTATTTTTGCATTGTTTTCATCATTTTTTTCCAGATTATATAATTGTTTATTTTTTAGAATTTTTATTAGTGATTTAATAATGACTAACAAGATTGTAAGGTAACAGGAGAATGATTCTATACAGTTCCCATCACCAGAGTTCCATATCCCCTCCCCTCCATTGGAAGCTTCCCTATTCCTTACTCCTCTCTGGGAGTATGGACCAAAATTCTTCTTGGGGTGCAAAAGGTGGAAGGTTTGGCATTTGTAATTGCTTCTCTGCTGGACATGGGCTTTGGCAGGTTGATTCATACTCTCAGCCTGATTCTATCTTTCCCTAGTGGGGCAGGGCTCTGGGGAAGCTGGGTTCCAGGACACCTTGGTGAGGTCATCTGCCCAGGGAAGTCAGGTTGGCATCATGGTAGCATCTGCAACTTGGTGGCTGAAAAGCAGTAAGACATAAAGCAGGACAAATTGTTCAATAATCAGGAACTTAAAGGTAAAAGTATAGCAGATGAGATTCTGGGTCTTCATGTTGAAAGAAGCTAGGAAGTCTATTTTAGGTATATTACAAAGGACCCATGACTTTTTGCTTGAGCCCAACAGCTAACATCCATGTGGACTAAAAGTACTGTCTGGGAAGATAGTGTCAGAGTTGAGAACAGGCTTAGAAAACTGGATCAGGGCAGAGAGTAGCTCCCAAATATTATGTAAATATAATAAATCCCATCAATCTGACCTAGGGCCTATTTTATTTATTATTTATTTATTTATTTATTGCCTCCAGGGTTATCGCTGGGGCTTGGTGCCTGCACCACAAATTCACTCCTCCTGGAGGCCACTTTCCCCATTTTTGTTGTGCATGTTATTATTGTTATTATTGTCATTGCTATTGTTGTTGTAGGACAGAGAGGAGGGGAAGATAGAGAGGGAGAGAGAATGATAGACATTTGCAGACCTTCCTCCTGCTTGTGAAACAACCCCCCTGCAGGTGGGGATTCCAGGGGCTCAAACCAAGATCTTTAAGCTGGTCTTTGTGCTTTGCATCATGTGCGCTTAACCTGATGCACTACTGCCCGGGACCCCTCTATTTATATTTAGCACAGGAGCCTGTGTAACCTCTGCATCCATTTTGGTTTGAGCTCACAGTCCATGGTCACAGCTGGGAACATTCTAGGCTAGTGGCAGAGTATGTTGACCAGGCTTCCCCTTGGAGAGAAGGGCAGTCCCTACCATTGTTCTTCTACAGTGAGGGCAAGGTCCTGGAGAGACCCACAAAAGGGCTTATGATGATGTTCTTAATGGAAGTGGCCAGTGATGGTGGAGAGAGGGATCTATTAGAGGTCTAGACCCATCATATCTATATAAGAATCCAGGGATTCCTTGACTAGAGCCCCAGATGATGGGGTGGCCAGGTATTGACCAAAAAGCCATCATTAAAGTGTGCCAGTCTCTTGCTCTTATCAAGCTTTTGTAGCCCTTACTATATCTAATTTTGAGGTTAGACTTAAAGGGATTGTGGGAAGTGAAGTAGGAAGTAGGAGAAGAGGGTTTCTAGGCCTAAGTAGTATATATTTGATTAGGTACTTTATGGTGTCTTCTTTAGGTCTTTCTGCTTGCTTGCTATACTTACTGAGTCTAAGTCTACTCACTGAGGACTATTGAGCACTTTCACTTTGAGGTATACTTTTTCCCCTAACTTATGGATACATGTACACATGTACTCTGTCCCTTAGTTCCTGATCTAAACCTAAGATGTGTAACTTTGTTAGGAAATAGGTCATTTGAAATGGATCTAGGGAATACCATGTGTTACAAAAGGTCTTACTAAATTTTTGGAGTTGGAGGGTTGACATCTCAGGCTTGGCACATCTGGACACAGTCTGAAGTGAAATCTTTTTGGATGGGTGTGTTGGGTACCATAGTATATATTCCCCAGGAGAGGAATTTCAGGGCCACAGAGCAGGTCCACTTCTAGTCTTCTGAAGATTATCCAGACTGCTCTTCACAGGGATTGGACCAATTGACAATCCCACCAGCAGTGCAGGAGGGTTCCATTGTCCCCACAGCCTCTCCAGCATTTGTTGCGGCTACCTTTTCTGATGTGTGACATTCTCTCAGGAATGAAGCTGTTGTCCTTATTTGCATTCCTCTGACAATCAATGACTTGGAGTATTTTTCCATATGCCTATTGGCTTTTTGGATCTCTTCTGTATTCTGTTCATATCCTCTCCCCATTTTTGGAAGGGGCTTTTTTGTTTGTTTGTTTGCTTGTTAGTCTTTTGTCTGATTTCTGGCATGTAAACATCTCCCACTCTGTGAACAGTCTCTTTGTTTGGGTGATGGTTTCTTTTGCTGTGCAGAAGCTTTTCAGTTTGATGTAATTTACTTATTTAAATGTTTATTTATTTTCTGTTTCTTTTCAGCTCCAAAAAGGACAAGATGTTTTTGTTTGTTTGGTTTTTTCACTTCTTTACCAGAAACTGGTCACCTTTGGCTTATGGTTGTGCAGGGGACTGAACCTGGGACTTCAGAGCCCCAGGCATGAGCTACTATTTACATAACCATTATGCTATCAATCTCTACCTTTTGTTTTGTTTATTTTTTTTTATCATTTTTAAGAATGCCTGGCCTATTGCAGGTAGACCACATAATGGTTATGTAGATAGACTTTCATGCCTGAGTCTCCAAACTAGAGTTCACCCCCCAACACATCCAGAAAACAGAGCTGAGCATTGTTCTGGTCTTTCTCTGGGTATCTTCCTCTCTGTATCTGTCTCATTAAAAAAAATAAATAAAGTATGCACATATTTTTAAGTGACTGATCTGGGCTTCCACACACATTTGTGTTTATTTAGTTATTTGCATATTTAATAATGTGAGAGAGAGAAAGAGAAGGTGAGAGAAAGATGGAGAAAGAAAAAAAAGAGGAATGACCAGAATGTCATTCTGGCACGCGTGATGCTGAAGGCTGAACACAGGAGCTTACACCTGAGTTGAATGGTATACACCATTGTCTGTTGTACCACCTCCCAGCTCACAAGGGTCAGGATTTCTGTTTGGTATGTTTCTTTATGTACCCCAAGAACAATAGTCTGGCAAGTGATAAGATACTTGCTGAATAGTAAGCACTTAGCATGTACCAGGACTTGTGTTAAGCTTTGAGGAAGCCTCACCAAGGAAGACATGGAGAATTAAATCCAGTTTTGCACTGCGTAGACCTGGGGGGGTGGTAAATACAATAAATTTACAGCTAACAATATTTATATACTTTTCCCATATTGGGGAGCTACATTTGTGAGGGTTAAAAAATGGGTCCAGGTATAATTAAGAAATTGCTGGCATAGTTCAGAGATCAACCCAGATGGTAGTCAGGTACCAGACATTAGATGTCAAGTAAACAAGTCAAGTCCCAGAACCTATGCAAAACTATTGTATGTAACCAATGCTGGCATATGCTGCAAAAAATATAAAAAGGTGTTTGTGCCTGTGCGTTGGCGTTCAGTCCTTGGGTAGCTCCTGCGTGAGATTTCCCTGGGCTGGACACTCAGCTTAATAGGCTTAAATAATATTCATACTTAACCACCTGACTTGATGTGGAGTATTGTGATTTCTGTGTGGAGAATTCTATCCCATACTCTCTCTTCCCTGACCCAGCTCTCTAGTCCTTTCCAACTATGACAGTATCTCCCTAGACAACACCTTGGGTCCACCTGCATAGTAGATGTCAGGCTCAGGCAAAAACTACTAAAATCATGGCCCCTTTAGAATATACCTAAAATAGACCTACTAGCTATTTCCAGGATGGAGACCTTAAATCTTCATCCACAATGTTCCAGCCTTTTTTTTTTTTTCTTTTTTATTTATTTTATTTATTTTATTTTTTTATATCATTTCTTTTTTTTAACTTCTTTTTTTATGGTTTATTTTTTATTTATTTTTTTTTTATTTAAGAAAGGATTAATTAACAAAACCATAGGGTAGGAGGGGTACAACTGCACACAATTCCCACCACCCAATCTCCATATCCCACCCCTTCCCACGATAGCTTACCCATTCTCTATCCCTCTGGGAGCATGGGCCCAGGGTCATTGTGGGTTGTAGAAGGTGGAAGGCCTGGCTTCTGTAATTGCTTCCCCGCTGAACATGGGCGTTGACTGGTCGGTCCATACTCCCAGTCTGCCTCTCTCTTTCCCTAGTAGGGTGGGTCTCTGGGGAAGCTGAGCTCCAGGACATATTGGTGGGGTCTTCAATCCAGGGAAGTCTGGCCGGTATCCTGATGGCATCTGGAACCTGGTGACTGAAAAGAGAGTTAACATACAAAGCCAAACAAATTGTTGAGCAATCATGGACCCAAAGCTTGGAAAAGTGGAGAGGAAGTATTAGGGAGGTACTCACTGTAAACTCTAGTGTACTTCTGCTTTCTTTGGTGCAATATTCCAAACTCAGTCAATTTCTGCTTTGCGTTTCTACTTCTTTTTTTTTTTTTTTACATGCATAACATTCCCCAGATTCCCATTCAACAATACAACCCCCACTATTTCATTCATCATTTTTCTTTTTCCTTTTTTTTTTTTTTTTAAAGAAAGGATTAATTAACAAAACCATAGGGTAGGAGGGGTACAACTCCACACAATTCCCACCGCCCAATCTCCATATCCCACCCCCTCCCCCGATAGCTTTCCCATTCTCTATCCCTCTGGGAGCATGGACCCAGGGTCATTGAGGGTTGCAGAAGGTAGAAGGTCTGGCTTCTGTAATTGCTTCCTCGCTGAACATGGGCGTTGACTGGTCGGTCCATACTCCCAGTCTGCCTCTCTCTTTCCCTAGTAGGATGGGTCTCTGGGGAAGCTGAGCTCCAGGACACATTGGTGGTGTCTTCAATCCAGGGAAGTCTGGCCGGCATCCTGATGACACCTGGAACCTGGTGACTGAAAAGAGAGTTAACATACAAAGCCATACAAATTGTTGAGCAATCATGGACCCAAAGCTTGGAAAAGTGGAGAGGAAGTATTAGGGAGGTACTCACTGCAAACTCTAGTATACTTCTGCTTTCTTACTTTGGTGCCATACTCCAAACTCAGTCAATTTCTGCTTTGCGTTTCTACTTCTTCTTTTTTTTTTTTTTACATGCATAACATTCCCCAGATTCCCATTTAGCAATACAACCGCCACTATTTCATTCATCATTTTTCATGGACCTGTATTCTCCCCACCCACCCACCCACCCCAGAGTCTTTTACTTTGGTGTAATACTCCAATTCCATTTCAGGTTCGACTTGTGTTTTCTTTTCTAATCTTGTTTTACAACTTCGGCCTGAGAGTGAGATCATCCCGTATTCATCCTTCTGTTTCTGACTTATTTTACTCAACATGATTTTTTCAAGGTCCATCCAAGATCGGCTGAAAACAGTGAAGTCACCATTTTTTACAGCAGAGTAGTATTCCATTGTGTATATATACCACAACTTGCTCAGCCACTCATCTGCTGTTGGACACCTGGGTTGCTTCCAGGTTTTGGCTATTACAAATTGTGCTGCCAAGAACATATATGTACACAGATCTTTTTGGATGGATGTGTTGGGTTCCTTAGGATATATCCCCAGGAGGGGAATTGCAGGGTCATAGAGTAGGTCCATTTCTAGCCTTCTGAGTGTTCTCCAGACTGTTCTCCACAGAGGTTGGACCAATTGACATTCCCACCAGCAGTGCAGGAGGGTTCTTTTGACCCCACACCCTCTCCAGCATTTGCTGCTGTTACCTTTTCTGATGTGTGACATTCTCACAGGAGTGAAGTGATATCTCATTGTTGTCTTGATTTGCATTTCTCTGACAACCAGAGACTTGGAGCATTTTTTCATGTGTTTCTCGGCCTTTTGGATCTCTTCTGTGGTGAATATTCTGTCCAAGTCCTCCCCCCATTTTTGGATGGGGTTATTCGTTGTCTTGTTGTTGAGTCTGGCAAGCTCTTTATATATGTTGGTTATTAAACTCTTATCTGATGTATGGCATGTAAAGATCTTCTCCCATTCTGTGAGGGGTCTCTTGATTTGGGTAGTGGTTTCTTTTGCTGTGAAGAAGCTTTTTAATTTGATGTAGTCCCATAGGTTTATACTTGCCTTAGTCTTCCTTGTAATTGGATTCGTTTCATTGAAAATGTCTTTAAAATTTATGCGGAAAAAAGTTCTTCCAATATTTTCCTCTAAGTATCTGATAGTTTCTGGCCTAACATCCAAGTCCTTGATCCACTTGGAATTTACTTTTTTATTTGGTGAAATACAGTGATTCAGTTTCATTCTTCTGCATGTTTCAACCCATTGTTTCCAACACCATTTGTTGAAGAGACTCTGCTTCCCCCATATAATAGTCTGGGCCCCTTTGTCAAAGATTAGATGTCCAAACGTGTGGGGCCTCATTTCTGGGCTCTCAATTCTATTCCACTGGTCAGTGTGTCTGTTCATGTTCCAGTACCAAGCAGTTTTGATGACAATGGCCCTATAATACAGTTTGAGATCTGGCAGTGTGATGCCTCTGGTTCTGTTCTTTTTTCTCAAGATTGTTTTGGCAATTCTAGGTCTTTTCTGGTTCCAGATAAACATTTGTAGCATTTTTTCTATTCTCCTAAAAAATGTGCTTGGGATCTTGATGGGTATAGCATTAAATTTGTAGATGGCTCTGGGTAATATATTCATTTTGATGATGTTAATTCTTTCAACCCATGAACATGGAATATCTTTCCACTTCTTTGTGTCTTTTTCAATTTCTTTGAGTAGTGACTCATAATTTTCAGTATACAAGTCTTTCACTTCTTTGGTTAGGTTTATTCCTAGATAGTTTATTGTTTTTGTTGCTATAGAAAAAGGAACTGATTTCTGGATTTCAATTTCTTCTAACTTAGTGTTTGCATAGAGAAATGCCACTGACTTTTGAATGTTAATTTTATAGCCTGACACCTTACTGTATTGCCTGATGATTTCCAAAAGCTTCTTGCTGGATTCCTTAGGTTTTTTCATGTATACTATCATGTCATCTGCAAATAAGGAGAGTTTGACTTCTTCTCTTCCAATCTGTATGCCTTTAATTTCTTGCTCCTGCCTGATTGCTATGACAAGAACTTCCAACACTATGTTGAATAGTAATGGTGATAGTGGGCAGCCCTGTCTAGTACCTGATCTGAGGGGAAATGCTTCCAGTTTTTCACCATTGAGTATGATGTTGGCTGTAGTTTTGCTATATATAGACTCCACTATCTTCAGGAATTTTCCATCTATTCCTATTTTTTGTAGTGTTTTGATCATAAAGGGATGTTGGATTTTGTCAAAGGCTTTCTCTGCATCTATTGATATGACCATGTGGTTTCTGGTCTTGCTTTTGTTGATGTTCCAGCCTTTGGGTTCATGATTGATCAACATTTTGTATGGCTTTATATGTTAACTCTCTTTTCAGCCACCAGATTCCAGATGCTACTATAATGCCAACTGGACTTTCTGGACATATGACCCCACCAATGTGTCCCGGAGCTCTACTTCCCCAGAGCCCTGCCCCACTAGGCAAAGAGAGAGACAGGTTGGGAGTATGGGTCAATCTGTCCATGCCCATGTTCACTGGGGAAGCCATTACAGAAGTCAAACCTTCCACCTTCTGCACCCCATGGTGACCCTGGATACATAATCACATGGAGTTAAAGAATCCTAAAGCTACAAGGGGAGGGGATGGGATATGGAGCTCTGGTGGTGGGAATTGTACCCCTCTTATCCTATGTCCTTGACAGTGTTTCCATTTGATAAATAATTAAATAAATCATAAAAAGAGTATAGGGCCCTAAAGCAACCAGAAGGACAGAAATCACTAAAGTTAGAGCAGAAATAAACAACATCGAAAATAAAAGAAACATACAAAAGATCAATGAAGCCAAATGTTGGTTCTTTGAAAGATGAAACAAAATCGACAAACCCCTAGCCAGACTCACCAAACAAAAAAGAGACAAGACTCAAATTAATAGAATTGTAAACGATGCAGGAGATATCATAACTGACACCACAGAAATCCAGAGAATCCTGCGAAACTTCTATAAAGAACTATACGCCACCAAGCTAGAGAATCTGGAAGAAATGGAACAATTCCTAGAAGCATATGCCCTTCCAAAACTGAACCAAGAAGAACTACAAAATCTAAATGCACCAATCACAGACAAAGAAATTAAAACCATTATTAAGAATCTCCACAACAACAAAAGTCCTGGACCAGATGGCTTCACAAATGAATTCTTCAAAACTTTGAGGAAAAATTTAGTACCCATACTTCTTAAGCTTTTCCATAAGATTGAAGAAACAGGAATACTCCCTTCCACCTTCTATGAAGCCAACATCACACTGATACCAAAAGCTGATAGGGACAGAACAAAAAAGGAAAACTATAGACTAATATCTCTGATGAACATAGATGCCAAAATATTAAACAAGATCCTGGCCAACCGGATACAGCAACATATCAAAAAGATTGTTCATCACGACCAAGTGGGATTCATCCCAGGAATGCAAGGCTGGTTCAACATCTGTAAGTAAATCAATGTCATTCACCACATCAATAAAAGCAAAGCACATGATTATCTCAATAGATGCAGAGAAAGCCTCTGACAAAATTCAACAACCATTCATGCTCAAAACTCTACAACAAATGGGAATAGATGGGAAATTCCTCAAGATAGTGGAGTCTATATATAGCAAACCTACAGCCAACATCATACTCAATGGACAGAAGCTGAAAGCATTCCCCCTCAGATCGGGAGACTAGACAGGGCTGTCCACTGTCACCGTTACTATTCAACATAGTATTGGAAGCTCTTGCCATAGGAATCAGGCAAGAGAAAGAAATCAAAGGAATACAGATTGGAAGGGAAGACGTCAAGCTCTCACTATTTGAAGATGATATGATAGTATACATAGAAAAACCTAAAGAATCCAGCAGAAAACTATTGGAAGTTATTAGGCAATATAGCAAGGTATCAGGCTACAAAATCAATGCACAAAAATCAGTGGCATTTCTTTATGCAAACACTAAATCTGAAGAAGAAGACATCCAGAAATCACTCCCGTTTACTGTTTCAGCAAAATCAATCAAATACCTAGGAATAAAGTTGACCAAAGAAGTTAAAGACTTGTATACTGAAAACTATGAGTTGCTACTCAAGGAAATAGAAACTGATACCAACAAATGGAAAGATATCCCATGCTCATGGATTGGAAGAATAAATATCATCAAAATGAATATTCTCCCCAGAGCCATATACAAATTTAATGCAATACCAAAGTTCCACCAAGCTTCTTTAAGAGAATAGAACAAACACTACAATCATTTATCTGGAACCTGAAAAGACCTAGAATTGCCAAAACCATCTTGAGGAAAAGAAACAGAAATGGAGGCATTACACTTCCAGACCTTAAACTATATTAGAAAGCCATAATCATCAAAACAGCATGGTACTGGAACAAAAAATAGGCAAACAGACCAGTGGAACAGAACTGAAAGCCCAGAAAGAAATCCCCACACCTATGGACATCTAATCTTTGATAAGGGGGCCCAGAGGATTAAATGGAAGAAGGAGGCTCTCTTCAATAAATGGTGCTGGGAAAACTGGGTTGTAACATGCAGAAGAATGAAATTGAACCACTTTATCTCACCAGAAACAAAAATCAAGTCCAAATGCATCAAAGACCTGGATGTCAGACCGGAAACAATCAAATACTTAGAGGAAAACATTGGTAAAACACTTTCCCACCTACACCTCTAGGACATCTTTGATGAATCAAACCCAATTGCAAGGAAGACTAAAGCAGAAACAAACCAATGGGACTACATCAAATTGAAAAGCTTCTGCACATCCAAAGAAACTATTAAACAAACAAAGAGACCCCTCACAGAATGGCAGAAGATCTTCACATGCCAGACATCAGACAAGAAACTAATCACCAAAATATATAAAGAGCTCAGCAAACTTAGCACCAAAAAAGCAAGTGACCCCATCCAAAAATGGGCAGAGGATATGAACAAAACATTCACTCCAGGGGAGAGCCAAAAGGCTAACAAACATATGAAAAACTGCTCTAGGTCACTGATTGTCAGAGAAATGCAAATTAAGACAACACTAAGATACCACCTCACTCCTGTAAGAATGGCATACATCAAAAAGGACAGCAGCAACAAATGCTGGAGAGGTTGTGGGGACAGAGAAACCCTTTTACATTGCTGGTGGGAATGTAAATTGGTACAGCCTCTGTGGAGAGCAGTCTGGAAAACTCTCAGAAGGCTAGACATGGACCTTCCATATGACCCAGTAATTCCTCTCCTGGGGTTATACCCCAAGGACTCCATAACACCCAACCAAAAAGAGGTGTGTACTCCTATGTTCATAGCAGCACAATTTGTAATAGCTAAAACCTGGAAGCAACCCAGGTGCCCAACAACAGATGAGTGGCTGAGAAAGCTTTGGTATATATACACAATGGAATGCTATGCAGCTATCAAGAACAGTGAACCCGCCTTCTCTGACCCATCTTGGACAGAGCTAGAAGGAATTATGTTAAGTGAGCTAAGTCAGAAAGATAAAGATGAGTATGGGATGATCCCACTCATCAACAGAAGTTAAGGAAGAAGATCTGAAAGGGAAACTAAAAACAGGACCTGACCAAATTGTAAGTAGGGCACCAAAGTAAAAGCCCTGTGGTGAGGGGTAGACATGCAGCTTCCTGGGCCAGTGGGGGTGGGAGGGGGTGGGAGGGATGGGTCACAGTCTTTTGGTGGTGGGAATGGTGTTTATGTACACTCCTAGTAAAATGTAGTCATATAAATCAGTAGTTAATTAATATGAGAGGGGGAAAATTAATTGTATGTCTCGAAGTTTTTTAAAACACAGACTGAATCTTTTTAATATATAGGCTGTGTATTTGATAGGTGGACTCTCTCAAAAGCCTAGACCAAGTAGATCAGAAGCAACCAATAGCACAGCTATATACAAGATACTGGGTACTGTACAGGAAACCCTAACAAAAGGACTTTTCAAAGTTAACCAAATTACCAAATAATGTGATGATAACATTAACTATCCAATGTCTTTTTGAACCCTAAGAGCAGGAACCTCACATCTCCACTATAGAGCCTCTACTTCCCCCAGTCCTAGAACCCTTGGATAGGGCCCACTTTCCTGTATGCCTCTCCCAATCCATATCAAATAATATTGCATCTGCTGATCATAACCTAATCAACGCAACGATTGACACCTCAACATGCTTCACTTCAGAGTGTGTCCACAGACTTCACGTGTGGAATGACAATCCTTCAGCTTCATTACTTGGGTGAGACCTTTCCTTTCATATTATACTCTAGTTCCATCTCAGGTGGTTCACTTTCTAACAAAGCCCCAAAACCTAGATATACACCAGTTTCTGTGAGAGAGAGCATATGTTCACACGTACCCATAAACTAGTGCAAAATATATACCTGAAAGCAGAAGTACACTAGAGTTTGCAGTGAGTATCCCCCTAACACTTCCTCTCCACTATTCCAACCTTTGGATCCATGATTGCTCAACAATTTGTTTGGCTTTGCATGTTAACTCTCTTTTCAGTCACCAGGTTTGAGGTGTCATCAGGATGCTGGCCAGGCTTCCCTGGACTGAAGACCCCATCAATGTGTCCTGGAGCTCCGCTTCCCCAGAGACCCACCCTACTAGGGAAAGAGAGAGGCAGACTGGGATTATGGACCAACTAGTCAATGCCCATGTTCAGTGGAGAAGCAATTACAGAAGCCAGACCTTCCCACAATGACCCTGGGTCCATGCTCCCAGAGGGATAGAGAGTGGGAAAGCTATCAGGGGAGGGGATGGGATATGGAGATTGGGTTGTGGGAATTGTGTGGAGTTGTACCCCTCCTACCCTATGGTTTTGTTAATTTATCCTTTCTTAAATAAAAAAAAAAGAGTACAGGGGAATTTAGTATATTTTTAAAACAAGGCTTCTAATGCTCCAAATGTGTAATGTCATAGGACTTGTTAGTAATTCAGGTGACCCTGTAACACCTTCAGTATTAGCATAACAAGTTTATGTAACAGAAAACATTGTATAACTTTCTCCATGATGAAAGTGATCACTTAAAACTATGAAGTTAGACATTTCTTATCTACTGTATTTTAAGGAGGAAAATATAATTAGAAATTCATGACTTTACTTAGTTGCTATTTTTGTGATGTTGACCACACCCCTTAATCACTCTGAAATTGTTTCCCTTTCCTTTAAAATAAAAGGAATATGGTAAAAATAAAATAGAAAGTAAAAAGAAAAAATTGATGAACTAGACCTATTTACTATATAAAAATACTTAAAAATCTGAACATGTAGGGGGTCTGGTAAGCGCACGTAGCACAAAGCGCAAGGACAGGTGTAAGGATCCTGGTTGGAGCCCCTGGCTCCCCACCTGCAGGGGAGTCACTTCACAGGCGGTGAAGCAGGTCTGCAGGTGTCTATCTTTCTCTCCCCCTCTCTGTCTTCCCCTCCTCTCTCCATTTCTCTCTGTTCTATCCAACAACAAACAACATCAACAATGGTAATAATAATAACCACAATGAGGCTACAACAACAAGGGTAAGAAAAGGGGGAAAAATGGCCTCCAGGAGCGGTGGATTCATGGTGCAGGCACCAAGCCCAGCAATAACCCTGGAGGAAAAAAAAAATCTGGACATGTAAATATCAAGAGAATTAGAGAACAAGACATAGACTGAGAAAAAAAAAATTGCCAAAGATATATCCAATAGACTTTTAGCCACAGTAGAGGAGGAATACCGAAAACTCCCAAAACAAGAGAACAAACAATTCAATTAAAGATGGACCAAAGGTATTAATAGACACTTTACCCAAAAGAAGTAAAAGAGGAATGTAAATGACAAATATACATATGTGAAGACATTTCTTCAGAGCCTTATTCTCAGATATGCCAGTTTCAGGGCTTTTGGAATATAGTTTTGCTTTCCCTTCCTCTTATTTTTTCCCCTTCCTCATTCCTCTATCTAATAAATTGCTTACAAGAAAAGAAAGAGAAAAAAACAAACAAACAAACAAAAACACTTCTCCACAGTCCTACACCACATGACATAAAGAAAAAAAAAATTAGATATCACTACTGCCTATTTCAATAGCCAAAATCTAGGATGCTGAAAATACCAGTGACTGTGAAACAATATCTATAGAACTAACTTTAGCTAAAGTCTGTGCCTATTAATTTGAAATGCTATGGAATTATTTTTAGCTGGCCAAGCTATTTTCAGTACACCCAACAGCAGGAAAGGAACAGTCAATGAGCACCTTGCACGTGTCTGTAAACACAATCAACAAGTTTATTATGATATCAACTATCAAAGAGTAAGCAGGATCTAAAATAGACACATTAGATAATTACAGCCATGAACATCAGCTTGTTATGCCCAAACTTATCTTCCTTGATGCCAGTCTCCTTCCTGTTGCTTTCATCAAGTTTAAGTGAAAAACACCATTCTGCTTTTCTTCCTTTCACCTTCTAATTGGATTATCAGCCACAGAATGCTGTCTTCTAAACAAGAAAATATTTTTTTCCTCTCCTTTTTTTTTTTTATTTGAATAAGACCCAAGAAGGGAGAAATGACTCATAATTAATATAGTAAATATATCATTTTTTGCTCATTTTTACAAATTTAGAATTTTCTGTATTGATTTTGATGTGGTTGTGCTTGCAATAACTTTTTGGATTGATTCGAATGTTTGCTGTTTATGTAAGAATTAGGAGGAAGATGTTTATGTCTCCAGATATTTGGAGCCATAGATTATCTCCATTCTATGATTCCTCCTTGCACTAGCAGGAAATTAAATCTTCACTTTTGTTTTAACCGAGTCTATTTGTTTCTTTTATCTTATTCTCCATTCAGACTAACACAGGGACCCCATACCTGCACAATAATTCTATATCTTCTCTTGTCCATCTCTTTCTCTATCTCTCCCACTATTTTTTTCATAGAGGATAAGACAGAGAGATAGAAGATGAGAGGAAAATAGATGACGAGAGACAGCTTTAGCACTGCTTCACTGCTCATGAAGTTTCCCCTCTGCTGGTAGGGTTGGACACTTAAATCAGAGTTCTGCACAGTGACTTTTTTTTTCCACCAGGGCTATTACAGGGGTTTAATGCATGCATGACTTCCTCATTCCTTGCAAACCTCTTTTCTTTTACTTTCAATAGATGGTGAAAGACAGAGATATAGAGAGAAACAGAGAAAAGAAATCTACATCACTGACCACTCATAAAGCTCCCCTCCCACCCCTGTCCCAAAGGGAGTCAGCACTGGGAGCTTGAACCAGGTTCTTCAAACATGGTAACATGTGAGCTCTCCCATGAATATGACCACCCAACCTTGGATCTATTGTTTAATCATCCCCCCCTCTCTCTATATATATGTACACACACACATTGGTTCTGCAGTTTTTGTTGTGCTAAAGTCATTACTATACACTTTAGTAATAGAATATTTTCATGGATGCTACAGAGTAAGTTGAAAATAAAAAAAACTTAGGAAAGTCTACCCATTTACATAGAAATTTGAAGAGCTGAACAAGTTATCAAATTTTCTTACAGATGATTCATTATAAAATTATAAAAAATAGAAAACATATTGTTATAGTTTCTGAGCAATATAATGAAAAGTTCCATATTTTTGACTGGCTTTTAATATAAAAATTTGTTCTCAGTTCCCTGTAATTTATCCTTAATTGCCCTTATTTTAAAATCTAATCTAGACTTTATTTACTTCAGTTAAATACTGGAAAATTAACTTTTGGGTTGTAAATATCTGGTTACATCAGAACACAGAGTTCTATCTTTTCCTTCTACTTTCTTGATAGTTAGCTTATTGATTTATAGGGATTCCTAGAAAAATTAGCAAAAGAAGTCATCCTTAAATTACTTGCAGAATAATAGCAGTGCCACAGCAATATCATTTCTTAAAGAATATCTTCAAAATCTTTGTCATGTAGCTATGAAAACCTCTTTACAAAATACGGTGAAGTCACAAATAACAATAATAGATGTAGATTTCCAGAGAGAGGTAAACAACTCTCACTAATTGGCATTTCAACAGATGAAGGTCATAAAGGAATAGTAATATACATGTTTTCTTTCTTTCTTTCTTTCTTTCTTTCTTTCTTTCTTTCTTTCTTTCTTTTTTTGCCTCCAGGGTTATTGCTTAGATTCAGTGCCTGCACCACCAATCCACTGCTCCAGGAGGCTATTTTTTTCCCATTTTGTTGAACTTGTTGTTGTCGTGATTGTTATTGCTGCCATTGATGTTGTTGTTGGGCAGGACAGAGAGAAATGGAGAGAGGAGGGGAAGACAGAGAGCAGAAGAGAAAGACACCTGCAGACCTGCTGCCCTGCTTGTGAAGAGACCCCACTGCAGGGGGCTCCAACCAGGATCTTAAGGCCAGTCCTTGAGCTTTGTGTCATGTGCACTTAACCCTCTGAGCTACCGCCCAGCCCCCTGTATACTTCTATAAATAAAAATTCTTTTTAAACTATGATGTGTGCTGCTTCTAAAGTGGCTGAGCCAGCTCTCCAGAAATGTGTGAGAATTCTAGTTACTTTGATTCCTCATACATACTTTTGATTATCAATCTCTAGAGATTCAAATTTTCAAGATTCAAGTAGACTGACTTATGGTGATGGCTTGGGAGGGAGAGAGGGTTAAGGAACAGTTCCTTAGAACCAGCAAAATAGCACACATGAATAGTATTCTTGCTGTACCATTGTGTCACCTAGGCTTGAACCTGGCCTCTGCAGTACTGTATAAAGCTTTGATGCTGTGGTAACCCCAATCTTCCTTCTCTGTGCTTCCTTTCTCTCCCCTCCCCTCTCCTCCCCTCTCCTTCCCTCCCCTCCCCTCCCCTCTCCTCTCCTCTCTTCCCCTCCCCTCCCCTCCCCTCTCTGCCCCTCCCCTCCCCTCTCCTCTCCTCTCCTCCCCTCCCCTCTCCCCTCCCCTCTCCTCCCCTCCCCTCCCCTCTCCTCTCCTCCTCTCTCCCCTCCCCTCTCCTCCCCTCCCCTCCCCTCCCCTCCCCTCTCCTCTCCTCCTCTCTCCCCTCCCCTCTCCTCTCCTCCTCTCTCCCCTCCCCTCTCCTCTCCTCCCCTCCCCTCCCCTCCCCTCTCCCTCTCCTCCCTTCCCCTCCCCTCTCCTCTCCTCTCCTCCCCTCCCCTCTCCTCTCCTCCTCTCCCCTCTCCTCCCCTCCCTCCCCTTTCCCCTCTCCTCCCCTCCCTCCCCTCTCCTCTCCCCGCTCCCCTCCCCTCTCCTCTCCCCTTCCCTCCCCTCCCCTCCCCTCCCCTCTCCTCTCCTCTCCCCTTCCCTCCCCTCCCCTCCCCTCTCCTCTCCCTCTCCCTTCCCCTCCCCTCTCCTCTCCCCCCTCCCCTCCCCTCTCCTCCCCTCTCCCCTCCCCTCTCCTCCCCTCTCTTCCCCTCCCCTCCCCTCTCCTCTCCTCTCCTCCTCTCTCCCCTCCTCTCTCCTCTCTTCCTCTCTCCCCTCCCCTCTCCCCTCTCCTCCCTTCCCCTCCCCTCCCCTCTCCTCTCCTCCCCTCCCCTCCCCTCCCTCTCCTCTCCTCCTCTCCCCTCTCCTCTCCCTTCCCTCCCCTCCCCTCTCCTCTCCCCGCTCCCCTCCCCTCTCCTCTCCCCTTCCCTCTCCTCCCCTCCCCTCCCCTCTCCTCTCCTCTCCCTCTCCTCTCCCCTCCCCTCTCCTCTCCCCTCCCCTCTCCTCTCCCTTCCCCTCCCCTCTCCTCTCCCCCCTCCCCTCCCCTCTCCTCTCCTCTCCTCTACCCTCTCCTTCCCTTCCCCTCTCCTCACCTCTCCCTTCCTCTCCCCTCCCCTCCTCTTCCTTCTCTCTTTCCTTGCTCCCCTTCCCCTCTCTCTTCTCTCTCATTCCCTCTCCTCCCCTCCTCTTCTAGGTCTCAAAATAAAAAGTGGCCTGGAGTGGTGAAGCCCAATAATGAAAAGATAGTGTGACAAAGAGAGAAACAGAGAGATAGAGAAAGAAAATAGTATCTTAGCATCCGATGATATTGAGAATCTTTTTCATGTTCATACTAATTTCTGACATGTACATTTTTCTCGGTGAAGTGTTAAAATATTTCTCACTTTCTGTTTGTTTGTCATCACTCCAAGCTGACTTTTCCAGATAGAAAGATTGAAACACTGAGAAAGACACCGCAGTAACAAAGCTTCCTTCAATATGGAGAGACACAGAATGACAAAGCAAGCATACTTTCCAAATGAGTGGTCTTGTTGCCCCATCTACACATTGTTTTAATTTGAATTGAGTATCTTTCTGCAAGTGAATATTATATTTTATTTATTGCTACAGTGTTCTATCAAATATCTGCTTCATAGCAATTTATTTGAACATAGGGTAGCTTGCTTTTGCATTTTCCTCAAAGTGATTCCTGAGTAATAAACATTTCAATGCTGATAAAATTCTCTTTATCTTTTTCTTTATGACTAATCTTTTTAGGCCTACAAGTACACAATATCTCTTCTAGGAATATTTTAGTTTTAGCTCATAGGTTACTCTGTGGTTCTTTTATACTGAAATTGTAATGTGTGAAATAAAGATTGTCATTTTTTCTTTTCCATAAGATATTCCAATGTTCTACCATCATATGCTACAAAGATCACTCCCCCTCAGTGGTTACTTAAGTAGCATATTTAAAAACAGATTAATTCTGTGTCATTCTGTTTCTGGACTCCTGATTTTATTTCTTTGTTCTCTATGTCTCCCACTGTTATCTATAGCTACACTTATACCATATTTTTTGTTTTGATTGCAGTAACTTTATACAGTGATTCTGACATTTTTTAAGGCAAGAAATTAAGCCTTCCTTTCTATTATGAAAATGTATATTTTGAAAAGCCAATAAATCTTAGAATCAACTTTAAAAAAACAGCTTCTGAGACACTCATAATAATGGATTAACTCTATTGGTAAATTTAAGTAAAACTAACATCTTAATAATTTTGAGTGTTGTACTGGTGAATAATATTGAGTCTTCAAATACATGAACATGGTATAGCTCTTTATTTAGAGATTTATCAAATTTATCTTTATTTCATATATTTGATGCTATTATAAATGTACACATTAAAATTCAGCTTTAACTACTTTTGGTAATATAGAAACATAATCTTTTGTTACACACACACACACACACACAGACACACACACGTATAAATTGAGCATAGGTTACTTGTTAAATTAACTTTGTACTGTGTGCATTAACCCAGAGCACCACTGCCCAGCCCTCCTAAATTCACTTATTAGATCTTTGCGACTTTTAAATGTTAAATACCTTTGGATTTTTTTTTAAATATTTATTTATTTTCTCTTTTGTTGCCCTTGATTTTTATTGTTGTAGTTATTATTGTTGTTGTTATTAATGTTGTCGTTGTTGGATAGGACAGAGAGAAATGGAGAGAGGAGGGGAAGACAGAGAGGGAGAGAGAAAGATAGACATCTGCAGACCTGCTTCACTGCTTGTGAAGTGACTCCCTCAGGTGGGGAGCCTGGGTCTCAAACCAGGTTCCTTAAGCCAGTCCTGTGCTTTCGTGCCACGTGCGCTTAACCTGCTATGCTACCACCGCCCAACAATTTTTTTTTTTACAAAGTTGGAAGATTATAATGTATAATTCCACATCATATCTACCACCAAATTTCTGTATTTGAATCCTCCCCCCTCCCAGAGATAACCATCACAGTACTCACAAGTCTTGCAAGCAGTTTGTTTGCTTCTGTTTTGTTTGGACTTTTTTTTGCAAGTTCATGTAAATCAGATATTGATTCCACATATGAATGAAATCATCTGGTAGTTGTCTTTCATCTCTTTACTTATTTTGCTAAGCATCTTCATCTCCAGTTCCATCTATTTTTTATTATAGAGTAGTATTCCATGGAATATATATCCCATAAATTACTTAGCCAGCCATATGATGATGGGCATTTAAGCTTCTCACATTCTTTGTCTACTGTGACTAATGTATCTATGAACATAGCTGTTGTTGTTGTGTTGCTGGTTCTATTCTAATACTGGTTATCTCATTAAAAGTTGGAATTCCTTTACTTCTGCTTTTCACGAGGACTTCCCTCAGTAATTCTTACAAAGCAGGTTTGGTAGTGGCAAATTCCTTTAGTTTCTGAATGCTTGCAAAGATCCTGATATATATCAGAATATATAAATATCAGCCACAGAATTTGTGGTTGACTTTTCTTATCTTTTGATAGTTTGAATATGTCATTCCACTCCCTCTTTGCCTCTAGCGTATTTGATGAGAAATCTGATCAAAGCCTGATGGTTCTATCTTTGTAGAACCATCCTTCCTTTCTCTGGATTCAAAAATGTAGATGCACATTCACCTTGGATTTCTATTATTTTGAATATTGCGTAGGTATGGAATTTTTTTCTGCTAAAATTTCTTTGATTATGTTCTCTACTCCTCTCTGCCTCTCTTCTGCAGGGATCCCAATGACTCTGATGTTCTGATGGAATTTTGATGCTATTTTGTAGAGAGGTGCTTAATTTTTATTAAGCCTTTTTTCTCCAAGAGTTTTAAATTCATGGAGTACAGTGACTAATATTCTTTTCTCCACTTGATTAAATCTATTCCTGAGGCCTTTCACCACAACCTGAATTACATTCAAACTGACCTTCAGGCCCTGCATTTCTGTTTAGATTTTTTTTTTTCTGTTCTTTGTAATTCTTTAGTAAATTACTGAGTTCTTGAATCTTGACTTTAGTCTTTTGAACTGATTTTATAATAAGATTTCTGAACTGCATACTTGTCATTTTTTTCTAGATCTGTGCCTGTCTGGCTTTTGGGTTTCTGTCATTGCTGTCTATGTTGTTCTCAGTTTCTATATTTAGAATGCCTTTCCTTGTTGTTCTAGCAGAAGGTGCTGTGACTAAGGTGTTTCATTTCCCTGTTTATATATCTTGGTGGGGGAGGGGAGATTTTATCATGAGTCACCAGGCTAGGTCAGTGACATTTATGTTAATACACGGTCTCCCTACTACTGTTGCAACCTCTGTGGGGAAACTCAAGTTACACTTGTAAATTGCTGAGATTTTAGGTGATTGTATTTTTAACAGATTTTATTGCTTAAACTTGGACCCAGAAATTGTGCCTCAACCGTCCGTGTCCCACTTTGGTACCAGCAGTCCCTGCGCACAACTTTTTAATTTTAGGAATGGCTGTCTCACTCCCTTTACATCTATAAGCCACAATGTATTCACCTGTGCCTTACGTGATTTTCTTTCTTTTTAAAAACTTTTAAATAGGGAGTTGGGCTGTAGTGGGTTAAGTGCAAGTGGCACAAAGCACAAGGACCAGCCCCCACCTGCCCCAGGCTCCACACCTGCAGGGGAGTCACTTCACAGGCAGTGAAGCAAGTCTCCAGGTGTCTATCTTTCTCTCCCCCTCTCTGTCTTCCCCTCCTCTCTCCATCTCTCTGTCCTAGCCAACGACAACAACAACAATAATTACAACAATAAACAACAACAACAACAAACTTTTAAATAGTGGTTTCTTTAACTCACATCCAAAGGTGGTGCAGTTTAGCTTCCAAGCTCCCAGTTTGGCACCAGCTGTCTCTAAGTATAGCCTTTAAGTATAGCCCGGGAATCTCTCCTTCATCCAAAGATGTCTACTCACTTGTGGTTTGGTGAATTTCCTGGTTGTATTTTGTTGCGTTTTCAGGTGATTTTCATTGTTTTTCCTACCTGACCAGGGAGAGCAAAAACAAGCCTGCTCCTCCTCCATAGCCATGCCTCTGGAAGTTCAGAACAAACCTCTTGTTTACAAATTAGATGATTTTATCTCTCCCTTTCTTATCTGTATTTCTCTCCTCTCTCTCTCCCTTGTTTTAATACAGTGGCTAGAAATTTCAGTAGAGCATTGAATGGAAATGGTCATTAGCTTCTAATGACTATTTTATATCTTATTTATTTATTCATGATAAAAACAGGAGGAGAGAGAAAGAACCAGACATCACTCTGGTACATGTGCTTCCAGGGATTGAACTGAGGACCTCATGCTTGACAGTACAGTGCTTTATCCACTGTTGTATGTCCCAAACCACCTTTTTAGATTCTAAATGCAGGATCTTTGTAGATTATCTTTATAACATTGATAAAATTTTCTTTTATTACTAGTTTTCAAGGAAGTTTTTTTAAAAAATAATTTATTTCTTTATTGGGGAATTAATGCTTTACATTCAACAGTAAATACAATAGTTTGAACATGCATAACATTCCCCAGATTCCCATTTAACAATACAACCCCCACTATTTCATTCATCATTTTTCATGGACCTGTATTCTCCCCACCCACCCACCCACCCCAGAGTCTTTTACTTTGGTGTAATAGGAAGTTTTTTTTTTTTTTTTTTTAACATGAGTAGTGTTCAATTCTGCCACTACTTTGGTAACTAATAAGATAGATGTTTTTGTTTTCTTTGCTATCATTTTTATATATATATTTTTATATAAATTGTTATTTCAAATTTAGCAACTTAAAACATACATTTTCAGTTTCTGCTTCCGTATGTAAGGAGCTTAGAGGTCATCTTTTTAACCTAACAAGTAAAATACTAAACAAACTGAAAAATCAACATTACCTAGTTCTGTCAGAAAATAAAGACCATAGGGCAAACCACAGACTACAAAACTAGTGAGACTAGCAAATAACAAGAATTCAAACTTACTGAGCAGAAATCCACAAAGTTCTATGAGAACCAGTACTGGGGACAGAAAACCTAGACTGCAGTCCAAGTGTTCTTTAACCTCACTGAGGGCAAATCTGAAATTATAAACTTCAAGGAGGATCCAATCACATGAGGATTCCCAGGTCTTTCAGAATTTATTTTTTTCTACATGTTGTACCAAGTGCTAACAGTGAAGATTGAATGAAATTCCCCCATAATTCAGTAAGGGAGATGGGAAAGGCAAAACACACACACACACACACACACACACACACACACACACACACACACACACACACTCTAACCAAGCTGGGGGTAAGGGACTACATTCATCTCAAGCCTATCTTACTTATAAGGGAAAATTTGAGAAGCATTTGTGAAATTTATAGACAATGAGAAGCAGCTAAGAGACTGAAATCTAATAATAGGCTTATAGATACTTCCCTTGTCCCACACATTACCATTACTTTATCAGTTTCCTTCAACTAGACATTATAAAACATACTAGAAAAAAGTAACAACATAGTGTGATGACTAAAAACAAGCAACCTGCTGGGAAATTGTGCAGACTCAGTCACATCTGCCATGTTGTCCCCTTGGGCTACTGCTAGTTCCCGTGAGAGTTGGAACATTCTCAGAGTGCCTGTTCCACCATGTTGTGCCCTCAGGGCATTGTCTATTTCCCCACCATAGTTGAAGTGCTTTGGTTACTCCTCCCCCTTCCTATTCTCACGAGAGTTATTATCCTATCCTGGAGTGCTATGGTTACTCCTCCCCTTTCCCAATCCCACGAAAGCTAATCCTATAAAAGCCCTTCTTTTTCCGTACCTCTCTCTCTTGCTGGCGCTTCACCTCTCTTGCCAGCGCTTCACTTTGGTGTGTAGACACAGGAAAGGTTACTGCGTGAGGTGGCCATTTTTGCTACCTCCACGTGGCCCAACCTGTTTCTCTCGCACCCAACTCTGAGGTACCAGCACAAATAAAGATTTGTGTTCCCTCTTCGCTCTGGACCTCCTCTCTCTCTTCTCCATGGCACCGAAAGACAGAAACCAAACCAGATTTAGAAATGGCAGAGATGTTTGAATTCTCAGACAGGAAATTTAATTACTATGCTAAGGGATCAAATTAAGAAAGTACAACATATGCAAGAACAAATGTGCAGTATCAATAAAGAGATGGAAGTATTGAGAAAGAATTAAAACATATCTCTAAAAATAAAAACTCTGTAAGATAAATGAAGACTACTGTGAATGATCTTAGTAGATTCTCTATGGCTGAAGAAAGTACATCTGAACTCCAGGATGTCTCAGTAGAAACCTAAAACTCTGAAAAGGAAGCAAGGACTGAAAGAACAGACAATATAAGGGTTGTTGGACAAATATAAAAAATACATATATAACATTTCCACTAAAGGAAATTTAGAAGAAAGAGAGAAAGGGGCAATAGAAATATTTACAGCCACAGTGGTTATTAAGAATGACCACAAAACTAATGTCAAATACCAAACTACAGACCCAGGAAGCTTAAATAACACTGAGAAAGCTCAAGGTTCTCCCTGATCCGAAAATATACAAGCATATAACTTCCAAACTGCAAAAAAAATTAAAAAATATAAAATGAAATTTGAAAGTGAGAGTGAAAAAGTATCGTAGCTGTAAGACAAACAAACAAAAATTGCATGTGATTTCACAGAAACCTTGCTAGGAGTGGAACAAAAGGTCTAAAATAGCAAGAGAAAGAATTGTAAACCAAATATCCATTAAAAGTAAATGAGAAGACTTTCTCAGATAATCAAACAAAAAAAAAAATTGTGGACAGTAAGCCTTTTTAGTAGGAGCTATTAAAATATCTTTAGTGAGAAATAAAATGATGAAGATAAGAAACTTAAAATATACATAAAGGCCTTGGATAAAATTGACTTAAGGTAAAATACAATGTTTAATCTTACTTTAGTGGTTTTATTATAAAAATAATGACTTAAAAGACAGCTGTCATATGAGTACAATTTTTTTTTATTTTATTTATTCCCTTCTGTTGCCCTTGTTGTTTTATTGTTGTAGTTATTATTGATGTCGTTGTTGTTGGATAGGACAGAGAGAAATGGAGAGAGGAGGGGAAGACAGAGAGGGGGAGAGAAAGACAGACACCTGCAGACCTGCTTCACTGCCTGTGAAGCGACTCCCCTGCAGGTGGGGAGCCGGGGGCTCAAACCGGGATCCTGATGCCGGTCCTTGAGCTTAGCGCCACCTGCGCTTAACCCGCTGCACTACAGCCCGACTCCCAGGAGTACAATTTCTTATCTCCCCATAAAATGTGTCCATCATTATTCCCACCACCAATTTAAATCCTTCTCCACCATTCTGCACTGGGTCCCCAGTACCCTCTTAATCTCTTCCTCCCACCCTTCAAGAGTAGACTTTATTGTCACATTCCCCCTAGTCCATGTTTCACCCTCTGTTTTCCTTTCTTTCTTTATTTTTTAGATCCATCTATAAGTGAGATCACTTATTTGGCTTATCTTCTATAACATGATCTCTTCAATCCAAATGGAAAAGAAGTAGTATTAAAACTGAATAGTATTTCTTTATTTATTTTTTATTTCTTTATTGGGGAATTAATGTTTTACATTCAACAGTAAATACAATAGTTTGTACATGCATAACATTCCCCAGTTTCCCATATAATAATACAACCCCCACTAGGTCCTCTATCATCCTTCATGGACCTGTATTCTCCCCACCCACCCACCCCAGAGTCTTTTACTTTGGTGCGATATGCCAATTCCATTTCAGGTTCTACTTGTGTTTTCTTTCCTGATCTTGTTTTTCAACTTCTGCCTGAGAATGAGATCATCCAATATTCATCCTTCTATTTCTGACTTATTTCACTTAACATGAATTTTTCAAGGTCCATCCAAGATCAGCTGAAAACAGTGAAGTCACCATTTTTTACAGCTGAGTAGTATTCCATTATGTATGTATTTATACCACAACTTGCTCAGCCACTCATCTGTGGTTGGACACCTGGGTTGCTTCCAGGTTTTGGCTATTACAAATTGTGCTGCCAAGAACATATGTGTACACAGATCTTTTTGGATGGATGTGTTGGGTTCCTTAGGATATATCCCCAGGAGAGGAATTGCAGGGTCATAGGGTAGGTCCATTTCTAGCCTTCTGAGAGTTCTCCAGACTGTTCTCCACAGAGGTTGGACCACAGAGTTTGGACCATTTGACATTCCCACCAGCAGTGCAGGAGGGTTCCTTTGACCCCACACCCTCTCCAGCATTTGCTGCTGTTCCCTTTTCTGATGTATGACATTCTCACAGGAGTGAAGTGGTATCTCATTGTTGTCTTGATTTGCATTTCTCTGACAATCAGAGACTTGGAGCATTTTTTCATGTGTTTCTCTTCCTTTAGGATCTCTTCTGTGGTGAATCTTCTGTCCATGTCCTCCCCCCATTTTTGGATGGGGTTATTTGTTGTCTTATTGTTGAGTTTGTCAAGCTCTTTATATATGTTGATTATTAAACTCTTATCTGATGTATGGCATGTAAAAATCTTTTCCCATTCTGTGAGGGTCTCTTGGTTTGGGTAGTGGTTTCTTTTAATATGAAAAACTGAGTAGTATTTCTTTATATAACACAACTTACTCAACCAACCATCTGTTACTAGGTATCTGGGTAGTTTTCAAGTTTGGGCTATTATAAATTGTGATGATAGATAGAGATAGAGATAGAGATAGAGATACAGATACATATACATATACATAGTGTGTGTATGTGTGTGTTTTAGTATTCTTTGAGTAAATTCTTAGAAAAGGAATTTCCAGATTATGGGAAGCCATTCATAAAGTTCTAAAGATACTCCAGACTGTTTTCCATATGGGGATGAACTAATGTACATACCCAACAGAAGTATAGAATGGTTTCTTTTTCTCATCATCCATACCAGCACTTGTTCTTTCTGTCTTTTCTGATGCATGACATTTTCACAGATATAAAGTGGTATTTCATTGTTGTCTTTATTTTCATTTCTTCTGTTAGTCAGTTTTACTCTGCTGGGTCTTGTTAGGATAGGCCTAGAAAAGCCTGCATTATTGTTTTCATTTAGCTCTTGTTAAAGTGTTTGCTTCACTTTTTTTTTTTTTTTACATCTACACAAACTTCATATACTAGGAGTTCCTTGCATACTGGCTGATAGAATATGAAATGTACCCAATCTAATTGAGTTGCATAGTATTTTGGTTATTGCTATATTTCTCCAGCTTCAGTTTTTTTGAATTTTTATTGAAAGACTAAAAAAGAGGGAGAGGGAGAGGGAGAGGGAGAGAGAGAAGGAAAAGAGAAAGAGAGAAAGAAATTGAGAAAGAAAGGGGAAGGTAAGGGATAGAGAGGGGAGGGGATGAAAAAGGAAAAGAGAAAGGAAGGGAAGGGAAGGGAAGGGAAGGGAAGGGAAGGGAAGGAAAGGAAAGGAAAGGAAAGGAAAGGAAAGGAAAGGAAAGGAAAGAAGGATCTCTTCTGAAGATATTGATAGGATTCTCCATATGTATTCACTCCCCTCTACTAAATAACTTTCCTTTCAAAATTCTAGAAACCTGGTTTCCTGACAATCTAAATTCTGTCTTCTCTGCAGCTAAGTTCTGTTTCAGGTTTTCTTTTTCTTTCTTTCTTTCTTTCTTTCTTTCTTTCTTTCTTTCTTTCTTTCTTTCTTTCTTTCCCATCGCCTGGAACATTCCTCCAGACATTAGTGAAACAATCATAATCATTCACTTCTTTTTTTTAAATTTTTAATTCTAACTTCAAAACCAGTATATTGAGAAAATGTTTATTTATATTTATTAAAATGTTTATTTATCATTGTTACAAGGGTTCATTGTCCTCTCTTCCCCCCTAGATAGATGTCAGTATAACTCACTCTCTATCAAACCATCATCCTCTTGTACCATAAGGCAGTACATCTTCAGCATGCTCTCAGAGCCCTTGCTGCCTCTCTGAGTCCCCAGATCTGCTGCAATTGGCTACTGTCCGTTTGAGGTATCTCCCTGTGTCCTTCCTTGCTTTGTTTTTTAGATGATACTTATGAGTGATACTGCCTATAATTACCAAGTTCCTTGGCACTAAGAAGAACCATGGCTGTTCCTCAGCTGAAATAGGTCCTTGTTAATCAAAGTAATATTGTTGCAGAGTTGTTAGAAGATAGGAGACTACACACTAGCTCCTATAGTTTCCGTATTAATTGGTGATGTTTAAACTATTGTTCACTGTTCTTGCCTTTGTAGAAAAGTGCTCAATTAGTTGAGCTTAGAATGGAGAGACAGTTAAACATCCACTTTTTTATACTCCTAGAAGAAAAATGTCAACTACTGAAAGTGAGTCTTCAAAAAGAGTTTCAGGGTTTAGAGTCATCTTTAAAGAATACCATCTAAGAGAAGTCAGTCTCTAAAAGCTTAGAGGCACTCTTTGAAAAGTCAAACAGGTCTCAGTATGAAGTTGAGGGCTGAAATACTCTAAAAGAATTAAAGAGAGTAGGAGTATAAACATCCCAGAAAAGATGAACTGATATGATGGATATATCTAATGGCATTTAGTTCATAGATGATGAATCTCATTCTTTCAAGTCACAAGTAGTGGAAACCAAAATAACCTTCAAAATAATTCAGATGAATGAAGAATGGCTTAAGATAGCTATGTAAGATGTTAACACTGCTAATAGTAACCACTATATTTTTAAAAGATTACATTGTGAAATCTTAAGATGTATTTACTTATAATTTTACTTGATAAGTAGTCACAAGACATACTCATCAGCAAATTCTCAATGAATGATAAAAAACTATAAGTCAATCAAAGATTAATCCTGAAATGATTATATAGTTTCAGAGCAAGGTCATCTAGAGGAAGACTAACCAGACCAGAAAATAAGAGGTGAAACCATGTCATCTTTCAATAAAGCAGATAGGATAAATATCTTCAAAAATGGAGTTTAGTAGAAATGATAGAAAAAGACAATGCTTTACTCATCTCCTGTCTTGGAAAAGGAGGCAACTGGATCTGGTTTAGTTCCTATTCCCTTTTCCTATAGTTGGACGTCATTTGTTTTCAATAGAGACAAGGGGCCCTTTCATAAAAGGGCCTTTCCGTTTCTCTCACTTCCTCCAGGAAACGCGTGAAGTTTTTTAGATTATTTTCCACAAAGAGTTTTTCTAGCCCACCACAATCTGCTCTCCCAATAAATAATTTTTATTTAGTAAAATGATTTCCACAATATATTCCTCCAAAAGTTTGATTTTCCCTCTACCATCAAAGCCTATCAATAGAAATTATTTATCTTCAGGATTGATTCTGCTTTCAAATAAACCAACTACTGAACATCAAGAATTACAACAAAATCATTGACCATAGTTTTGGTAATTATTTATATATTTATTTATTTTCCCTTTTGTTGCCCTCGGTTTTTGTTGTTGTTGTTATTATTGTTGTTATTGATGTCGTCGTTGCTGGATAGGACAGACAGAAATGGAGAAAGGGGGGGAAGGAAGATGGGGTGGAGGGGCTTAGAAAGATAGCCACCTACAGACCTGCTTCACTGCCTGTGAGGTGACTCCCCTGTAGGTGGGGACTTGAACCCGGATCATTTCGCGGGTACTTGCGCTTTGCGCCAAGTGCGTTTAACCCGCTGCGCTACCGCCAGACTCCAGGTAATTCTTTTTTTATTCTAAAAATTATCTTTATTTATTGGATAGAGACAGCCAGAAATTGAGAAGGAAGGGAGAGATAGGGAGAGAAACAGAGAGACACCTGCAGCTCTGCTTCACCATGTGCAAAGCTTTCCCCCTGCAGGTGGGGACCCAGGGTTTAAGCACATTGTAACATGTGCACTCAATCAGGTGTGCTACCATCGCCCACCCCCCAAATTTTGGTAATTCTTAGAAGTAATTTTGAATTCTCATTTTTATTTCAATAATTGCTACCTATGTGATTTACTTTTGCTCAAGTTGATGTGTAAAATGCAATTACAATTTCTAGGATAGTACTCAGTAACTAAGGATATTTTAAATATATTTTTTAAAGTATTTTTAGTTAGTTCACAAGTCTCTTCCAAGAAAATTAAATTTAGATAATAGAAAAGATATAAGAAATAAAAACTCAGGTATTCCAAATAGAACTCAGATGAAGGAAGAGGAACAAGAAGATACACAGAGAATGGAATATAAAAAATTAAAGCAAATGAACCTGAAAATAAAAAAAGTGATCAGACTGTCTTATGTACAGTGTAAGAAGTGAGTGGAGTACTTGGAGAGGGTGGCATTCTGGAGGGGGCAAAGAACATTGGTGGGGGTGGGTATTGTGGGGAGCTATGAGAATATTCCTGAAATCTGACAATTCTATAAAACTATGTTAAATCACTAAAAGAGATATTAAAAAAGAAAAATAGGTGGGGGAGGAACAGAATGAGTGTAATGCCTAGAAGAGAAAACAGTTCAACAGAGTGAAGACATGTTACTAGACCTGGGTTGATGGTGAGAGTATTTTACAGATTCTTATCATGGGGCTATGAGAAATTGCACCCATGTGTTAACAATTGTACTGCATATCATTAACCTTCTAATAAATTTATTTAAAAAGTCAGTAAGAAAAACACTGGATTTAATGATGCTGGGGGATTTATTAATGGTGGCAGCTGTAATGAAAGGTAAAATTATGACTATAAAGAAAAGAAAACTGAGGTGTAAAAGTAAAATAGCAAATAAAAGTAACTCTGACTAGTTCACTATAAAGGACAAGTTGAACAGTAAGTAAAAGAATAAAATTTAGTAAGGGTAAGGGATTGGTGCACCTGGTTAAGCACACACATTACAGTGGGCAAGGACCCAGATTTAAGACCCTGGTCCTCACCTGTAAGAGGAAAGCTTCACAAATCGTGAAGCAGGGCTGCAGGTGTCTCTCTGTCTCTCTCCCTCTTTACCTCCTTTACCTCTCTCAATTTCTTGCTGTCTCTATGCAATAATAAATAAATAAATAAAATATTTAAAAAATAAAATCCAGTACATCTAGGATTAGAAATAATTTAGTATTTAGAAAGTGGATCACTATGAAAAGTTGAGACACTGAAAAAAGGAAGAAAATTCTAAGATTACAGAAACAATAAAGGTGACATCTAATTTTCAAGTAGAAATTTAAGCCTGGCATAATAGAGCATGCAGTTGATTAATAATTTTTAAATTTAAGTTTTGTAATTTATTTTTAATTATTTAGTTTAAATAGAGGGAAACTGAGAAAGAAGTGGGAGAAAGAGAGGGTGACTGACTTAATGTAGGTCAAACATATCATTCTCACCTTATGTTAAAAGCTTGAGAAACAATTCAAACAAAAGCAATCATTTATAGAGATGCTTATTATGTTTTTAAAATTCTTTATTGGGAAATTAATTGTTTACAGTCAACAGTAAAATAAAATACAATAGCTTGTACATGTGTAAGTTTATTAGTTTGCCATATAACAATTTAAACCACACTGCATCCTGTATGCTGATTCTTCTGTAATTGTCAACTTTATTCCCTTTCTCTGAACTCTGGCTCACTTGAATTTTGCCTAATGGTTTGTGAATGAAATAATTCAAAGAATTAATTTAGAATATTATATCTTTTTTTTAATTTAATGTTTTACATTAATTTACTGTTTTACATTAATTTACTGTTGTGAATACAATAGTTTGTACATGCATAACATTCCCCAGATTCCCATTTAACAGTACAACCCCCACTATGTCATTCATCATCTTTCATGGACCTGTATTCTCCCCACCCACCCACCCACCCCAGAGTCTTTTACTTTGGTGTAATACTCCAATTCCATTTCAGGTTCGACTTGTGTCGAAAAAAGAAAAGAATATTATATCTTGATTCATTTTAGATAGTTTTAAACTATTACAAAGAATCTTGAATTCTTTAGTATATTGCCTTGTCTCTATATTATCCTATAATTTCTATTTTTCCTAAACCATGATGACTATTTTGCATGTGACAGTAAATTATAAGCTTGGCTATACTATGGGAATTTCCCCATTTTATGGAATTTATACTGTGCTTTGCTTCTGTGTCTCAATGGTTATTTTAGCATAAATTCAGGCACCTTAGCAAGACCTATTTTTTAAAATTTGTAAAATGGAAATATTGACAAGAACATAGGATAAGAGGGGTATAATTCCACACAATTCCTACCACCAGAACTCCATATCCAATCCTCTCTCTTGATAGCTATTATATTCTTATCCATACTGGGAGTATGGACACAGGATCATTATGGGGTACAGAAGGTGGAAGGTCTGGCTTCTGTAATTGCTTCCCCGCTGAACATGGGCATTGGCAGGTTAATTCATACTCCCAGACTGTCTCTTTCCCTAGTGGGGTAGGGATTTGGGGAGATGGGGCTCCAGGACACATTGGTGGGGTCATCTGCCAAGTGAAATCTGGTTGGCATCAGGATAGCATCTGGAGCCTGGTGGCTGAAAAATAGTTAAGATATAAGGCAGAAGAAATCGTTGACTAATATGAACCTAAAGGTAAGAATATTGCAAATGAAGATTTGGGGTGTCCATTTTGGAAAAAGCTAGTAGGTGTATTTTAGGTATATTCCAAAGGGCTCATGACCCTACTAGTTTTTGCCTGAGCTTGACATATAATATGCAGGTGGACTCAGGTTATTGTCTGGGGAGATGGTGTCATAGTTGGAAGAAGGACTAGAAAGCTGGATCAGGGAAGAGAATAGTTTCCAAATATGGGAAAAGTATATAAATATTGTTGACTGTAAACTTCATCAGTTTGATCTGGGGCCCATATTCAGCACAGGAGCCTATGTAATTTCTACATCCTTGTGGGTCTGAGTTGGCATTCTGTGATCACAGCTAGGATCATTGCAGGTTGCACTAATTTCAGGACCCATCATCCTCGGGTGATAGGTAGAATATGTTATCAAACCTCCCTTCGGAGAATGGACCATTCCCTACCATTGTTGATCCAGATTGAGGGCAGGGCCCTATATGGGCCCACAAAGGGGTCCATTATGTTGTTCATAACAGAGATAACAAGTGATGGTGGTGAGACAGATACACTAGAGGTCTAGGCCCACCATGTCTGTGTGGGAATCCCAGTATTCCCTGACCAGAGCCCTAAGTAATAGGGTGACCTGTTAGTGACTAAAGAATCATCATTAAAGTATTCCAGTATCTTGTCCTTATTCAGCTTTTGTAGTCCTTACTTTGTCTGACAAGGTTAGTTTTGGAGTGATTGAGAGACATGCAATAGAAGGTAGGTTGAAGGGTCTCTAGGTTCAAGTAGAAACTATTTCATTAGGTTCTTTAAGGTGTTTTTTAGTCTCTCTTCTTGCCTATTACATTTATTGACTCACTGCAAACTATTGTGCACTTTTGCTTTAAGGTATATGTTTTCCCTTAACTTATGGATACATGTACATATGCCCTATCTCATGGGCCCTGGTCTATATCTAGGTTTTTAAGTTTGTTAAGAAGTGTACCACACAAAATGGAATGAAGGAGTCCTATGAGCCAGGAAATATCTCACCAGAATAATGAAGCTGAAGAGTTGACATTCCACACCTGACATCTCTGGATGCAGTCTGAAGTGAAACATGCAGAGGTGGTACTGGTTGCATTGACAGTTAGGGTTAGCAGGTACAGTATAAGTTGATATGCACTGAGAGAAGTATGCAGGAAAGTAAGCCCCATCCTAAAGGTTTCAGGACTGGGAGATATATGGGTTTTATAGAGAATGGGGAAGTTCCTGCTGCCTTACGGTTTAAGAAGGCAAGAGATAGTTATTACTATACCCAAGTTATTTGGCAATTGGGTTAACTTTGAAATCCCATTGTTAGGGCTTACTGTATCATACAAGACCTCACCATAATTTATGTCCTTTATGCTATTTACACATGGCTGTGTCTTATAAAGGAACACCACAAGTTGCTTCTGTTCTCCTTATTCTAAGCTTTTAGGAGATTTAATATTTCAAAGAACCAGTCATTATTAGAGATGCATTAACAATTTGAGCCCACTGTTAAAATTCAATCCGATTACTAATTTGAAGTCTTAAGTGCTTAGATTGAAGGGACATATACTCAGAGCTATGGTCTATTCAAAAAGGTAGACATTTGATCCATTTTCCCCTGTCATATAAATTGAATAGTATTTTTTGAGACTATAAGTTAGTAGGCATGTATATTAACACCATTCTCATCACCAAAGTTCTGTGTTCCATCCCCCCACTCCCCCACCCTCCCCACCCCCTAGTGAAGCTGAACATCTACCCTCACCCTCCACCCAGGGAATGCTTATTTTGGTGCCATACTTCAAACTCAGCCAGATTCTGCTTTGAGCTTCTCTTTCTGTTATTCTCTCAACTCTGTTTATGAGTGGAATTATCTCATGCTCATCTTTGTCTTGCTGACTTATCTCACTTAACATAATTCCTTCTAGCTCCATCCAAGATGGGTCAGAGAAGGTGGGTTCATTGTTCTTAATAGCTGCATAGCATTAGCAAGACCTTTATGGTTGTATTTATGCTCAATGAAAAGGAAAAATAAACTTATAAACAAACAAGTTAACCTAAGTAATAGATTCTTTTCAGCTGACATTATCAACTGAATATATACTATGGATTATGTAAGTAAAACTAATGTAAGAAAAAGTGAAATATTTTTTTAAAATCTGGAAATCTTTCCCTGTGTCATAGATATAGGGAAGGGACAAACTGTAGATTCTAATTTATTGTTTTTAATTTTTTAAAATTATTTTTATCAATCTATTTATTTGATAGAAAAAACAAAAATTGAGAGAAAAGGGATTATAGGGACAGAGACAGTGAGACACCTGTAACACTGCTTCACCACTCAAAAAGCTTTCCCCCGTGGATGGTCTTCGATGCCAATCCTTGCACATTTTAACATGTACAGTCAACCAGGTGTGCCATGACCCAGCCCCATAGATTCTAATATCAAAGGTAGAACTTTTAGTGACTTTCAGAATTAATTCTTATTTGTAAATGAGCCTCCAGGTGTATGTATATACTCAAAAGTGAATTTGGTTTTTTACTTATGTAACTTGCCTACTAAAGTAAAAATAGGTTTTTTAAAGAAAAATGAATCCTCTGTTTTAATTTTATATGTTAATACATAATAAGAGGTACAAAAACCAACCAAATGATGTAGTGTGACAGAAGGTCTCTATCACGATTGTCCTAGGTATATAGTATTTATCTGATGGTTCTAAGTCCATTTGTTCATGAGTCCAGTTGGGTCCCACAAAATAACTCATGTTACAAGTCAGGAAAAGCATATTTTATCCTTTAATTAAGATGTATCAGAAAACTGTTGCTGCTTTATATTCTTATTTAATTTAGTAACTCAAAATTATTTTTTATTTTGTTGTACTATTTATATGAAATACCTATAAACATTTTCCATTTCAATAAACAAGGAACACTTCAACTAGTGTTCACACAGTAGTTTAAGTACAACTGATAAATGAATCATAAGTAAACATTATTAAGTTGTAATTTACAATAAAATTAAAGAGATTAGAGCAGAATCACAAAGAAGTGAAACAGCTAGTGCTAACAACATAACTCATCTAAATACTGTGCTTGCTTTGACTTGTGCAAAGTCCAGGTTAGAGCCATGCCCCCAACTCACAGGTAGAAGTTTGGTGCTATGATATCTATCTATCTATCTATCATCTATCTATCTATCTATCTATCTATCTATCTATCTATCATCTGTCTATCTATATTCTATCTATCTATATAAATACCTGAAAGAAGAATCAATCTGGAGTAGTGAAGCTCTAGCAGCAGGGGGGAGAGGGGGGCAGAGAGAGAAAGAGAAAGAAATACATCCAGTGTGGTATTGTGACTCACTTAAATTATATATATCTGTATTTATGTGTCAGGATGTAAAACATATCTTTTACTGTAGCTTGTGGTAAAGATTTGAAAGCCACAACCTGAGACAGCAAAATGTTTTTGACTAAAATAACATCATGATCCTGAAAGCATCTGTTGATGGTAGGCAGAATTGACAAGCTTATACTCTGGTGAGTGACTGTTATCATCTATAAACATTCATAAGTTAAATGTTCTTAACCAGAAGAATGTGTGCAACCCAAGCCAGACCTCAACCACTCTTATATGCCTCAGCAGAATTTTGACCTCTCTCTGGTATTTCAACTTCTCACTATAAGCAACACAACAACCTGGTTGAGAGCTGGAAAAACATTTCTATGTGATTTTTTTCCCCAGTCTTTTCTATAACATGAATTTTCCCAGAACTTTTTCTTTTCACTGACTGCAATGAAATTGTAACTGCTTCACTTTCTGTTCTCTTTTTCATCCCCCCCCCAAAAAAAAATTAGGTCTGAATTAAACTGCTTTCATATCTCTGCCATTTATGAGTATTTAATTTTACTTTTAGGATGTTCTTATCAAAAATGTGACATTGCATTGTAGCTGAAATTCCCTATGTCCCTCAAGTGGTTCAATTGATGCTTACAAAATTGTAATATGAAATGTGTGCTGCCAGCTGACTCTTAAACAGGAATGAACCCATGAGGATAGATAGTTTGGGTGCTTGACAAGTCTGTCCTATCTTCTTGATTCCTTTCTCTTGCATTTTGTAGTCCTCCATTTTACTCAACACCCTTTTATTACTAGAAGCGATCAATACTGGATTAATAGAGAGTTTTATCTATAGAAATAATATTTTTCTTTTTAAAAATTACTGATTTGTTTATTGGATATAGATTGTGAGAAATCAAGAGGAGAATTGAAGGCTTGGAAGGAGAGAAAGATACCTGCAGCAATGCTTCACCGTTTCTGTAGTTTTCCCCCTAACTCACCCCACACCTCAAGGAGGGACTAGGGTTTGAACCAGGGTCTCTGCACATTGTAACATATGTGCTCAACCAGGTGCATCACCATTCAGCTCTCCAATTTTTACTTTTCTGTCATGTGGATTTCCAATTTATCATACTTATAGTCATTGTTTTCCATGGTCATTCTTTTTCACATGTCCCAACATTTTTTTTTTAATTTATTTTTTTTATTTAAGAAAGGATTAATTAACAAAACCATAGGGTAGGAGGGGTACAACTCCACACAATTCCCACCGCCCAATCTCCATATCCCACCCGCTCCCCCGATAGCTTTCCCATTCTCTATCCCTCTGGGGGCATGGACCCAGGGTCATTGAGGGTTGCAGAAGGTAGAAGGTCTGGCTTCTGTAATTGCTTCCTCGCTGAACATGGGCGTTGACTGGTCGGTCCATACTCCCAGTCTGCCTCTCTCTTTCCCCAGTAGGATGGGTCTCTGGGAAGCTGAGCTCCAGGACACATTGGTGGTGTCCTCAATCCAGGGAAGTCTGGCCGGCATCCTGATGACACCTGGAACCTGGTGACTAAAAAGAGAGTTAACATACAAAGCCAAACAAATTGTTGAGCAATCATGGACCCAAAGCTTGGAAAAGTGGAGAGGAAGTATTAGGGAGGTACTCACTGCAAACTCTAGTATACTTCTGCTTTCTTACTTTGGTGCCATACTCCAAACTCAGTCAATTTCTGCTTTGTGTTTCTACTTCTTTTTTTTTACATGAATAACATTCCCCAGATTCCCATTTAGCAATACAACCCCCACTATTTCATTCATCATTTTTCATGGACCTGTATTCTCCCCACCCACCCACCCACCCCAGAGTCTTTTACTTTGGTGTAATACTCCAATTCCATTTCAGGTTCGAACATGTCCCAACATTTTAATTTTGCCTTTTGGCACCCACAGAGCTTGAAAGTCAGCATCACAGTTTCTGAGATACTAAAATTTCTCAGGATGACATATGACTGCATGACCCCTTGATTATTAAACACACAGTGCTATCCACTCTTATAAACGGGCTCTCATAGAAACTGATTATTAGGGAGTCGGGCTGTAGCGCAGCGGGTTAAGCGCAGGTGGCGCAAAGCACAAGGACCGGCATAAGGATCCCGGTTTGAGCCCCGGCTCCCCACCTGCAGGGGAGTCGCTTCACAGGCGGTGAAGCAGGTCTGCAGGTGTCTGTCTTTCTCTCCCCCTCTCTGTCTTCCCCTCCTCTCTCCATTTCTCTCTGTCCTATGCAACAATGACAACAACAATAATAACTACAACAATAAAAACAACAAGGGCAACAAAGGGAATAAATAAAATAAATATTAAAAAAAAAGAAACTCATTATTAGTACTATGAGTAGCTCATGCCTTCATTTGAATATTTTTAAATATACAAATCGATCTGGATTTTAACTTTTTTTCTGTATGTCTCCATCTTTCAAGTAGGACAACATTGATTCAAGTTTCTTCCCCTCCCCAATCAACCTCAGGATTTTTTTACCTTCTAGAAAAAAATTGAAGAATATAGAAAGGACAAGCTGTGTTAGAACAAATTGAAATATAAATTAATTAAAATATACCTGTTCCCTCCAGTCATCCAGAATCTAATCATTTGAAATGGCACACTTCCAGAGCAAAGTAGCCATGCCTTTACTTTAGAAATAAGACAAATCTAATATTACACACACACACACACACACACACACATACACACACACACACACACACACACAACTATTTTTTGGAAATCAGAACTGCTATATTGATGGATATCATAACACTTTTTTGAAAGAAAGTATAGGAGAATCCATAAGAAAAAAAAAAGTGATTTCAGATCATTTCGTCATTTTCCTGAAATTCTCAGATATATAGATGTAGATGACATATATCTATCACAGAATAAGATGGGGTCTAAAGTATAAATTATTTTTACACCATTTGTAAAATTTTAAACATTACACTTCCTACTTATCACACCCTCTTCATTCTCATAAAATCAATCAAGTTGATTTTAAAGACAATGAAGCTTTGAATGTAATGTTCCAGAACACTGCTACATAGCCCCAGAGTGTCTGTCATTTTAGGGCTAGGCACTCACTGAATACCAATTAGCTGAAAACAAAATAATAATATTAATCCAATTAGAAATTCAGTCTGGGTATTTGTATGTCACCCTTTCTGAAAAAAATATAAAGAATCTTAATGTTTACAAGCTTGCTCTGGAAAGAGACAAGAGAAATGCCAGAATCTACTCTAAGCATAGTTGAAGGTAGGGAGAAAGAATGTGGATCTTTTCAGATCAGTTAGGATAATTGGGGATGCATTAATTCAAGCTTTGAGAAGCCTGTGATGTCTGTGATATTAAACTAATCATTGCTTCTCTAGGGGTTGCCTTATAGCACCTCACCATCTTTAGTTATCTCACAAATGATCTAAGTGTTATTTACTCTATATGGTACTGAAATTCTTTAGTATTTATGATTTCTTAGAGTTCTGTTCTTGGCTTTATTGCTTTCTTCATGCACCACTCTTCAAGTATAAGCTCACTCATTTTACTCTTAGCATTGAATTACTTGCCAGTAGATGATGTCTAATTTATTAGTTCAAACCAGCCTCCTGGTTTCTAGATGGTTCCAGTTGGGCATCTTATCAGCACATAACACAAAACTTCAAACCCAGCATTCTTTTAAATCTTATTTATTTATTTATTTATTTATTTATTTTATTTACCAGAACATTCCTCAGCTCTGCCATATGGCAGTGGTGGTAGGAGGGTGGGTGTTGAACCTGGCACTTTGAAGCCTCAGGCATGAGAATTTCTTTGCATAACCATGATGCTATCTCCTTTGTCCCAAGTATATATATATTTTAAAATCACCATATTCTTTACACTATTACTCCTGGATTCTCTTTCTCTGTTACTGAAATTTCAACTTATTCATTCACCTATGTTAGAAAAATTGAAGGACTATTAAGTTTCCTTCTATATCAAATAATCTACTGGAACTCTATACTTCTTAAATCTCTTTCATCTGCTCAATAAATATTTTGGCAAGTACTTACATGTATAATGACCTATTAAAATTGAATTAGCTTTGAAAAATAGCTACAAAGAAATCACCCATCTTCCTAGAGTTTACATTGTAGTTGAAGTAGGGAGTAAATAAGAAATATAACAATTTAGGAGTCCGGCGTGCAGTAGTGCAAAGTGCAAGGACTGGCGTAAGGATCCCAGTTCGAGCCCCCTGCTCCCCACCTTCAGGGGAATCGCTTCACAAGCAGTGAAGCAGGTCTGCAGGTGTCTATCTTTCTCTCCCCCCCCCTATCTTCCCCTTCTCTCTCCATTTCTCTCTGTCCTACCCAAGAATGACGACATCAATAACAACAACAGTAATAACTGCAACAATAAAAAACAACAAGAGCAACAAAGGGGAATAAATAAGTAAATATTTTTAAAAAGAAATATAAAAATTCATTTCTTGTTGGACATTTAAATTGCTTCCAGGTTTGGGATATTACAAATTGTGCTGCTATGAGCATAGGCATAGAAAGATCTTTTTACAAGGGTGTATTTGTTTCCTTAGGATATATCCTCAGGAAAAGAATTTCCAGCTTATATGATAAATTCATTTCTAGACTTCTGAGAGTTCTCTCGATTGCTCTCCATAAGAGTTCAACCAATTTACATTCCAACCAGAAATGTAACAGGGTCTTTTTACCGCTAAAACCACTCCAGAAGTTGTTGTTACTGTACTTTCTGATGTTTGACATTGTTAGAGGAGTGAAGTGTTATTTCTTTTCTATTAATCCAAACTGGGAGGAAGCTTGAAGGAACCTATTTTTTTTTTTTATATTTAAGAAAGGATAAATTAACAAAACCATAGGGTAGGAGGGGTACAACTCCACACAATTCCCACCACCCAATATCCATATCCCACCCCCTCCCCTGATAGCTTTCCCATTCTCTATCCCTCTGGGAGCATGGACCCAGGGTCATTGTGGGTTGCAGAAGGTAGAAGGTCTGGCTTCTGTAATTGCTTCCCCGATGAACATGGATGTTGACTGGTCAGTCCATACTCCCAGTCTGCCTCTCTCTTTCCGTAGTAGGGTGTGTCTCTGGGGAAGCAGAGCTCCAGGACACATTGGTGGGGTCTTCAATCCAGGGAAGCCTGGCCAGCATCCTGATGGCATCTGGAACCTGGTGACTGGAAAGAGAGTTAACATATGAAGCCAAACAAATCGTTGAGCAATCATGGACCCAAAGCTTGGGATAGTGGAGAGGAAGTGTTAGGGGGGTACTCACTGCAAACTCTAGTGTACTTCTGCTTTCAGGTATATATTTTGCAGTAGTTTATGGATACGTGTGAACATATGCTCTCTCTCACAGAAACTGGTGTATATCTAGGTTTTGGGACTTTGTTAGAAAGTGAACCACCTGAGATGAAATTAGAGTATACTATGAAAGGAAAGGTCTCATCCGAGTAATGAAGCTGAAGGGTTGTCATTCCACACGTGAAGTCTCTGGACACAGTCTGAAGTGAAGCATGTTGAGGTGGCAATCGTTGCGTTGGTTAGGTTGTGATCGGCGGATGCAATATTATTTGATATGGATTGGGAGAGGCATACGGGAAAGTGGGCCCTATCCAAGGGTTCCAGGACTGGGGGATGTAGGGGCTATATAGTGGAGATGTGAGGTTCCTGCTGTCTTAGGGTTCAAAAAGACAATCGATAGTTAATGTTATCATTACATTACTAAGGAACCTATTTTTAAGTGAGATGGGCAATAAAGAGAAGGTTGAATATGACATGATCTTATTCATGGGCAGAAGTTAAGAAACAAGAACAGAATGTCAAAACAAAAAGTAAAACTTGAACTAGCTTGGTATATTGCACCAAAGCAAAAGACTCTGGGTAAAGAGAACAGGTAAAAGGGTAGCGGGAAAGGAGGCTTTCAGGTCTTGGTACATGATGATGGAAAAGACCGAAGTTGGAGGTGAGATACCTATCATAATGAGATGAGAAATTGTACCCATGTGCCAACAATTGTACTGTAAACTATTAACATTCCAATAATAATAATTAAAAAACATGTCACAATAATAATAATAATGATAATGATAATGATAAATTAGTTATCAGAAGCTGACATGTGCTACTGATTATCATAAATAGAACAGAATTGACAGACTCAGACATGTGGTGGTAAGAACACAAAGACTTTAAATGTGATTTGCAGAGTAGACATCACTGACTACACGATTTTGAGCAAATATGTATTTGTTTTCCAAGAAAATGTGGGAAAACAGTATGCCAGAGCAAGATGAGTCCAGGTATGTATAGTGGTTGACAAAGCAGGAGACGAGATGAGAGCAGTTAGGATGAAATTGATAGGTTTAGTCAAGATCATAATTATTCCTTCTTTTTGAATTTTTTAAAATTAATATTTATTCATTCCCTTTTGTTGCCCTTGTTGTTTTATTGTTGTAGTTATTATTGTGGTTGTTACTGATGTCATCGTTGGTAGACAGGACAGAGAGAAATGGAGAGAGGAGGGGAAGACAGAGAGGGGGGAGAGAAACACAGACACCTGCAGACCTGCTTCACTGCCTGTGAAGCGACTCCCCTGCAGGTGGGGAGCCTGGGGCTTGGATTCCTTAACTTCTTAATAGTCTCTTTCTAGTTGTGTCCCTTTCTATATTGTAGTAGCCACGAGAGTTCTCTGTAACTCAAACAGCTATGATTCTCCTCTCATTAAAGTTTTCAATGGCTATGCACAGATCACAAGAAGTAATAAAAATCAATTGGGATATCAAAGTATTCATGAGATGGTTTATGTGTACTTATATCACTCTGCCACTTATCTACTGTGTGTCTAACACTAACAGATTCTTATAGCTTCATCAACACTTTTTGCCTCTATAATTCTTTGTCATGTCTTCTATGTGGGTTTCTATTTTCTTTTTTTTAAAATTTTTTTATTTAAGAAATGATTAATTAACAAAACCATAGGGTAGGAGGGGTACAACTCCACACAATTCCCACCGCCGAATCTCCATATCCCACCCTCTCCCCTGATAGCTTTCCCATTCTCTATCCCTCTGGGAGCATGGACCCAGGGTCATTGAGGGCTGCAGAAGGTAGAAGGTCGGGCTTCTGTAATTGCTTCCCCGCTGAACATGGGCATTGACTGGTCGGTCCATACTCCCAGTCTGCCTCTCTCTTTCCCTGTTAGGGTGGGTCTCTGGGGAAGCTGAACTCCAGGACACATTGGTAGGGTCTTCAGTCCAGGGAAGCCTGGCCGGCATCCTGGTGGCATCTGGAACCTGATGACTGAAAAGAGAGTTAACATAAAAAGCCAAACAAATTGTTGAGCAATCATGGACCCAAAGCTTGGAATAGTGGAGAGGAAGTGTTAGGGAGGGTACTCACTGCAAACTCTAGTGTACTTCTGCTTTCTTACTTTGGTGCCACACTCCAAACTCAGTCAATTTCTGCTTTGCGTTTCTACTTCTTTTTTTTTTTTTACATGCATAACATTCCCCAGATTCCCATTTAACAATACAACCCCCACTATTTCATTCATCATTTTTCATGGACCTGTATTCTCCCCACCTACCCACACACCCCAGAGTTTTTTACTTTGGTGTAATACTCCAATTCCATTTCAGGTTCGTCTTGTGTTTTCTTTTCTAATCTTGTTTTTCAACTTCGGCCTGAGAGTGAGATCATCCCGTATTCATCCTTCTGTTTCTGTCTTATTTCACTTAACATGATTTTTTCAAGGTCCATCCAAGATCGGCTGAAAACGGTGAAGTCACCATTTTTAACAGCTGAGTAGTATTCCATTGTGTATATATAACACAACTTGCTCAGCCACTCATCTGTTGTTGGACACTTGGGTTGCTTCCAGTTTTTGGCTATTACAAATTGTGCTGCCAAGAACATATGTGTACACAGATCTTTTTGGATGGATGTGTTGGGTTCCTTAGGATATATCCCCAGGAGGGAAATTGCAGGGTCATAGGGTAGGACCATTTCTAGCCTTCTGAGAGTTCTCCAGACTGTTCTCCACAGAGGTTGGACCAAGTGACATTCCCACCAACAGTGCAGGAGGGTTCCTTTGACCCCACACCCTCTCAAGCATTTGCTACTGTTCCCTTTTCTGATGTGTGACATTCTCACAGGAGTGAAGTGATATCTTGTTGTTGTCTTGATTTGCATTTCTCTGACAATCAGAGACTTGGAGCATTTTTTCATGTGTTTCTCGGCCTTTTGGGTCTCTTCTGTGGTGAATATTCTGTCCAAGTCCTCCCCCCATTTTTGGATGGGGTTATTTGTTGTCTTGTTGTTGAGTCTGGCAAGCTCTTTATATATGTTGGTTATTAAACTCTTATCTGATGTATGGCATGTAAAGATCTTCTCCCATTCTGTGAGGGGTCTCTTGATTTGGGTAGTGGTTTCTTTCGCTGTGAAGAAGCTATTTAATTTGATGTAGTCCCATAGGTTTATACTTGCCTTAGTCTTCCTTGTAATTGGATTCATTTCATTGAAAATGTCTTTAAAATTTATGCGGAAAAAAGTTTTTCCAATATTTTCCTCTAAGTATCTGATAGTTTCTGGCCTAACATCCAAGTCCTTGATCCACTTGGAATTTACTTTTGTATTTGGTGAAATACAGTGATTCAGTTTCATTCTTCTGCATGTTTCAACCCATTGTTTCCAACACCATTTGTTGAAGAGACTCTGCTTTCCCCATATAATAGTCTGGGCCCCTTTGTCAAAGATTAGATGTCCATACGTGTGGGGCCTCATTTCTGGGCTCTCAATTCTATTCCACTGGTCAGTGTGTCTGTTCATGTTCCAGTACCAAGCAGTTTTGATGGCAATGGCCCTATAATACAGTTTGAGATCTGGCAGTGTGATGCCTCCGGTTCTGTTCTTTTTTCTCAAGATTGTTTTGGCAATTCTAGGTCTTTTCTGGTTCCAGATAAACATTTGTATCATTTTTTCTATTCTCCTAAAAAATGTGCTTGGGATCTTGATGGGGATAGCATTAAATTTGTAGATGGATCTGGGTAGTATATTCATTTTGATGATGTTAATTCTTCCAACCCATGAACATGGAATATCTTTCCACTTCTTTGTGTCTTTTTCAATTTCTTTGAGTAGTGACTCATAATTTTCAGTATACAAATCTTTAACTTCTTTGGTTAGGTTTACTCCTAGATATTTTATTGTTTTTGTTGCTATAGAAAAAGGAACTGATTTCTGGATTTCAATTTCTTCTAACTTAGTGTTTGCATAGAGGAATGCCACTGACTTTTGAATGTTAATTTTATAGCCTGACACCTTGCTGTATTGCCTGATGATTTCCAAAAGCTTCTTGCTGGATTCCTTAGGTTTTTCCATGTATACTATCATGTCATCTGCAAATAAAGAGAGTTTGACTTCTTCTCTTCCAATCTGTATGCCTTTAATTCCTTGCTCCTGCCTGATTGCTATGGCAAGAACTTCCAACAATATGTTGAATAGTAATGGTGATAGTGGGCAGCCCTGTCTAGTACCTGATCTGAGGGGAAATGCTTCCAGTTTTTCACCATTGAGTATGATGTTGGCTGTAGGTTTGCTATATATAGACTCCACTATCTTCAGGAATTTTCCATCGATTCCCATTTTTTGTAGTGTTTTGATCATAAAGGGATGTTGTATTTTGTCAAAGGCTTTCTCTGAATCTATTGATATGACCATGTGGTTTTTGGTCTTGCTTTTGTTGATGTGTTGGATCACATTGATTGATTTACATATATTAAACCAACCTTGCATACCTGGGATAAAACCCACTTGGTCATGATGAACAATCTTTTTGATATACTGCTGTATCTGGTTGGCTAGAATTTTGTTCAATATTTTCGCATCTATGTTCATCAGAGATATTGGTCTGTAGTCTTCTTTTTTGGTTGTGTCCCTGTCTGCTTTTGGTATCAGGGTGATGTTGGCTTCATAGAAGCTGGCAGGGAGTATTCCAGTGTCTTCAATCTTCTGGAAGACTTTTAAAAGTAGAGGTATTAGTTCTTCTTTGACAGTTTTGTAGAATTCATTTGTAAAACCATCTGGTCCAGGACTTTTATTTTTGGGAAGATTTTTGATAACTGATTCAATTTCATTAGCTGTGATGGGCCTGTTCATGTTATCCACTTCCTCTTTACTTAGTTTTGGAAGTTGGTAGGTATCTAGGAAATCATTCATTTCTTCCAGGTTCTCTAGCTTGGTGGCATATAGTTGTTCATAGAAGCCTCGCATGATATGTTGAATTTCTGCAGTGTCTGTTGTGATTTCTCCTCTTTCATTTACTATCCGATTTATTTGGGTCGTCTCCCTTTTTTGTTTTGTGAGTCTGGCTAAAGATTTGTCGATTTTGTTTACTCTTTCGAAGAAGCAACATTTACTTTCATTGATCTTTTGTATGGTTTTCCTATTCTCAATGTTATTTATTTCTTCCCTAACTTTAGTGATTTCTGTCCTTCTGGTTGCTTTAGGATGGTTCCTTTGTTGTTCTTCTTCTAGGTCTTTAAGATCTGCAATCAGGCTGTTTATTTGTGCCTTTTCTTGTTTCCTAATGTGTACTTGTATAGCTATGAACTTCCCTCTTAGGACTGCTTTAGCTGTGTCCCAAATATTTTGATACCTTGTGTCTTCATTTTCATTGAACTCTCGAAACATTTTGATTTCTTCCTTGATTTCCTCTTTGACCCAGAAGTTGTTAAGAAGTGTACTGTTGAGCTTCCACATTTTGGCACTGTTACTAATCTTTTGTTGATTGTTAAGTGTTAGTTTAATTCCACTGTGGTCTGAGAAGATGCTTGGGATGATTTCAGTGCTCTTGAATAGGCTGATGCTGTCTTTGTGGCCTAACATATGGTCTATCCTTGAGAATGATCCATATGGATTTGAGTAAAATGTGTATTCCAGTTTCTTGGGATGAATGACTCTGAAAATATCCAATAGTTCTAGTTTATCTATCTCTTCATTTAGCACCCTTATGTCTTTACTGATTTTCTTCCTGGATGATATGTCAAGTTGAGATAGTGGAGTGTTGAAGTCCCCTACTATGATTGTGTTACTGTTAATATATTGCTGTAGCTCTTTCAGTAGAAATTTGATGTATTTAGATGGCTTCTCATTGGGTGCATAGATATTAATAATTGTTAAGTCCTCTTGATTGACTGATCCTCTGAGCATTAAGTAGTGTCCATTCCTATCTTTTTTAATCTTATCTATTTTAAAGTCTATCATGTCAGATATGAGAATAGCTGTTCCTGCCCTTTTTTGTGGGCCATTGGCTTGTATGATAGTTTTCCATACTTTCACTTTAAGTCTGTGTTTGTCTTGTTGCGTTAGGTGAGTTTCCTGTAGACAACATATTGTTGGGTTGTGTTTTCTGGTCCATCTTCCTACTCTGTGTCTTTTAATAGGTGAATTCAGGCCATTGACATTTATTGATATCAAAGATTGAAGATATTTTAACACCATTCTTGTAGAGTTTTAGAGTGTTTTGATATATGTCCTATTTGTGGTGGTCTGGTTGTTTATAGGAGACCTTTCAGAACTTCTTTCAGGGCAGGCTTGGTGATGGTTGCTTCCTTCAACTGTTGCTTGTCTGAGAAGGTTTTGATTCTTCCATCTAGTCTGAATGACAATCTAGCAGGATATAGTATTCTTGGCTGAAAGCCTTTCTCATTGAGCACTCGATAGATATCTTGCCATTCTCTTCTGGCCTGTAGTGTTTGTATGGAGAAGTCTGCTGCTAATCTTATGGGTGTTCCTTTGTAGGTGACTCTTTGTTTTTCTCTTGCAGCCTTGAGGATCCTTTCTTTATCCTTATTCCTTTCCATTCTAAGTATGACATGTCTTGGTGTCTTTAGGTCTGGGTTAATTCTGTTTGGGACCCTCTGGGCTTCTTGAATCTTTATGTCTTTGGTGTTGTCTAGACTAGAGAAATTTTCAGCTATTATGGCCTGGAGAATGCTTTCTTCCTCTCCTTCTCTTTCTTCCTCTGGTAAGCCAATAATGCGTATATTGTTTCTTTTGAAGTCATCCCATAGGACTCTGTTGTTGTTTTCAGCATCTCTTAATCTCTTTTTGAGATCTCTTACTTCTTTTTTAGTTGTCTCTAATTCATCCTCAATCTTGCTAATTCTGTCTTCAGCCTCATAGATTCTATTCTCTCTGCCCTCTACTGCTTTCTAGAGTTCATCTATTTTGTTGCCCTGCTCTGATACTGTTTAGCTCTGATACTGTTTTAGCTTGTTCAGCCTTCTTAGCTCAGCGATTTCAGCTTTCAGCTTTCTAATAACCATGAGATTATTAGAATTTTCTTCCATATTCTCATTTGTTGTTCCTGCATTTCTGATTACAATTTTTTCAAATTCTTTACTCACTTCTGTTATTATTTCCTTAGCTAATGTTTGGATATTGAACTTGTTGTTTTGTGCTTCACCCTCTGGAGGACTTTTAGCTGGACTCTTGTCCTGGTTCGAGTCTCCAATATTTTTTCTTGTTGTTTTAACCATTTTATATATTTTGTTATGAGTTCCCTTTATCAGTACTTTTCAAATTATTGATCACTATTGCCTGGATTGACTTGTATCTAAGTAATTTAGTTAAAGGGTTTACCGTGGTGGAAGTTAACAGTTTTTTTTTCAATCCCTGAGTTGGAGCTCAGTGGTGTAAAAGCCTCTTTTTTTTCTTCCCTGTAGGCTATGGGTGCCTGAGGGCTTTTAAACTATCAATAGGCTTCTTAGCTTAATCACTGACTGCAGACCAAGAGATAAAGCAGGGTGTGGCAGAGATAATCCAGTGGTTATGGAAAGAGACTTTCACAGCCCCTCAGCTATGCCAAGGAGGTATAGGTCTTCTCCTGAGTTTCGGGGTTAGATCTCTGTCCCCTGGTGTCCCTCCCTGTTGCTGCTCCAGATTCTGAGGGTAGTAGCAATGGAGACTCAGAGTTGCACTTGGTGAGTCTCTGGGGAGTCCTTTCCTCCCTTCAGCTGTCCCCTTGTTGTGGAGCAGACTGGAGGTGGTGTCTCCACTGATAAACTGCTGAATGTTAGCAGTCACTTAATCTCTCCTTAGGCCCCTCTATCCTCTCTGTCACCAGCCACGCATGTTTGTACTCACGGGTGATTTACTGGGTTCCTGTGGTCATTGTAGTCCTGTCTTGTTTCGGTCCGGGTGGTCTCCTTTGGTATTCCTAGTTGATCTGGGAGAGGAGAAGAGAGGAGAGGAGAGGAGAGGATAGAAAGTGATCTGCTGCTCGTAGCTCCTCCTCCGGAAGTCGAATCCAGGTTTCTATTTTCTGTTACATCTTATTAAATAATACTAGTCACAACTCATTGCTTACCATCCCCAGTAAATATTTAATTCAGTGCACTCTATTTTTCATACCTGTGTACACTTTTGGCTTTGCTCATATTAACTATGTTATAGATTTATATATGTTCATTTTTCCTTATAACCTGAACTTCCTGAACTTAAAAACTGTGTACCTTATGCATAGTAGATGTTCAGTATTAACTGAAGAGATGAATGGTTATGTACTGCCTAAATTGCTGAAAATAAACTAGGAATATTACAACTAGATATTAAAATGAACTTTCAATTACTACCTGGATTTTTAATACAAAATTCTAGTCCCTTTGCCTGCTAGAGTCCCAACATATTAGTGAGATTTGCTTTTCAGGTTGTATTTACTTTTAACTTACTACCAGTTAACAGGATATTTATGATGTATATGGTACACATTCTTTATACATAAGCTGCAGCATTGTTTCACCACTTGGGAAGCTTTATCCCTGAGGTGGGAACTGAGGCTTAAAACTGAGATCCTCATGCATAGTGAAGTATGTGCTCAACTAGGTACACCACAACACAGTTTCCAAACTTTTAAGTTTATTAAAAATTGATGTTTGTAGCTATAGTCTAAGTAAAAAATGTGGATATATAATGTTGTTGGTTGTTACTATATATCCTTCTTGTATACCATTATTCACTAATAAAGGATCCAACAAAATGATAGTAATTTGAGAAAAATAAATAAATAAATAGGTCACTACTTTTATTTGCTATTTACCATATGTCTTAACATCAGCTTTTGATTTTAACATGTGAGAAGGCTAGATCATTGTGCTATATACTTGCTTTATATTCCATATTGTCATTAAAGTGAATATTTGTTGAAAAACTTCAAGTAGCTAATACTACAAGTGAGCAAAATAGGTCAACAGGTTATTTATATTTGGAGATGACTAAATAAAGCATAAAAATTATTTCCCAAGTAAATTTAGAGTTTATCCTTCTAGATTAAGAATAATGTACAGAATAATTAAACATTTCTAGTCTCAAAAATTTTACTAGAATCTTCAAAATAAAAGAACGTAAACAAACACATCTTAATTAGAAAGAAAATGACCACATTTTGTTTGTTTGTTACTTTGTTTCTGATCATAGAAGACAGCTTCATTTCTTTTCTACTTTTCCCATCTGTTCAACAACTCCAACTTTAGCTTTCTCAGGTGTTTAGCATTGATTGAAGGTAATGCAAACCAAGGAACAATTAAGAGATTAAGTCTGTCTTTGCAGGTTTCACATTTAAATTCTGTTTTCCATTGGTCTTTTCTCTGAAAAATAGAATACTCTATGTACTCCAATGTACCAAATTTTCTTTACTGAATTCCTTAATTTTCACATTAATAACTAGAAAGACAATAAATTGAGATTTTTTTTTCAACACGTTTTTCCCAAGTGAAAAACTATTGTGTACCATAAACATTTAAAGAAAGTCTCACTGACCTAGTGCCCAATTAGCTAGTTTGAAACTGCCTGTCTTGGAGAAGTTATTTCCTCATTCAACTATTATTGAGGGCTTAATTGTACTGGAAGAAGCTATGAGGGTAGCAATGAGAAAACTCATTTCTACCTAGTGGGCACTGCCAATATATATTTTATTTTTTTGTGAGAAAATTCCTGTAATTTGACATTGTCAGGTCTGAAGAACATGTTTTATATCCCTTTACCATTTTCTAAATATTTGTAAAAATAATTTATTTTAATGATTACCTGCATTTATTAATTAGTTTACTTTGCAATGATTTTAAAAAGCATCTTTCTATGTCATGATTTTAGGCAAATTACAATAAAACTTTTAATAATCAGTGAGGTTTATTCATTTAATATGTAATAGATCCACATGTCATCTACTGGATTGATTAGCTTTAGTGTAAAGAAAAAAAAGTCACCCGCCTGGTATGTTTTAGAGTCTGTCCATTATAAATACTAGATGCCTGAAATGTATCAAAAAGGCAGTATGATCAGAATATGACATTAGAGCTTTGGTTATGTCTTCTTTTCATAGGTTAGTGTATTTTTTGCCACTTTTACCATCATTCCATTAATAATGCTGAAATGTGACTAAAGTTCACATATTACTGTGAGAAATCTCTGGCACTTCTGTGCTTTCTCACATAAAAAGATTGAGCAGTATATTATAAAATAGGATGCTCACTCAGAATCTTCTGAAAGTTCTGTCTAAATCTGGTAAGATTTCATATCCTCATCATTATTTTACTTTACAGAAAATTTGATTATTTTTTAACTTCACTAGTAATATAAATGTAGAATATGAAATAGTTTTCTCATGATGAACTACATAAACATGCTTTTAAATTACAACATATTGTAAAATGTGCAGTTTTCTAGGGAATTTCTTTTGTTATTTGCTTGCTGGTGATTTGTGTGGAATATTCTAAGCAAACATACTATCAAATAATATATGTAAGAAAATTATATTACCCTAAAAATATTCTCAAGGAAATTTTGGAGACTGCCCTTGTAATTAAGCACAATTATATGCCTAGCTATACTTAGAGTTCATTAAACAAAATAAGTTATAACTATCCTATTTATGCACAGAAAATTTCATTACTTAGAACTATAATTTCATGAATAACTGATAATTCATTGAAATTGCATCAACGCAAGAAGAAAATATATAAAGTTGGTATCAGTGACACTGCACAAATTGTATTATAGTGTATTATTCATGAACAATAAAGTTGAATAAAGTAACTTCACCTTTTTGTCCTGCAGAAATATTATCTAAACATATTTTACAGTATATAAAGAGACAAGTGTCATATTGATTATTTTATATGTCTGTCATTCTAAGAACTACTCAGAGAAGTTATTCATACTTTTGGATTTTCAATCATCTCAATCTTGGAAAAACTGGTCATCCTTTAGTATCTCTAAAACTCGAAATTACATGAATTGAAATTATTTGAGTTAAAATTTTATCAAATAAAAATTATGAACAAATAGAATACATGTATATCTTTTGTTAAAATACTGAAGACAGCAGAATTAAAGTAAAAATATTGCAAAGATAAAAGTATTTGGTTTATTCACCTCCCATCAAAACAACTCTTGGTTTTTCTAGTAGATTTATACAAATCAAATGTTCTGTCTTCTTTTCTAGTTATATAAACATTTCCTGACAGTGAAAGAGAAAATTACCCAGGGGTTCAATCTGTATTTGATTATGGACTTGAATCACATTTAATTTCTTTCTTTCTTTGGCCTAGCTATCATTGAAATGTAATACATAAATTTGTGGGCTGGCTGGTGGGGTATATTCAGTTTGCCATGGCCAAAGAAGAGGGTTCAAGCTCCTGTTCCCCACCTGCAGTGAAGCAATGCTGCAAGTATCTGTTGCCTTCTCTGTCTCTCCCTCCTCTCTTTGTCCTCTCAAATATAAGTGGGTAAAAAAAATGCTGATGGGAATTGTAGATTTATTGTGCAGATACCAAGCTCCAGTAATAACCCTAATGCCAAAAAAAGTATATAAATTCAACAAGTTAATCTTGCTTCAAGGCTTTATTAGAGTTCACCTCTTTTTTTGCTTTTTCTGAGCTAGTGCGTTCTTTCCAGACTTCTCCAGTGGCAGTTTGGGCATCATCTGGCTCCCCAGACCTGCTGAGTGGAATTTCAAGTGGTGATTAGATTCCCAGTGGAGCCCCACAGAAAGTTAACTACTGCCTCTCACTGTATCCCAGAAGGTTTACTAGACAACCTTAGTAATTTAACTATCACTGCTAAAAAAAAAAAAAAAAAAAAAAAGAAGAAGAAAGAGAAAAAAAGAGCCCCCCCCACCCCCCCAACAAGTTGAAAAACAAGATGAGAAGAGAAAACACAAGTAGAACCTGAACTGGAATTGGTGTATTGCATCCAAGTAAAAGGGTGGGTGGGAGAGAGAAAACAGGTCCTGGAAAAGGATGACAGAGGACCTAGTGGGAGTTGTATTGTTATATGGAAAACTGAGAAATGTTATGCACGTACAGACTATTGTATTTACTGTCAAATGTAAAACATTAATTTCCCAATAAAAAATAAAAAAGAGCCCCCTGCCCCTACACCAGAGTACTCTCTGCTGGACCAAGAAAAGGATACACAGAAGGGTGGTGACAGCAAAATGCCCAGGAGAAAGGGAATAAGGACCCTGCTGATGGCTCATAGGATCGAAAGCAAAGGATGCTGAAGTATATGTACCAGTTCCACAACCCAACTTTGAGGCTCTATGAAGAACTGAATGAGAGAGACTCTGAGGATGAAGAAAATGGAAGAAAATTTCAATGTGGCTGTGATTATTGTGAGACTCAGAGAGAGAGAGCTTGTCATGGCAAATATCCCCAATACAAACACAAAGTCTAATTCTGATTAAATTCCATTTTTCCAGAAAATTTATTCTTGTGCCATTTTTTCCTGGTAGCAATTTTAGGATCATTAAGTACCAATTTGTGAAAGCTTCTATATGCTGCGATAGAAAATTGGAAACAATTCTGATATAATCTGTGCCATAAATTCTGCAGTAACTTTTTTTCTTGGCATCTTTTCTCTCCTGACTCAATTACAGAAATTTATTTATATTAGAAATTTATGTGGAATGACTTCAGTGTACTTTTAATTTTACTTATTTGCTCCCAGAATAAGACTGATAAATGCATGACTATTGACTGTGCTATGGGGGTCTTGAGGGAGATGAAACCCAACAGTGGAATTTGAGAGTAACTTGCATAGGAGGGATGTAAATAAAACGGGGTGATTTCATTTGAAGTATCAATTGATGGGGTATTGTAACTAGATAATTCTGGCTTTCAAAACTTTAAATTGTAATAAATTTTGTGTTTAAATTTTATTTACAAATACATGTGCACAGAGCACCTCATTAAAGTTGGTATGTCTGGGTCAACATACTCTGCCACTTGAGGAAGATGGGTCCTAAAATGAGTGCAGCCTAGCATGTTTCTAGCTATGATCATGGAATGCAAACTCAGACTGACAGGGATGCAGAAGTTACACAGGCTCATGTGCTAAATATGAATAGACATGGGCCCGAGATAATATCGATAGTGTTTACAGTTAATAGTATTTATATACTTTCCAATATTTGGGAACTTCTCTCTGCACTTAGCCAGCTTTCTAGTCCTATCCTCAACTTTGACACCATCTTCCCCAGACAATGCTACTATTCTGCCTGCATGTCAGCTGTTGGGCTCAGTAAAAAATTAGTAAAGTCATGGGTCCCTTGAATTTTCCTAAAGTAGAATTCCTAGCTCCTTCCAACTTGAAGACACCGAATTTTATCTGCTATACATTTAACTTTAAGTTCCTGATTATTAAACAAATTTTTCTGCTTTATATCTTTATGCTTTTCAGCCACAAAGTTGCAGATGCTTCCATGGTGCCAATCTGACTTCCCTGGAGAGACGACCTCACCAATGTGTCCTGGAACCCCACCTCTCCAGAGCCCTACCCCACTAGGGAAAGAAACAGGCTGGGGGTATGGATTGACATGTTAATGCCCATGTCCAGCAGAGAAGCAACTACAGGAGCCAGATCTTCCACCTTTGGCTCCCCTTAAAGAATTTTGGTCCATACTCCCAGAGAGATAAAGAATAGGGAAGCATCCAATGGAGGGGATAGGATATGGCACTCGGGTGGTGGGAATTGTATTGAATTGTACCCTTCTTATACCACAATCTTGTCAATCATTATTAAATAATTAACGAAAATTATTTTTAAAAAGTTGTTAGAACACATTTAAAAAATAATAAATTCAATAAGTATTAACAACTTTTTGATAAGTTTTTGCTCACCCTCTCCACTCCTTTGTCCTTTTATCATTCACTTCCTTCCTTTTTTTTCTTACTTTTTCTCCTGCCTTGCTTTCACATTCTATATTCTATGCACTTTTTAAATTATTTCTACCTTTTAGTGAGAATCCATTATTTAAACACAACATAAATCACTCACTTGCTATATTACTGATCCTAAATTAACCACCTTTCCTGAGTTCAAAGTTTTCTTAGTGACTATGTAAAGCTTTAAGGAAAAAAAAACATTAAAAAATCATCTAGATATCTAGCTAATATGCAGATACCCATGATCAAATTAAATTTTTTTAATAAACTCCCTAGATGATTTTCATATACAAACTGAGAAAAGATTAAACTAGACCTTGACCTACTTCTTTATAAATGCAGGTTTCATACTGGCAGTCAGACATGACACCAACTTCAGTACTTCTTTAAGAAAAAGCCGTTTTTTAATGTTCAATCACTGTAATTATAGGGGCAGGGGAGTCTTGTATTTTCTTAAATCTATTTCCTATTTTCCAAGTTATAGTTTTATTGTAAGGACACACTGATCTCATTTGAAAAATAGATGAATTATAGGGGAAATCAGAAGTTCTTTAATATATATGATTTGACATGAGCAGGTTTTTGCCAGTGGGAAAGCAATGAAAATGGGATCAAGTCTTCCCAGAAAAGGAAATTAACCAACAGGAGTCTGACAATTTCAGGCTTATTTTAAGAGAGCAGTGATGTGTTTTGAAGGTTATTAAGATGTAGCCTCTTATACATCGAAAAATATAAATGTTTCTCCTTGAGAAAAATACTTTAAGAAAGTCACATATTATCATTACTTGTAAAAGGTGACTTGGCAGAGAACACTGCTACTATTACAAAATTTTAACTTGAAAAGTTGAGTTTAAAATCCAGTTATGACACATACTAATGTTTTTTAATTTAAGTAGATTTTTTTTATTCCTGTGATAGCATTTTTATATGTGTTTTCTGTAGCAGATTAGTTCTTGAATTATTATAAAAAGTATAAAGGAGGAGACAAAGTAATCATCATCTCTAGTTCTATCACTATAGTAAATGCTAAGACATTTCTCTAAAATGACTAGTTAGACTTTCTGTGATACAGTCCTGTTGCCATTTAATTGGGAAAGAATGTCAGCTAAATGGCATCTATGTATCTAAAATGATATATCTCTGAAATTCACGCCTAAGTTTCTTTAAATACTATTTTACCATCATCATATTTCTCTTTTGCTCCTTATTATGGTTCATATATTTTTTTGAGGCAAGAGATAGAGATAGGAAATCAGCATAAGAATGACTGCCTTAGAATATATCCCTCTTTATAATGGCTAAGCAAGACAATTGAACTATATAGAGAAAAATCAATGATTTATGAATATAGAAGACAAAGTAGATAATAAAATAATGAATCACATAAAGTCATCTTAAATAGGTCCTATTTAAGGTTATGCATTCAGGGCAAGTGATCTCATATTTTAGTGTGTGTGTCTGTGTGTGTGAGTGTGTGTGTGTGTGTGTGTGTGTGTGTGTGTGTGTGTATGTTTATATTGTATTGAACAATTTTTTCCTGGAAAACAAAGTAGATATTATGTTTCTTTATTACACATATATAATATACATATAGTTTATTCAGAATAATATTTTAGTGACTGTTTTAGTAGAAGAAAAGGATATTTAAAAAGTTAAATACTAGTTCTAACATTAGCCAGCACAACCATTCATTTTTGATAAAGACATACTAGTCAAATGCTCCTTCGCTTGTCTTGAAATAAGGAAAAGTTCTCAATGACCATTGAACATTACAACTAGTTTCAACTTTGAAATTATTTGCATATGAATTTTATGTGAACTATTTAAGATATAAAAACACTATAATAAAACAAAGGTACACAAAAATAAGTACAGATCTGTACTTGGAGTTGATCATATCTATGAAAATAATGAATGAAACCATTTTCCAGCTAACTTTCTGGTTATCTAGACAACAGGAATCCACCCGTGACCCCCACTCTTCTCAGAGACTCCAGAGGTAATCCATTAATCTGCACATCTCAGTTAAAATAGTTTTACTTCAACAGAAGGAAAGATATATATATATATGAGTTGGGCAGTTGCACAGTGGGTTAAGTGCATGTGGCGCAAAACGCAAGGACTGGCAGAAGGATCCCGGTTTGAAGCCCCCGACTCCCCACCTGCAGAGGAGTCGCTTCACAAGCAGTGAAGCAGGTCTGCAGGTGTCTGTCTTTCTCTCCCCATCTCTGTCTTCCCCTCCTCTCTCCATTTCTCTCCGTTCTATCCAACAATGAAGACAACAACAACAATCATAAGTACAACAATAAAACAACAAGGGCAACAAAAGGGAATAAATAAATAAATATAAAAAAATAAGAGTTTTACTTTCCAGAGATAACAGGACCCCACTCATCATCCTTGTTCATCCCAAGCATTTTAGAGAATGCAAAGTTAATGTATTACCCTGCACTTATAGCCAGTCTGACTACATAGGAGAACACAACTGGGCTCTGACCACCACAATTAACCTTCACAGACATTTTAGAGGCACTAGAATCAAAATACACTACCTCTTAGTTAAATTACTGGATGAAAAGAACCCCTCCCAAACAACCTTAAGTTTCACCACAGCAAGCCATCAGAGCAGAGGAGAGTTCATCTCAAAGAGATTCTGAGGTTCAATCAAAGAAGGATTCCCAATTTAGATGACAAACTATAAAATACATGAAATAAATCACTGGTAGAATATTACATGATATATGCTTTAGACATGTCTTCAGGGTCAGTGAAATAGCTCACTTGGTTAGCATGCTGCTTTGTCATGTAAATTACCCAGGTCTGAAGAAAGTTTCAGTGCTGTGGTCTCTTCTCTCTTTCCTTTTCTCTTTCTCTTTTTCTTCTTCTCTGTCTCCATCTATGAAGGAAATGAACAAAGGAGGAGGAGGGAGAGGAAAAGCAGAAGGAGAAGGAGGAGCAGGAGGAAGAAGGAGAAGACCTGAAAGAAAAAAATCTTCAGAGTCTCAAGCCTAACAGCAAGGAGAACAAAACTAAACAAACAAACAAACCGAAAAAAACAAACAAACCACTAAGATTATAGTAAACTGAAAAGCTTCTGTACAACAAAAGGGACCATCACCAAAAATAGACATCCTATGACTGGGCTGAAATAGTTATATGTCACACTTCTGAGAAAAGACTAATAACCAAAACATTCAATGAACTCATAAAATGTAGTAAGTAAAACATCCTTGAGGAAACACTCACGAAACACATGTCTCTGATATCTGATTACTGTAAAAAATGGCGACTAATCCCTAGCACTGCAAAAACGGTATCATCTGTTTTCCATCTACACCATGCCTCGGTCTCGCATGAGCTTAATGTGCAGCTTGGCTATACGAGAATCCGGCATGAAGCCCAGCCAGTCTATCTTGGCGTTACTCTCGATCACACCCTGTCATTTCACGGACATCTCATAAAAACTGCAGCAAAGGTGGGCGCGAGGAATAATATCATTGCAAGACTGGCCAGCTCCTCATGGGGCACGAGCGCTTCCACACTACGATCATCATCTCTGGCATTATGCTATTCCACTGCAGAATACTGTGCCCCAGTATGGTTCCGTAGCCCCCATGTCCACTTGGTCGATTCCAATTTATATTCCTCCATGAGGATAATTTCTGGAACCATCCGTTCAACCCCGGTTCCATGGCTGCCAGTTCTTAGCAACATCGCCCCGCCAGATATTCATTGGGATGCGGCATCATCTAAGTTCATTTCCCACGTCTATGCTCGACCGGACCTGCCAATATACTCAGAGATCTTCGCCCACCCTGTCCAAGGCTTGACGTCTCGTCATCCAATCTGGTCTCCTATGCCTACACTGAACTTCTCTGTTCCAGACTCTTGGAAACAGAGTTGGCAGTCAGCTGAGGTCAAGAACAAACACCTCATCACAGACCCCTGCAAGCGTCAACCCGGCTTTGACCTAGCACGTTATGATTGGGCCCTCCTCAATCGCTATCGAACAGGCCATGGCCGGTGCGCCGCTATGTTCCATTGCTGGGGAGCCAGAGACGATCCGAACTGCCCCTGCAGCTACAGACAGACTATGACCCACATAGTCAACGACTGCCACCTCTCCAGATTCAAAGGAGGTCTCGAAACTTTACATCAGGCTCAACCTGACGCTGTTGACTGGCTACGGAAGAAGGGCAAACGCTAGAAGAAGTAAGTAAAAAAATAAAACACAAAATCGGGGAAATAATTGAATTGATTCTTCATAAAAGAAGATATTCAGATGACCCAACAGGTATATGAAAAAAATATATCAAGGTGGCTAGCTATATCTACCTATCATCTATCTATCTATCTATCTATCTATCTATCTATCTATCTATCTATCATCTATTTCTATCATCTATATATCTACATATCTCGGTCTTTGTCTCATGTGCTGTTCTTCCATGTTCAGGGAACAAGTTCAAATCCAGCCCCCATCACCTTGAAGGAAGTTTTGATGCTGTGATTTCTCACTCTGTATTTCTAATTCAATATTTCTATTTAAATAAATAAAATAATATAGGCAATTCTCACAGGGGTGAGGTGGTATATGATTGCTTTATTCATTTGTGTTTCTTTAAACATTAGTGGTTTTTCATAGCTTCTTTTTATAAAGATTTATGTGTCTACCAATGATAAGATATGCATATGAGAGTGCCAGAGAATTGCTCATGCCTATTTTCTTTTCACTTAACAGATATGTCATTTGTTAACTTCTCCAAGTGAACAGCAGTACTATCACTGCACATTCAGGTAATTTTGTTTAATTTTTTCCTATAAAAATTAGATAGGTAACTTCTTACTTATGTGTCAGGAGATCATTTTTCAAATTGATTATGCCAGTTTCTTCTTTAAATTTCTGAAGCAGTCTCTGTGGACATTTTATACCTTAAGCCACTTAAAAATGACCATTTTTGGTTCTTAACTTCATTTCTTTCTTCTTGAACTTCATATAATTCAAACATAAGAAAATTGAATCCAAGGAAATTTTATAAAAGAGAAATTTACTTTATATATATATATATAATAATTTGAAAATGTGATTTCTTCAAGAACATTTAATGAGCTCTTACTATATGCAGTGCATTTTAAAAATATATTTCTTTTTACTTTTCAGAAATTGATAGTCACATTTCTCTTTAAGTGCTTAAATTATTCTCACCAGTTTCTTAAATGGCAAGTCATAAAGAATTAATGGAAATAACAATGAGATGAAAAGGAAAATGAGTACAAAGAGAAAAATAATTTTTGAAACTTTTATATTGCAATTCCCTAGAGGCAATCTGTCATTGTGTTCAGTTACATCTTTTCTTCTAAAATGTTCCTAAGATTTATCCTTTCTCTTAATTTCTTACTACTAAGACTGAAGCATAGACCTTGATGACTTCATGTTCAGCATGCTCAACAACCCTTTAGCTAATTAGGCTGTTCCTATTCATTCTAATCAAATCTATCTTTCCAGCTTAACAATTATTTAAAAATATCACTGTTGTTATATTACTGCCCAGTAAATTTATGCACCCTATTGCCTTCTACATGAAGAAAAAATTCTCTTACTTGATATTCTTAGTATATGAGATGTTTCATAGCAGTATACCACACTCCATGTCTTGGTTTTAGTATTCACAGTCTGCAAATTGTATTTTTGGTATGTGCATTACAAATTCTTACTAATTATTTCTTCAGTGACTTATTGGTTTTACTTTTTTGAATTTTTGATAGTAGAAAACTGTTTGTTTTAGAGAAACAAGAAAGCATTTTTTTACATTTTTTATTGAGGGGTTAATAATTTACAGTGCAATCACTGGCGTATGCATACAACTTAATTTTATACTTCCAATCCACTCTCTTCCTCCCTTTCCAGAGTCCTTTTGTTTGCTGCAATACACCATGCCCAGTTCATGTTTCATTTTGTGCTCTCCCTCCTTGTCCCTATTTTATTATGTCCCACTAATAAGTGAGATCATTTGGTGTTTGTCCTTCTCCTTTTGGCTTATCTCACTCAACATAATGTCCTTGAGCTTCATTCAAGAGGCTGAAAAGGAGACAACATGAAGGAAATCATTACATTGAAAATAGGATTTATTAAAGGAACTATGTTTTTTATAATTCTTTTAAAAATATATTTATTTATTTGTTTGGATAGAGACAACCAGAAAATGAGAGGGAAGGGAGTGATAGGGAGAGAGAAAAAGAGACACCTGCAGTCCTGCTTCACTACTTGTGAAGCTTTCCCCCTGCAAGTTGGGGCCAGAGGCTCAAACCCAGATCCTTGCACACTGTAACATGTGTGCTCAACCAGGTATGCCACTGCCCAGCTGCAGGAACTATGTTTTGATGTTGCTTCTGCTTTCTGACTAGCTGAGTGAATGGTGAGAAGATCATTTATCATGTCAGAATTTTGGCACTGTTCTTTGTAAAATGGACATTTTGTTCTAACTCTTGTCCTATATCAATAGTATAAACTGATGAGAATAAAGTTGATAAGCTACTATATGAATATAAATGATTTTTTTTACAATTAAAACTTTTAAGTGAAGTCCTCATACTGTGTGCTAACATGTCCCCAATACTACTATATAGAATACTTTTAAAACAGTAACTATAAAAACTAGAACATGGGAAGTCTGGAGAGGGTTAATATGTATCTCTGTCAGTTTACCTTACTGGAAAATTTTAATCTTGAAGCACACTAATTTGAATAAATCACACACACACACACACACACACACACACACACACACACACACACACACATCGCAGATCATAATACCTGGAAAACAAATATTCTTTCTTTCACTTTTTTCCTAATAGACTTAACCTGAACTGTCAACAATAATTTAATTTCCCCTTCTGTAAAAATATGTTATAGTCTGGCAAGATAGATCACTTGGATAGTGTGTTTCCTTTGTCATGCACACAACTTAGGTTTAAGTCAAGCCCTCAATTACACTGAAGCTAGTTTCTGAACTCTGGTGTATTTCTCTTTGTTTCTGTCTTTCCATGTGAAAAAAGTCAGACTAAAATGGTGAAGTCCCACTGTGTGGGGAGGTGTATGTTACATAAATAATTATTAGACATGTGTAATGCTGATTCTAAATTGGCATGTTTACTTAAGCAATAATTCCATTCATCAAACATGTTAGGTCAATTAGAACTTATTCTCCTTACTATGGATCCTCAGTCATATAGTTGATTTTGATTTTAGAAACTCCCCACTCTGTCAGAGTTATCCTACCATCCACCCTGTCTCTGTCTCTGTTCGCAATTGACTTGAACTTTATTCCCACTGTAAAGGCTAATCAGCTGAACCATTCTCATCTCTGGTTCATCAACCTCTACCTGACTTTACTTTTTCCTTTAACTTATATCCATATTGATTCTCTTTAATGGTTTTCTCATTAGGACTCTAAAATTTCTCACGCATTTTACTTTTATTACTTATTTACTTTTATTAGTCTAATAAATTCAGACTCTGAGGAGTCGGGTGGTATCTCAGTGGGTTAAGCCCACGTGGCGCAAAGCCCAAGGACCAGCTTAAGGATCCCGGTTGGAGCCCCCTGATCCCCACTTGCAGGGGAGTCACTTCACAAGCGGTGAAGCAGGTCTGCAGGTGTCAATCTTTTCTCCCCCTCTCTGTCTTCCCCTCCTCTCTTCATTTCTCTCTGTCCTATCCAATATTGACAACAACAATAATAACTACAACAATAAAACAAGGGTGACAAAAGGGAATACATAAATATAAAAAAGAAATAATTAAAATATATATACATATATAATAAATTCAGATTCTGGATAAACTTTATGGTATTCTGTCATTGCTCTTAAACAATATAGGATTGTTGGGGAAATTGCTTAATAATGTTAATTCCACTATAGATTTCTGATACTGCTCACTCTTCTGACTACTGGTCAGAAGTGGTACTAGTCTCCTAATTCAATAATGCTGAATTCACCCTATGAAGAAACTCCACCTTTTCTTTATATATCTAAAGTATTTTCAACTCCAGTCAAAGTCTTTACTTCCTATTTAATTATATACATCAATGCTATGTCATATGATTTGTCTAAACTCTCCTCTATATAAAGACTTGACATTTATATGTGGCATATTAATTTTCATTCTTGCCTTAAAGAAAATGAAAATAAGCATAGCTCCTTTTTTTTTTTTTTTTACCACCAATTTGGTTGATTTTGTTTGTTGGTTTGTTCTGAGGCATGCTGGGGCTTCACTACTCCAGTACACTCTGATATTTCTTTTCTTTTTTTTTTTTTAATTTAAGATAGAGGAGGAAATTGTGTAGAATACGAATACAGCATTATGTACAGAGAATGGCTTTAAGCAAGCAATTGATATGTGCAGTTATAAAGGTTAAACTCTGCCCTCTTTCTTGTGATCTGGAGAGAAACAGTGCATGTGCTTTGTCATGGAAAGGAAGGTCTGGGCAAAAATCTCCCTGTGACAAGAGTGTGACCTTTAACTTCTGCTAATAACCATGCCTCACTAAGCAAAAGGTAATAATGACTTCTGTGCATAATAAGTATGTAGAAATGATGGGGGCCAGGTTGTGGTGCACCTGGTTAAGTACACATGCTACAATAAACAAGAACTCAGTTTCAAGCCCCCTGTCCCCAACCTGGGGGGTGGGGTAAGGGGGCTTCACAAGTGGTGAATCAGCACTGGTTTCTCTCTCACTTTCTTTCCTTTTGATTTCTCTCTGGCTCTATCCAATAAATAAATAAATAAATAAAATATTTAAAAAATAGAATCGATGATCTAATGTTTAAGGTTCCAAGATACAGAGTGAGAGTCATATGCAAAATATCTCACAGGGTGTCTCACACAGCATACACTCTCCTTGGATTGTTTATGGTTGGAAAATTTGCTTTGAACTTTTGCTTTCTATGATGTAATTGTTCTAATCATCAATAAAAGGAACCCAAGGTTTGGCTGTTTACTGCATCCAGAGCTTTCCTGTCAGTGGGAAAACATTTCCCAGATGCAGTTTCTCTGGACACAATTGCTCACTGCATTGTATGTGTGAGTCTTTTTTTCAATTCCGTGTGATGTTATAACCTAAGTCCAAGACAAGAGAGAAACAGAAAGAATGGAGACAAAGCCAGAGTCATGTTTGGTGCTCATGTTTGTGATGTTGGGATTTGATTCCAAGCCACTGTGCAGAGATAGACTATGTGCTTTAAGGGGTGAACAATCTCCAGGCGCATCACTGGTACTTGACTTTTTTTTTTAAATTTCTTGAAAAATGTTCTATTAAATCACAATTTTCTGTTTTTTTTCCTGCTTTCTTACATTTGCTCTACCTACCTATATACTCAGATTCTTTCTTTTCCTGCTCATAATTTTTTCTCCAAGCTTGTTTTGTTTTCTTATAACAAACTGCTTAAAGACTAATTCTCATGTTTTCTTCAAAATCCTATTGATCATTCATTTCTCACAGTTAACTATTTGTATAAATATTTGTCAACCAATTTATAATAAGTCTTTTTACCAGCCTTCTTTTTCACTGACTTCTCCAGTGTTTGACATGACAAACATTCTTTGTTTCTTAAAGCTTACTCAAATTTTCTTCTGCAAAATATTTCAAACCCTTTCACCATATTGCCACTTTACATTATTTGGTGGCTTTTATTAAGGACAATCATCTCATTAGAAAAAAAAAAAAGTAAGTATGTAGAATATACATATTTTTGGGGAGTCAGGCGGTAGCGCAGGGGATTAAGCACAGGTGGTGCAAAGCACAAGGACCTGCTAAAGAATCCTGGTTCCAGCTCCTGGCTCCCCACCTACAGGGGAGTCGCTTCACAGGTTGTGAAGCAGGTCTGCTGGTGTCTTTTTCTCCCCCTCTCTGTCTTCCTCTCCTCTCTCCATTTCTCTTTGTCCTATCTAACAACGATGACATCAATAACAACAACAATAATAAACAATAAAAACAAGGGCAACAAAAGGGAAAATAAATAAACATAAAAAGAATATATATATTTTTCACCAGAGTCAGCTCATTTCTTGTTCAATTACATTAAAAAAAACTGTTCTATCCACCCCTTGTGTAAGCAGAGTAATGTGAAAGCTTGATGAGGGAAGTTCTTTCACAATGCATATGTATACCAAATCATCCTGTTGTACATATTAAATATTTGACAGTTTTTTCAAATACATCTTAATAAAGCTATGTTGTTGTTTTTATTTTTTTCAAAGCTCATCTCAACTCTGGCCTATGATGGTGTTGGGGATTGAACCTGAGACATTAGAGCCTCTGACTTGAGAGTCTATTTGCATAATCATTGTTATTTCCTCTGTAAAGCTTTATATATATATATGTATATATATATTAAAGATTAATCATAAGCTATTCCTCCATTCCATTGTTTTTTACATTTATTAACTATATAATTTCATTTGCTTCAATAAACCTTTGCCAAAAAAGAATATTTGTTAAGTTTCTAAGACTTCTCAAATTTCTTTGGTTCAGTTATACTATTTATGTGTCCTCAGGCATTCATGCTATTTGATTCCAAAATATGTAATGCCTTCTGGGTGAGGTTTCAGGAAAAATTCAAGAAGTTTCATTTGTTATTTTCTCTTTGTAATATAACTTTTTTCAGGCATTTTCTTTTATTATTCAGCAAATTAACTAAAATAAAACATGTGCTAAATTTAAATAAAATAATATATGAAAAAGTTGAATAATTTTTCCACAGGTAAAATACAACAGTAAATAATTAAATATACATCTCTGTATGTAGTAGAACAATGAACCTCCTTATACTTATTCAGCTAGTGGACAAAGTGAATTCACATACCACTATTATATGATATCCCCCAAGATTGGGAGTACATTTCCTCTTGTCAAAAGCTACCAGATATCTCCTGTTAAAACTATTTCCCTGTGTCTCAACCCATGGTGTGGGCCTCGATCAGTCTCTTTTGTCTTCTTTCTTACTGAAAAGACATAATTTTACATGAAGACTGGAAACCAAAGGGTTTGCAGATATATGATGAACTGAAGCTGACCTTCAAGTACAGCATACTTTTAATGAAACTATCTACTTCTACTCAGTGTCAAGGTTTGGCTTAAAAGGTTTTCTGGGCTAATAGATTAAATTTCTCTGTAAGGCCAAAGGCCTATAGTACGAGATTATACCTGATGAAAGGAAGAAATAAATTATTAAGAGGATATGAAGGTAATAAATCTTGCTTTATAAGTAACACATGAGTGCTGTTTTACTGCTGGGACTGAAATATTAATATCAATTTTTCTTGAAGGGACACCTGCACCCTAAAGTCCCTACAGTGAGTGCTAGAAATATGACAGCTAATGTTCACCAGGATAATATTGCTTATTTATGTGACTTATTTCTTATGGTGTAACTTCTTTATATACATTATTTTTATTAGCACCTCTATAATGTCAATGAATATAAGAAAATCATTTGTGTATACACAAATGCTTTAAAAACTGTTAAAGTGGGGAGTCAGGCTGTAGCGCAGCGGGTTAAGCGCAGGTGGTGCAAAGCACAAGGACCGGCATAAGGATCCCGGTTCGAACCCCAGCTCCCCACCTGCAGGGGAGTCGCTTCACAGGCGGTGAAGCAGGTCTGCAGGTGTCTATCTTTCTCTCCTCCTCTCTGTCTTCCCCTCCTCTCTCCATTTCTCTCTGTCCTATCCAACAATGACAACAACAATAATAACTACAACAATAAAACAACAAGGGTAACAAAAGGGAATAAATAAATAAAATAAATATTTTAAAAAAATTAAAAAAAACTGTTAAAGTGAGTGCCTAATCTTATGAAATTGTAATAAAGAATAGAAAAATTTTGCTGAAAATTAGTTTTTGTTTATTATTATTATGAGAGGAAATTTAATTTGCATCATTATTTTCTATGATTGTTAAGAAATAAATATTAGTTAAAGCTATTAGTGATAAGAAAGGAATGCTAATTTGACATTTAAGCACTTGTCTTTAGGAAAAAAAATTAGTTTACAACTGTTAGTTAAAAAGTTTTATGTCTGCATATCCTTCACTGAAAAGAAACTACCAAATTTACAGAATAAGCTCTTACCATATGACAGAGGCCTGCACTTAGAGACTTCACTACAGGACAAAGACAATAATGAAAGAGGGAGTGACTGCAGGAATAATTTTAAGAAACTTATCTATGCCCACCAGTGCGGAGGGTGATTTGAGATGCTTGTCTCTTCCGTTTAACTGGATCTTTAAATAAAATTTAAGATTTCTTTTTCCATTACAAGTTGTATGTAATGTTTTTTTATCATTGGGTAGAGAAAGACAGAAATTGAGATGGGGAGAAGGATATAGAGAGGGAGAAAGACAGAGAAACACCTGTAGCACTGCTTACCACTCATGAAACATTCCCCCTGCAGGTGGGAACCAGGGGCTTGAAACTGGGTCCTTGCAAACTTTAATGTGAACACTTAACCAGGTGCATCTCTGCCTGACCTCCCCTTTTTGGGAAAATATATCTTTCTATTTTTTCTCTCTTTTTTTTTTAAATGTGCAATATTATATAGTAGTTCTTTCCATATATTTTGGGTCCATAGAGTGTCACATATGCTCAAGGCCCTGGGTTCATTCTCCAGCACTCCATTAAAAATGCAAGATATCCTACAGTATCACACTTACTAAGTGCTCTAGACAAAACAGAATATTGAAGTACCTAGGGACAAAGGATAATGAATGAAATATAAAAGACCTCCAATCCTACATGCTGGTTTCACTCACTGGAAATCTTAGGTATAAATGTAAATGTTTGACTAGTAATCTGGTAAATCAGAAAATTGTAGAAGTCATTAAATGTGCTAGCTTTCAAATGCTAGTCTAAGGGTCAGCTTCTTCCAAGTTTCCTGAGAAATCTTTGAAGACAAATTTATTAAGGATTCTACCTAAAGACAATGTCAAAATAATCAATGTTGAACCAAATAGTCTATATTTTTAAAGAGATATTCAGGATTATTTTTGTGAAATGCTAAGGTTTAAAACCTATATCATATTTCCTAACTCAGTGGGTGTCAATTATAATAAATATGGAACTGAAAAAGAAAAAAAAAGGAAATCACCAAAATGTTATTTGCTTTTACTTCTCTGCAATCATTCTTACTTGCCTTTTAAAATTACTTTCTGGGCTGACTTCTCAGGAAATTTTGCTATCATTATTTCTCACTGTACAACTGAAGCTTAGGTCTAGTGCCTAGATGAGTTTGACAAAAAAAAAAAAAATCTACCTAGGAAGTGTATTCACTTGGAGTCTAATTTCCATAAATCAATGCCCTAAAAGTATCTCACTATTGTAGAGCACCCACCAAAGGAACATTTCACTCCCTTGTATTTAATTTGTACAATTTAGTCTCCAATTGAGAGTTGTGCCTGAATGGGCTAAGTTAATAAAAAGTGCATTTCAGTAGAGGAAGTCTGGCACTGACCAGCCTGGTTGATGTTACTCAAGTTTTCTGAGTAATGAGGATCCTGGTGACTGAAGTGGATTGGAAAAATGTGGGGGAGGGGAGTATGTTAATTAATCCTTTCTTAAATTAAAAAAAAAAGAAAAGGAAATACAAGTCTAAAAAAGAATATTATGAAATGAAGTCAATGGTTTCTAATTGCCCTGATGATATTTTCTCTGTAATTTCTAGAGGAGTCTATTTTCTTTACTCTTACACAAAAGGAAATGCATTATATAATATTTGCTTGAAATTTTAACATAACAACAATTTACTATATATAGATCCAGTAGAGAAACAAGTACATATAGAACTAATTAAAATACAAAAAGGGGGAAGGGGTAGGAAGCCTGCTAATGGTTATGCAGAGACATTTATACCTGAGGCTCCAAAGTCACAGGTTCAATTTCCATCACTATCATAAACAAAGTGGTGCTCCATTAAACACACACACACACACACACATAATTTTCAAGACTACATTCTGATATATGTGAATGAAAATTATATATAGGAGGAAGCATTTGAGCTGAATGGAAAAAAAATTGACAGCTTGAATTTAGGAGAAGGACAAAATTCAGGGAAGCAGAAAATGGAGAATGTTTTAAGGCAAAGACAAGTTGTTCTGTATACCAGAAATGAATCATAACTTGCTAAGATCATGATGTGAAAAATAAGACCAGAAGAGACAGTCATAGCTCACACTATAATTTTGCATTGTATACTGTTGGTAATGTTTAATCATGTGAATTATTCTGCTAAGAATGTGACATGATAGCCCTATGCTTTAGTACTCTGCCTGTGGGGTATGGAGGCTTGAACTAGATCCTTGTGCACGAAAAACATGTGTACTCAACCAGGTGCACCACTGCCCATTTCCCTAAACAATCATGATCTTTTTATAATTACTAACTGCTTCAAAATGCTTGCCATGTCTAGCTTGCTTTCATGGGAGACATAGAACCATAGATAATCCTGCATTTAGCAATTTCAGGTCCCTCCATAAATGCTTCTCCATCAACTGAATTGATTTTAGTTGCTTCTCATTTGTGTGGCCAAAGATAATTCAGTTATAGTTTCAAATGAACAAACTATTTTCATTACTAAAATGATATATTTTAAAAATTCATCTTAATATATATGAGAGCTCACAGTTATTTTCTTTAAAAAATGAGCTGGAAGTAGTGCAGATTCATGATTTTTCTTTTAAAGCTGGTGAAATTAAGTAATAACTTTTATGACCATACAATACATTATATAGATCAAAACATAATTAAAAGATTTTATAGTTTTTATATGCAGAGAGAAAAAAATTTAAAAGCATCAATGTGTTATAAACACAAACACTTGGTTTTAGAACCTATTTAAAGTTTCCAATAATATTAAAAGTTAAACTGTTGAATTACATTAATTAGTATTTCCATAAAGACTTTCAAAGAGAAATAAATACAAGTGAAATAGTAGCATAGGAATAAAGTAGCAGGGATAAAAAGTACTTTTAATGTTTATATTTGACAGCATATCCAATCTGTGGATATTATGAAATCATTAATCACTGCCAAAAGAGCCTATGAGCAAATGCAATCCATGTCTACTAGCTATTTCAACATAGAATTCAGTTGCACAGAGTCAAAACCTAGAACTCATATTATTTAATGTATAGTCCTATTTACTATGGTCTATTTTTCTCAGCAGATATATGGTCTCTCCAATATAGAAAATACAAAGTTGTAGGGTTTGGCTACCATTACCATTTAGTTTCATTGAGCCCAAAGAAGTATTTTTTTTTTTTTGGGGGGGTATCATAGATCACCAAAAGTAATCTTTTTTTTTTTTTAAGAAAGGAGTAATTAACAAAACCATAGGGTAGGAGGGGTACAATTCCACACAATTCCCAACACCCAATCTCCATTCCCCCCCCCTCCCCTGATAGCCTTCCCATTCTCTATCCCTCTGGGAGCATGGACCCAGGGTCATTGTGGGTTGTAGAAGGTGGAAGGTCTGGCTTCTGTAATTGCTTCCCCGCTGAACATGGGCGTTGACTGGTCGGTCCATACTCCCAGTCTGCCTCTCTCTTTCCCTTGTAGGGTGGGTCTCTGGGGAAGTGGAGCTCCAGGACACCTTCGTGGGGTCTTCAGTCTAGGGAAGCCTGGCCGGCATCCTGATGACATCTGGAACCTGGTGACTGAAAACAGAGTTAACATACAAAGCCAAACAAATTGTTGAGCAATCATGGACCCAAAGCTTGGAATAGTGGAGAGGAAGTGTTAGGGAGGTACTCACTGCAAACTCTAGTGTACTTCTGCTTTCAGGTATATATTTTGCACTAGTTTACCGATACGTGTGAATATATGCTCTCTCTCACAGAAACTGGTGTATATCTAGGTTTTGGGACTTTGTTTGAAAGTGAACCACCTGAGATGGAATTAGAGTATACTATGTAAGGAAAGGTCTCACCCAAGTAATGAAGCTGAAGGGTTGTCATTCCACACGTGAAGTCTCTGGACACAATCTGAAGTGAAGCATGTTGAGGTGGCAATCGTTGTGTTGGTTAGGTTGTGATTGGCTGATGCAATATTATTTGATATGGATTGGGAGAGGCATATGGGAAAGTGGGCCCTATGCAAGGGTTCCAGGACTGGGGGAAGTAGAGGCTCTATAGTAGAGATGTGAGGTTCCTGCTATCTTAGGGTTCAAAAAGACAATGGATAGTAAATGCTATCATCACATTATTTGGTAATTGGGTTAACTTTGAAAAGTCCTTTTATTAGGGTTTGCTGTACAGTACCCAGTATCTTGTATATAGCTGTGCTATTGGTTGCTTCTGATCTACTTGGTCTAGGCTTTTGAGAGAGTCTACATATCAAATACACAGCCTATATATTGAAAAGATTCAGTTTGTGTTTTGAAAAACTTCGAGACATACAATTAATTTCCCCCCTCTTGTATTAATTAACTAGTGATTTATATGACTACATTTTACTAGGAGTGTACATAAACACCATTCCCACCACCAAAAGACTGTGACCCATCCCTCCCACCCACTCCCATCCCCCACTGTCCCGGGAAGCTCCATGTCTACCCCTCACCACAGGGTTTTTACTTTGATGCCCTACTTACAATTTGGTCAGGTCCTGATTTTAGTTTCCCTTTCAGATCTTCTTAGTCAAATTCTGTTGATGTGTGGGATCATCCCATACTCATCTTTATCTTTCTGACTTAGCTCACTTAACATAATTCCTTCTAGCTCTGTCCAAGATGGGTCAGAGAAGGTGGGTTCATTGTTCTTGATATCTTGTAAATACTAAGTTAACATGGCTTTGGATGACTTCATTGCTTCCTTGAAAATTGCAGCATCTGATGGAGTCTTCTGATAAAAGATAATTACTTTTAATAGTAGAGACCTTTCAAGATAAATTCTCAACTATATTCTTTCTGTGAAAGATGGGGAAACTGATAAACCTGAAAAAAGTTTGCTGATAACATAGAAGGTATTATGAAGTTGTAAATCATTATTAATATGGTGGCTTTTAAAAATATTTTCATTGGGGGATAAATGATTTACAGCAAATATAGTTGTCATAATATCTTTAAGATATTACTAATGATCATGCATTCTACTCATTTTATTCATATCACTTTTTCCAAAGCCTGTAGATAAAAGCTCATTATGTAATTATAATTATGAATCAAATTTAAAAATACATTAAAATGATTTTATCAATACAACTGATGTGGATTTTCTGTTAACACTTTAGAATATCACTAGTAATTTTTTTTAACATTTTAAACTTTCTTAATCTTTTTTCAAGTTTTAAAATATATTGTACCTTATTAGAAAAAATCTTTTAAAAGCTATTTTATTTGTGATTAATAGTAGGCTACATGATTATAAGATTACAGTGTACAGTTCCACACCACACCCATCACCAGAATTCTGTATCTGTGCTCTCTAAAGATAATCACTATGGTTCTCAGAAGTCTTAGAAAGAATTTGCTTGCTTCTGTTTCCCCTCAACCCCAAGTTCATGTGTATCATATTTAGATTCCACATATGAGTGAAACCAATTGGTAGTTTCCTTTCATTATTTATTTTGCTAATCATAATCACCTACAGTTCCATCTATTTTGTCCCCTAGGATGTGCTATCATCTTTTTTATTATAGAGTAGTATATAAATATAAATATTCCGTGGTAATATGTTGTGATTTATTTTGCTGGTTATCTGTTTATGTTCATTTATACTGCTTTCAATCTATGTCTACTGTGAATAATACAGCTATGAGAATGGGGAGGGACATCAATCTTTTGGATAACTGACCAAAAGTGGTGTTGCTGGATCATATATAATTCCATTTTTATTTGTTTAAGGACTCTCCATACAGTCTACACCTGTTTATATTCCCACCAGCAATGTAGCAAAGTCTCTTCCTTCACAACTTTACAAACACCTGTCATTTCCTGTTCACATAAGCCATTCTTTCATGTGTGAGATGGTGTCTCAGTGTGGTTTTAAATTGCATTTATATAATGATAAGTGAAGTGGAGCATTTTCCCATGTGTCTTCATGGGCCATCTGTACCTCTCTTCTTCAGAAAACTCTTTAGTTTTCTGGTTCACTATTTTACAGGGTTATTTTTACTTCTTTTGTCAATCTGTACCAACTCTGTATAGATGTTTGATATCAGTCCCTTATTAGATGAATTATATGCAAATATCTTCTCCTATTTACTATAGGTTGCCTTGTTATCCTTATGTAGTTTGCCTTCAACATGTAGAAGCTTTAAGGGGCCAGGTGGTGGTGCATCTGGTTAAGCACGTTACAGTGCACAAGAACACAAGTTTGAGCCCCCTGGTTCCCACCTTCAGGGGGAAAGCTTCACAAGTGGTCAAGCAGTTCTGTTGGTGTCTCTCTGTCTCCCACCCTCTTTATCACCCCCATTCCCTCTCGATTTCTTGCAGTCTCTATGGGTTCAATTTGTAAAGATTTGTTCAGAATCTTTTCATCAATGTTCATCAAGGATGTTGGTCTATAGTATTTGGGAGTGTTTTCTCCTCTTCAATTTTCTGGATGAGTTTGAGGAGAATATGTTTTAGTTCTTCTTAGAAGTCTTATAGAATTAATTACTAAAGTATCTGAGCCTGGCCTTTTATTCTTGGGAAGATTTCTTTATTACTGATTTAATTTCTAAACTCATGATTGACTTGTCTAAGCTATCTACTTCCTTTTGGGTTAGGTTTGGCAGGTGATATGACTCTAAAAATATTTCAATCTCTTCTTGGTTGTCCAAGAATTTATTTGCAGAGAGATGCTAATACTAATTATGTATGATTCTTGGTATCTCCCTCATCTTCAGTTGTAATTTTATTTATCTCATTCCTGATTATTTTTATCATAGCTCTCCCTCTCTCTGTTTATATAGTGATTCATCTATTTTATTTATCCTTTTGAAGAACCAGCTCTTGGTTTCATTCATTTTTTTTATTCATTCCCCATTCTGGATTCTATTTCATTAATTTCTACTCAATTTTGACTATTTCTGTCGTACTGCTGACTTTTGAGTCTCTTTATTACTCCTTTTCTAGCTGACTCAGTTTGTTAATATCGGCCTGTATTGCTGTAAACTTCTCTCTTATGACAGTTTTTCTGCATCTTACAGGGTCTGGAAATTAGTTTCTTTGTTTTAGTAATTCTCTAAGATTTTAAGCTCTCCTTTGGTTTCTTTAGTAACCCAGGTATTATTCAGCAGTGAAATGTTCAGTATGCATAGTTTGGGTGCATTTATTTGTTTCTTTGTGGTTTATTTCTAACCTCACTGCCTTGTGGTGAGAAAAGATTCTTCATATTATTTCAATATTCATATTTTAAGTGTGTCTTTGTGTCTCAACACATGCTCTGTTTTGAATATTTCTCAGGTGTGGAAAAATTTCTGCTGTACATTCTCTGAATATGTTCTCTATTCCTCTCTTCCTTTCTTCCTCAGGAATCCCAATAACTCTGAAGTTAGTCTTTTGATTGAGTCTGATATTTCATGGAGAAGTGTTTCATTTTCCCTAAACTTTTCCTTTCTAGCAGCTTTAAATTCACAGAGTGTTGTGGTTGTGTCTTCTAGTGTTGATATTGTCTCCTCCCCCTGATTTAGACTACTTCCTAGACCTGTTACCTCAGCCTGAACTACATTCAAAGTGTTCTTACACTACAGTTCTGTTTAGAGTTTTTCTTTATTTTTCCCCCTATTCTTTGTAGTTCTTTGGTAAAATGGTCTATGAGCTCTTGCATCTGTGTCTGTTTGTTTATTTTTCTGAACTGATTTCATAATGAGTTGTCTGAATTCTATCTCTTGTCATATATATATATATATATATATATATATATTTGGATATGAGTCTGCCTGATCATTTGGAATTTCTGTCATTGCTTCCTGTGTATTTATCAGTTTCTGTATTTTGTGTGGCTTTTGTTGTGCCAGCAGGAAGCACTGTGTTGGATTATCCTACATATATATTTTGGTGTAGGAAAGGAGATTTAATCCTGTGTTACAAGTCTCTCTCTCTAATTTGTTCTTCCCTCTCAATTTCTGTCTCTATCCAAAATAAATACATGTTACTTTTTTTAAATATAACTGTTTATTTTAGGATCATGAACTTGAACTTATATTTTAGGTTTATTATTAAGATGACACACATTATCTTGATCAAGATTTAGTAAAAGCAAAAAAAAAAGTTTCTTATTGACAATGTCAAATAGTTTGCTTTGAGAGTCCAGTGGTGCAGCAGGTTAAGAGCATATGGCGCAAAGCACAAGGAGCAGCACAAGTATCCCAGTTCAAGCCCCTGGATCCCCACCTGCAGGGGAGTTGCTTCACAGGCAGTGAAGCAGGTCTGTAGGTGTCTATCATTCTTTCCCTCTCTCTGTCTTCCCCTCCTCTCTCCATTTCTCTCTGTCTTATTCAACAACAATGACATCAATAAAAGCAACAGTAGTAACTACAATAAAGCAACAAAGGCAACAAAAAGGGAATAAATAAAATAAACATTAAAAAAAAACAGCTTGCTTTTAAATCTTTCAAAATAAGCTATCTGGGATTATTTAGGCCTTGATGGTTCCTTTCCCCCCATTTTTTTCAGTTCGTATCTTTAAAAAATGTATAATGTTTGATGTCCAGAAATGGGACACATCAAATACATTACCTTATTTATTTTCAAAACTTGCAGCACAGGCCAGTGAAGTAGTAAATGTGAAGAACTAAACTACCTACACCTTACTTTAGAAAATCCTGTTTATTTATTTATTTTTAAACCAATGGGACTACATCAAATTGAAAAGCTTCTGTATAGTGAAAGAAACTACCACCAACAATTTGATCTGGGGCCCATATCAAATTGATGGGGTTTACAGACAACAATATTTATACACATTTCTCATATTTGGGAGCTACTCTCTTCTTTGATTCAGCTTTTTAGCCCTTTTTCTAGCCATGACATCATCTCCCCAGACAACAAATTGGGTCCACCTGCATATTAGATATCAGGCTCAGGAAAAAAGCTAGTATAGTCATGGGCCCCTTGGAATATAACTAAAATGGGCCTACTAGCTATCTTCAAAATGGAGACCCCAAATCTTCATCTGCAATATTCCAGCCTTTAGGTTCATGATTAGTCAACAATTTGTTTGGCTTTATATACTAACTCTTTCTTCAGCTACCAGGTTCCAGATACTACCATGATGACAACCAGACTTCCCTGGGCAGACGAACCCACCAATGTGCCCCGGAGCCCTGCTTCCCCAGAACTCTGTCCCACTAGGGAAAGAGAGAGACAGGCTGGAAGCATAAATAGACCTGCAAATGCCCATGTTCAGTGGGGAAGCAATTACAGAAGCCAGACCTTCCACCTTCTGCAACCCATTAGACCCTGGATCCATGCTTCCAGAAGGTTAAAGAATAGGAAAGCTATCAGGAGAGGGGATGGGATGTGGAGTTCTGCTGGTGGGAATTGTGTGGAGTTGTATCCCGCTTATCCTATGGTTTTGTCAGTGTTTCCTTTTATAAATATTTTTTCTTTAAAAAAAACACAAACTACCACAAAATAGAGTGACTCTTCACAGAATGGAAAAAAAGGCTCCGTTTATGCCATACATCAGACAAAAGGTTAATAACCAAAATATACCTAGAGTTCACCAAACTCAGTAACAAAATAGCAAACAACCCCGTTAAATGTTGTGAGACGATGTGGACAGGATATTCATCAAAGAATAGATCCAAGGGCCCATATACATGAAAAAAATGCTACAAATTACCGGTTATCAAAGAAATGCAAATAAATACTACTTTACTCTGTATGCATGTCATACCTCAGAAAGAACAGTAATGACAAATATTGGAGAGGTTATTGATATAAAGATCCTCTTCTGCACTGCTGGTGGGAATTTAAATTGGTCCAACCCCAGTTGAGAGCAGCCTAAAGAACTCCCAGAAGACTAGAAAAGGATTTAAATGAAGACCTGGCAATGTTTCCCCTTGGAAACAAATGCACCCATCCAGAGAGATCTGTATATACCTTTTCTTTACAATCTAGATTCAAAGTTGTATAGTATATTTACCTCTGTATGTGCTTTGTTATATAATATATTCCTTTAAAAGTAGCATACCCATCACTTGAGAAACAAATCTTATACTCATATTTTATTTATTTGATAGTGGATGAATTTTTATGTGTTTACATTTCCAAATTTATTCCTCCTCCATTTCTAACAGGCTTCTGGAATTGAGTCCCCTGGGACAAACTCATACTTTAATTCAATCTCTGCTTATCATTCGTCATTACAGTGAGTCAGTATTTGTCACTACAGTAAGTGAATCACTACAGTGAGTCTCCCCACTCCAGGAGAACTACAAATAACATGACTGTATTAACTATGCAGCTGTACAGAAATATGTGATATGAGCACAGTAAAGTATGAAAGAATGGAGGAAACACACAAAGGGAATTGTTAATATGAATTCTTTAGTAAAATCATCAATGGAAGTCTTAGATCATAAGTGGTAAGATAGGAAGAATTCAAGCAAAAACAACTATCTTGGAAGAAAAATAGAGATGAATGCCCTGCCTATATTTTAGAGGTTATACCACCCTAAATCACTATCAATATGAATCAAGACTTTAAAATATACAAATTTACTGTGACATAGAAGGTTGAGTCAAAATAAAAGATTTTGTCATAAAATTTAAAAACAAATGTGCCTGAGTTAGTTTGCCAAGCCTATTGTAACAAAGTACTATAAAAATGAATGACTCTACCAATAGCAATTTATTATCTCATAGTTATGGGAGCTAGCAGTCCTATCAAGTTTTATAAGCAGATTTGTTTTTTGGGTGTGGTATGAGGCTCTATTTTAGACTGTTCTCCTTGGTTTGTTAATAGCTATTTTCTCCCTATATTCCTAATCATCTATAAATGCCTCTCTTCCTAAATTTCTTCTTTTCATGAGGACACAGTCATGTCTAAACTAATTACATATGTGTGTGGGAATCCAAGGATTTTCAGATTAGGGCCTCAAATGATGCGATTGTGTGATTATTAACTAAAAAGGCTATTATTAAGTGAACCCTTATCCAGCTCTCTTTATCTGATGACCTTAGACTTATTTTTTAATGTTTTATCTTTTTCTTAATTTTTTTATTTATAAAAGGGAAACACTGACAAGACCATAGGATAAGAGGGGACAACTCCACACAATTCCCACCAGCAGAACTCCATATCCTAACCCATCCCCTGATAGCATTCCTATTCTTTAACCCCTGGGAGCATTGACCCAGGGTCATTATGGGGTGCAGAAGGTGGAAGGTCTGGCTTCTATAACTGCTTCCCCACTGAACATGGGCATTGTCAGGTTGATCCATACTCCCAGCCTATCTCTCTCTTTCCCTAGTGGGAGAGATTTTGGGAAGCAGGACTCCAGGACACATCGGTGGGTCCATCTGCCCAGGAAAGTCCAGTTGGCATCATGGTAGCATCTGAAACCTGGTGGCTGAAGAAAGAGTTAACGTATAAAGCCAAACAAATTGTTGACTAATCATGATCCTAAAAAACAGAATATTATAGATGAAGATTTGGGGTCTCTGTTTTGGAAAAGCTAGTAGGTCTATTTCTGTTTTGTTTTTACCAGAGCACTGCTCATCTCTGGCTTATGGTGGTGTGGGGGATTGAGCCTGGAACTTGGGACCTCAGGCATGAAAGTTTCTTAGCATTACTATTATTCTATATCCCCTACTCCCCATAACTTTTCATGTCTGGGGCATCAAGTACTCCAGGTGCCACCACAGCACCACCACTAGCTAGAGCTGAGCAGTGCTCTGGAAAAAAGTAATTAATAACAAGATGCCTCTGAAAGGCTGGTGGTCAGCTGTGGGATCAAGTTGCCACAAGAAGTCTTGGTTCCAGGATGCTACCTGGATCTGTAGGAGTCTTAGTGCTTAAATTTGGACTTTTTTTTCTTTTTCTGACAAACAGTTATTGAGCACATACCAAATGCAGTGTTCAGGACATAAAAATTTGAGACCAATTTCCATTCTGGATTATTTTATAAAAACAAAACCAGAAAATGATAGAGAGACAATGATAATGTTAAGTGAGGTAGCTTTTAAGAGCCATTGCTTTTCAGAAAAAAAATAATTGATATTTTACATTAAAATATTTCAATTAAGATAAGTCTATTGGCTGAACAGTTTCTGTCTGTCTCAGAGTCCACAGGCAGAGCCACTACTCCAGCCTGACTGTGTGCTAAACAGTTTCTTATTTATTATGAGTAACCTGAAGATAAGAATTTAGTGGGAGTCGGGCTGTAGCTCAGCGGGTTAAGCGCAGGTGGCGCAAAGCACAAGGACCGGCATAAGGATCCCGGTTCGAACCCCGGCTCCCCACTTGCAGGGGAGTCGCTTCACAGGCGGTGAAGCAGGTCTGCAAGGTATCTATCTTTCTCTCCTCCTCTCTGTCTTCCCCTCCTCTCTCCATTTCTCTCTGTCCTATCCAACAACGACAACAACAATAATAACTACAACAATAAAACAACAAGGGCAACAAAAGGGAATAAATAAATAAAATAAATATATGTAAAAAAAGAATTTAGTTTACATATAAAGAACTACAACCATTAAGAAGAATGATGATAAGAGAACATATTTTATATTTCAAAGTATTGGATGTTTTTCCTAGACTATCATGTTAGTTTATATACAATTGATTTTAACCTTTGTAAAGTAGAAAGGAAACCAAGAGTGGCTGGATGATGGTGCTCATAGCAGAGCTCACTTTGTAGTGTGCAAAGATCTGTGTTCAAGTGTCTAATCCCCACCTGCATGGGGAGAACATCATGAGTGGTGAAGCAGTGCTACAGGTGTCTCTCTGTCTCTCATCCTCTCTCTTTTCCATGTCCCTCTCAATTTCTCCTAAATAAATAAGATAAAATAAAAAAGGAAGTCAAGACAATTTTCTTCCTGTCCTTAGTACAACAGAGACAAAGAATGTCTGCTGTAGTTCTTTTTTTTTATTTTAATATAACCTACTCTACATGATGGTATCTTAGAAATCAAGTTCAACGAATAACTTTTCCCTTCCTTTTAAATTATCTTTATTTATTTATTGGAGAGACAAACAGAAGTCGAGAGGGAAAATGTTTTTAGAGAGGGAGAGAGAGAGACACCTGCAATGCTACCTCATCACTCTTGAAGTTTTCCTCCTGCAGGTGGGGACTGGGGATCAAACCTTGGTCCTTGTGCATTGTGCGCTCAACCAGGTGCAGCACCACACAGCTCCCATTGAATAACTTTTCTAATGTTATTTCTGGACATTGCAGGTTATGGTTTTTTAGATTGAAAATATTATTTTGAACAGATATTATTCAACTCTGGCATATGTTGGTTCTGAGGGTTGAACATGGTAACTCCTGCCCTATGGAATGAAAGTTTATTGTGCTATGTTATCTCCTCAACCTGAAACAACTAAATTTTACAGCTTAAATACTTAACTGACAGCTTAAGTTTTTCTATTATAAAAATATACGGTAATATAGCTAACAATTAGCTCTTAGCTCTAATAAATATTATGAACACATATATAAGTTAATGGGTATAGACAGTTCTATAAAATAATGTTACCTTAATAAAATAAAAGTAGCTTAAAAGTTTAATTCAATGAATATTGTAATATCACACTGATTCCCACATATGTATGTGTATGTATATATATATATATTATATATTATAAAATCTATCTTTATAATAGCCTAACAGAGATACTATGTAACTGGATCTATTATAATTCAGTTTACCAAATAGCTCCAAACCACATCAAGGTTGTTTGACTCTACAGCTTTGAACATTGCTATAGTGAAATTATTCCTTCCTCAAAGAACATATGAAGAAATCACTGACTGAGCATGCATGCCCAGTATGTATTATTATGTTTTCTTTATTTTCTTTGCTACATAAAACACTTCTTGCAGTATTTTAAGATTAATGCTTTCTTTCCTCAGTGAAACAAAAAGAGTAAAACAATTTTATTCTAGATTTATTAAGTTTTAATACAGGTGCTAGGTGGTGGCACACCTGGTTGAGCACACATGTTACAACATGAAAGGTCCCAGGTTGAAGTCCCCGGTCTCCACCTGAAGGGGGAAAGCTTCAGGAGTGGTGAAGCAGTGTTGCAAGTGTCTCTCTGTCTCTCTTTCTCTCTATCCCCCCTTTCCTCTTGACTTATGGCTGTCTCTATCCAATAAATAAATAAAGATAATGAAAAAAAGAAATATAATACAAAATTAGAAGGAGATAATGTAATTTTTGAGAATTAACTAGGCATAGAACATCATGAAGATGGCAGGAAAAAATCAAATGAAAAGTATAAGAAGAAAAGCAGAAATAGGGAGTTGGGCTGTAGCGCGGCGGGTTAAGCGCAGGTGGAGCTAAGCACAAGGACCCACATTAGGATCCTGGTTCAAGCCCTGGCTCCCCACCTGCAGGGGTGTCGCTTCACAAGCAGTAAAACAGGTCTGCAGGTGTCTATCTTTCTCTCCCTCTCTCTGTCTTTCCCCTCCCCTCTCCATTTCTCTCTGTCCTATGCAACAACAATGACAACAATAATAACTACAACAATGAAACAACAAGGGCAACAAAAGGGAATAAATAAGTAAAAATAAATTTAAAAAAAAAAAAGAAAACCAGAAACATGGGGGAAGATGCCAAAGAAACAGGAACTATAGGGAATTTATAGGTTGGAAGAGCCTTAGCCAGTCGCCAGGGGCCTGAGGTTAGACTTGTCCTAGGGTGGAGAGAGGAAAACCACAGTCAGTCTTTATGCTGTTGTGAGAATAGGTCAGGTGGGACACACACATAGGACATCTTTTTTTTTTAATAATTTATTTCTTTATTGGGGAATTAATGTTTTACATTCAACAGTAAATACAATAGTTTGTACATGCATAACATTCCCCAGATTCCCATTTAACAATACAACCCCCACTATGTCATTCATCATCTTTCATGGACCTGTATTCTCCCCACCCACCCACCCACCCCATAGTCTTTTACTTTGGTGTAATACTCCAATTCCATTTCAGGTTCGACTTGTGTTTTCTTTTCTATTCTTGTTTTTCAACTTCGGCCTGACAGTGAGATCATCCCATATTCATCCTTCTGTTTCTGACTTATTTCACTCAACATGATTTTTTTGAAGGTCCATCGAAGATCGGCTGAAAACGGTGAAGTCACCATTTCTTACAGCTGAGTAGTATTCCATTGTGTATATATACCACAACTTGCTCAGCCACTCATCTGTTGTTGGACACCTGGGTTGCTTCCAGGTTTTGGCTATTACAAATTGTGCTGCCAAGAACATATGTGTACACAGATCTTTTTGGATGGATGTGTTGGGTTCCTTAGGATATATCCCCAGTAGGGGAATTGCAGGGTCATAGGGTAGGTCCATTTCTAGCCTTCTGAGAGTTCTCCAGACTGTTCTCCACAGAGGTTGGACCAATTGACATTCCCACCAGCAGTGCAGGAGGGTTCCTTTGACCCTACACCCTCTCCAGCATTTGCTGCTGTTACCTTTTCTGATGTATGACATTCTCACAGGAGTGAAGTGATATCTCATTGTTGTCTTGATTTGCATTTCTCTGACAATCAGAGACTTGGAGCATTTTTTCATGTGTTTCTCGGCCTTTTGGATCTCTTCTGTGGTGAATATTCTGTCCAAGTCCTCCCCCCATTTTTGGATGGGGTTATTTGTTGTCTTGTTGTTGAGTCTGGCAAGCTCTTTATATATGTTGGTTATTAAACTCTTGTCTGATGTATGGCATGTAAAGATCTTCTCCCATTCTGTGAGGGGTCTCTTGGTTTGGGTAGTGGTTTCTTTTGCTGTGAAGAAGCTTTTTAATTTGATGTAGTCCCAGAGGTTTATACTTGCCTTAGTCTTCCTTGTAATTGGATTTGTTTCATTGAAAATATCTTTAAAATTTATGCGGAAAAGAGTTCTTCCAATATTTTCCTCTAAGTATCTGATCGTTTCTGGTCTAACATCCAAGTCCTTGATCCACTTGGACTTTACTTTTGTATTTGGTGAAATACAGTGATTCAGTTTCATTCTTCTGCATGTTTCAACCCATTGTTTCCAACACCATTTGTTGAAGAGACTCTGCTTTCCCCATGTAATAGTCTGGGCCCCTTTGTCAAAGATTAGATGTCCATACATGTGGGGCTTCATTTCTGGGCTATTCTATTCCACTGGTCAGTGTGTCTGTTCATGTTCCAGTACCAAGCAGTTTTGATGGCAATGGCCCTATAATACAGTTTGAGATCTGGGAGTGTGATGCCTCCAGTTCTGTTATTTTTTCTCAAGATTGTTTTGGCAATTCTAGGTCTTTTCTGGTTCCAGATAAACATTTGTAGCATTTGTTCTATTCTCCTAAAAAATGTGCTTGGGATCTTGATGGGGATAGCATTAAATTTGTAGATGGCTCTGGGTAATATATTCATTTTGATGATGTTAATTCTTCCAACCCATGAACATGGAATATCTTTCCACTTCTTTGTGTCTTTTTCAATTTCTTTGAGTAGTGACTCATAATTTTCAGTATACAAATCTTTAACTTCTTTGGTTAGGTTTACTCCTAGATATTTTATTGTTTTTGTTGCTATAGAAAAAGGAACTGATTTCTGGATTTCAATTTCTTCTAACTTAGTGTTTGCATAGAGGAATGCCACTGACTTTTGAATGTTAATTTTATAGCCTGACACATTACTGTATTGCCTGATGATTTCCAAAAGCTTCTTGCTGGATTCCTTAGGTTTTTCCACGTATACTATCATGTCATCTGCAAACAGGGAGAGTTTGACTTCTTCTCTTCCAATCTGTATGCCTTTCTTGCTTCTGCCTGATTGCTATGGCAAGAACTTCCAATACTATGTTGAATAGTAATGGTGATAATGGGCAGCCCTGTCTAGTACCTGATCTGAGTGGAAATGCTTCCAGTTTTTCACCATTGAGTATGATGTTGGCTGTTGGTTTGCTATATATAGACTCCACTATCTTCAGGAATTTTCCATCTATTCCCATTTTTTCTAGTGTTTTGATCATAAAGGGATGTTGTATTTTGTCAAAGGCTTTCTCTGAATCTATTGATATGACCATGTGGTTTTTGGTCTTGCTTTTGTTGATGTGTTGGATCACATTGATTGATTTACATATATTAAACCAACCTTGCATACCTGGGATAAACCCCACTTGGTCATGATGAACAATCTTTTTGATATACCGCTATATCCGGTTGGCTAGAATTTTGTTCAATATTTTCGCATCTATGTTCATCAGAGATACTGGTCTGTAGTTTTCTTTTTTGGTTGTGTCCCTGTCTGCTTTTGGTATCAGGGTGATGTTGCTTCATAGAAGCTGGCAGGGAGTTTTCCAGTGTTTTCAATCTTCTGGAAGACTTTTAAAAGTAGAGGTATTAGTTCTTCTTTGACAGTTTTGTAGAATTCATTTGTAAAACCATCTGGTCCAGGACTTTTACTTTTGGGAAGATTTTTGATAACTGATTCAATTTCATTAGCTGTGATGGGCCTGTTCATGTTATCCACTTTCTCTTTATTTAGTTTTGGAAGTTGGTAGGTATCTAGAAAATCGTCTATTTCTTCCAGGTTCTCTAGATTGGTGGCATATAGTTGTTCATAGAAGCCTCGCATGATATGTTGAATTTCTGCAGTGTCTGTTGTGATTTCTCCTCTTTCATTTACTATCCGATTTATTTGGGTCTTCTCCCTTTTTTATTTTGTGAGTCTGGCTAAAGGTTTGTTGATTTTGTTTACTCTTTCGAAGAACCAACATTTACTTTCATTGATCTTTTGTATGGTTTTCCTATTCTCAATGTTATTTATTTCTGCCCTAACTTTAGTGATTTCTGTCTTTCTGGTTGCTTTAGGATTCCTTTGTTGTTCTTCTTCTAGGTCTTTGAGATGTGCAATCATGCTGTTTATTTGTGCCTTTTCTTGTTTCCTAATGTGTGCTTGTTTAGCTATGAACTTCCCTCTTAGGAATGCTTTAGCTGTGTCCCAAATATTTTGATAGCTTGTGTCTTCATTTTCATTGAACTCTCAAAACATTTTGATTTCTTCCTTGATTTCCTCTTTTACCCAGAAATTGTTAAGAAGTGTACTGTTGAGCTTCCACATTTTGGGACTGTTACTAATCTTTTGTTGATCGTTAAGTGTTAGTTTAATTCCACTGTGGTCTGAGAAGATGCTTGGGATGATTTCAGTGCTCTTGAATAGGCTGATGCTGTCTTTGTGGCCTAACATATGGTCTATCCTTGAGAATGATCCATGTGGATTTGAGTAAAATGTGTATCCCAGTTTCTTGGGATGAATGACTCTGAAAATGTCCAATAACTCTAGTTTATCTATCTCTTCATTTAGCTCCCTTATGTTTTTACTGATTTTCTCCCTGGATGATCTGTCAAGTTGAGATAGTGGGGTGTTGAAGTCCCCTACTATGGTTGTGTTACTGTTAATATATTGCTGTAGCTCTTTCAGTAGAAGTTTGATATATTTAGATGGCTTCTCATTGGTGTTGTTTTCGACGGGTTAGGTTGTTTTCGCCGGGCTGGCTTCATGGGCGGGTAACAGACGACCAGGGACTCATGGTTGAGCTGTAGGCAGTATCTCTTTATTCATGCAGGACACAGCGCAATCTAAGCCGAACTGAGCTAAAATAAAGGTACTGTACTGTAAAACCCACAATGCTGTCTTTATATATACTTGCCAAGTAAGGTGTAAACAGGATGTGACATAGAGAGGGTGGAGAGAAAAGTGACTGGTGAAAATCAGAGTGTGACAAAGAGGGGGCAGATCAGGCGAGAATCCTATCACTGAACCACAAATGCCCTGGAGGGAGGATGGAACTTGTTAACAGTGGTTATATAAATAGAATGAAGTGGTTATGTAAATAGAATATTGTTAAGCAGGGGGGATTTAAACCAAATGAAACAGAGGGGTCTCATGCATACCAACAATTCCCCCTTTCTTTTTAACTAATGGCCATTGTGGGGTGAACAGAAACGTATATCGTACAGGCGTTTTCAAAAGAACTGGCATAAGACATGGAAAACAAAATAGGCGAGCAGCAATAACCAATGTGATGTCAAGGGGAACGTTTCTTACCTCAAAGGGCAAGGCCTAGCAGGCGAAATAGCATTTCTTGCCTCTGGGAATGCTTCATGCCTCTGGGGGCATCTCTTGCCTCAAAGGGCATTTCCTGCCTCTGTGGGCATCTCTTGCCTCTTGGGGCGCTTCATGCCTCTGTGGGCATAACCTAATAAGGAGGGGGAGTTTTCTGCCTCTGGGGAAGAGCCTGCAGGCGGGGGAACATGGTCTATAAAGTCTCAAGGCAATTGGCTGAAGTTAGTCTTTGAGAAACACAGCAGCATGTACCAGTAAGTCCTATGGAGGTGTCAGTCCAAAGTAGCTGACCACAGAAGAAAATGCCAAGGGATGAAATGCTGCATGTCTGTCTCAATGGGGAATGTCGGCCACCAGAATTCTGCTTTTCTGTAGAGAGTGAGCTTTGGAGTCTGTGAATCTGTTTCTTCAGGTCGTGCCAGGTCTCATCATTGGTTTCTGGGGGTGCGTTGTAATCATTCCATCTTGTGGGCAATGTCAGAGAACAGGCGTCCAAATGGATTTCCAGAAATTTTCATTTGAGTAGATGCTCTTTCATGTGAAGACTTGACAGCTGAAATTCACTTACTTGTCAAACAAAACTTGTAGCAGATTAGAAGTTTACTATAATTGATAACTCCATTAAAATTGGAAGTCCTTTCTAGTATGATTTTAAAGTTGTTGAAACAGTTTAAACTCAATAAAATGTGGAAAGGTAAACAGAAGAACCACAGTAGAAGCCTCAGGCATGAGAAAAATTAACATAATCATTGCACTATCTGCCCCACCCATAACTCATACAGTTTTCAGGATTAAATGTTTCAGATTCATGTCAAGACGTAAAAGAGAAATCAAAGGAGGGAAAAAACAATTTTTTGGATTGTTTCTGGATGTCTCTAGAAATCATGGCTGCATCCAGCATTTTTTTAAGTCAATGTCAAACAAAAATTCAGTCATTCAAATCATTCTCTTATGAAACGCAACTTGAACCAGATTATCAAGATCTCAACATGTAGGATTAAGAATCCCTGGAGGGCGTCCTAGTCCAAAAAGCTCCTCGAAATTCCATTTAGGGTGCTTCTGACTGTTCCGGCTGGATTGCTTCAGGCACCCATTTTTAAAAGTGTCTTCCCATCGAAGAAAGAATCCAATTAGGAGAGTAGAACTAACCACGTGTCTCCATACTTGGGAACTGCCAGGGTACTCGAGAATGTTCTTCAAATTAGAGTAGTCCTTCTCCATGGAAAACATGCGAGAAGAGGTCCAGAAAGTCCCAGTGGAAATCCCTATGCATATCCCAAGGTCTACGATCACAGTCATAAAGAACCAAACTGTGGCACGGAGCAAAATGTAGTCCTTTTCCTCAGGAAACATGGGAGAGGGAATCCAGAAAGTCCAAGGAGAAATCTCCGTGCATCTCCCAAGCTCTATGATCCCGGTCATAAGAAACCAAAGTTCCCGGTCAGGGAACCGAAGTGTGGCCCAGATTAAAATGTTCCAGAGACAGAGAAACTGTCTCATAATGAAACAGTAGAGGCTTTGGCAAACCTCTTCGTAAGTAGAAGAGAAGACCATAGTGCATAGGTAGGCAAAGTCTTCTCTTATCTGGGAGTTGCACAGGTCCGGTCCCTGTTCAGGCACCATATGTTGTTTTCGACGGGTTATGTTGTTTTCACTGGGCTGGCTTCATGGGCGGGTAACAGACGACCAGGGACTCATGGTTGAGCTGTAGGCAGTATCTCTTTATTCATGCAGGACACAGCGCAATCTAAGCCAAACTGAGCTAAAATAAAGGTACTGTACTGTAAAACTCACAACGCTGTCTTTATATATACTTGCCAAGTAAGGTGTAAACAGGATGTGACATAGAGAGGGTGGAGAGAAAAGTGACTGGTGAAAATCAGAGTGTGACAAAGAGGGGGCAGATCAGGCGAGAATCCTATCACTGAACCACAAATGCCCTGGAGGGAGGATGGAACTTGTTAACAGTGGTTATGTAAATAGAATGAAGTGGTTATGTAAATAGAATATTGTTAAGCAGGGGGGATTTAAACCAAATAAAACAGAAGGGGTCTCATGCATACCAACACATTGGGTGCATAGATGTTAATAATTGTTAAGTCCTCTTGATTGACTAATCCTCTGAGCATTAAGAAGTATCCATTCATATCTTTTTTAATCTTATCCATTTTAAAGTCTATCATGTCAGATATGAGAATAGCTGTTCCTACCCTTTTTTGTGGGCCATTGGCTTGTATGATATTTTTCTATCCTTTCACTTTAAGTCTGTGTTTGTCTTGTTGAGTTAGGTGAGTTTCCTGTAGACAACATATTGTTGGGTTGTGTTTTCTGATCCATCTTTCTACTCTGTGTCTTTTAATAGGTGAATTCAGGCCATTGACATTTATTGATATCAAAGATTGAAGATATTTTAATGCCATTCTTGTAGAGTTTTAGAGTGTTTTGATATATGTCCTATTTGTGGTGGTCTGGTTGTTTATAGGAGAATTTTCAGAACTTCTTTCAGGGCAGGCTTGGTGATGGTTGCTTCATTCAACTGTTGCTTGTCTGAGAAGATTTTGATGCTTCCATCTAGTCTGAATGACAGTCTAGCAGGATATAGTATTCTTGGCTGAAAGCCTTTCTCATTGAGCACTCGATAGATATCTTGCCATTCTCTTCTGGCCTGTAATGTTTGTATGGAGAAGTCTGCTACTAATCTTATGGGTGTTCCTTTGTAGGTGACTCTTTGTTTTTCTCTTGCAGCCTTGAGAATCCTTTCTTTATCCTTATTCCTTTCCATTCTAAGTATGACATGTCTTGGTGTCTTTAGGTCTGGGTTAATTCTGTTTGGGACCCTCTGGGCTTCTTGAATCTTTATGTCTTTGGTGTTGTCGAGACTAGAGAAATTTTCAGCTATTATGGCCTGGAGAATGCTTTCTTCCTCTCCTTCTCTTTCTTCCTCTGGTAAGCCATTAATGTGTATATTGTTTCTTTTGAAGTCATCCCATAGGACTCTGTTGTTGTTTTCAGCATCTCTTAATCTCTTTTTGAGATCTCTTACTTCTTTTTTAGTTGTCTCTAATTCATCCTCAATCTTGCTAATTCTGTCTTCAGCCTCATAGATTCTATTCTCTCTGCCCTCTACTGCTTTCTGGAGTTCATCTATTTTGTTGCCCTGCTCTGATACTGTTTTAGCTTGTTCAGCTTGTTCAGCCTTCTTAGCTCAGCGATTTCAGCTTTCAGCTCTCTAATAACCATGAGATAATTAGAATTTTCTTCCATATTCTCATTTGTTGTTCCTGCATTTCTGATTACAATTTTTTCAAATTCTTTACTCACTCCTGTCATTATTTCCGTAGCTAATGTTTGGATGTTGAACTCGTTATTTTGTGCTTCACTCTCTGGAGGACTTTTAGCTGGACTCTTGTCCTGGTTCGAGTCTCCAATATTTTTTCTTGTTGTTTTAACCATTTTATATATTATGTTATAAGTTCCCTTTATCAGTACTTTTCAAATTATTGATCACTATTGCCTGGATTGACTTGTGTCTAAGTAAGTTAATTAAAGGGTTTACCATGGTGGAAGTTAACAGTTTTTTTTCAATCCCTGAGTTGGAGCTCAGTGGTGTAAAAGCCTCTTTTTTTTTTCTTCCCTGTAGGCTATGGGAGCCTGAGGGCTTTTAAACTATCAATAGGCTTCTTAGCTTAATCATTGACTCCTGACCAAGAGATAAAGCAGGGTGTGGCAGAGATAATCCAGCGCTTATGCAAAGAGACTTTCACAGCCCCTCAGCTATGCCACTGAGGTATAGGTCTTCTCCTGAGTTTCCGGGTTAGATCTCTGTCCCCTGGTGTCCCTCCCTGTTGCTGCTCCAGATTCTGAGGGTAGTAGCAATGGAGACTCAGAGTTGCACTTGGTGAGTCTCTGGGGAGTCCTTTCCTCCCTTCAGCTGTCCCCTTGTTGTGGAGCAGACTGGAGGTGGTGTCTCCACTGATAAACTGCTGAATGTTAGCAGTCACTTAATCTCTCCTTAGGCCCCTCTCTCCTCTCTGTCACCAGCCACGTGTGTTTGTACTCACGGGTGATTTACTGGGTTCCTGTGGTCATTGTAGTCCTGTCTTGTTTCGGTCCGGGTGGTCTCCTTTGGTATTCCTAGTTGATCCAGGAGAGGAGAGGAGAGGAGAGGAGAGGAGAGGAGAGGAGAGGAGAGGAGAGAAAGTGATCTGCTGCTCGTAGCTCCGCCTCCAGAAGTCGAATCACATAGGACATCTTTAGCTAGGACTATTTCAAGTATATGCCTGTCAATTCCAATCTTCCAGGAGTAATTATTAAGACACAAATAACCAGTGGTTATACATCACAAAGACAAAGATCAGAATACATTTCGAAGGTAAAAGACATCAGGGTAAGGGTGCTTAAAACTGTCATTATCCAAATGTCATTATGTCAGTTATACCATAAGATATTGAATTTATTCTAGTTATTTCATGCACAATCTTCAACTCTTAGGGCAGCAGCCATACATAAAACTTATGGGTGATTGTGTGTGCCAATACAGCCTTCTACTGCCTATAGACATAAATCTTTGAAACATGCAGACTTTTTGCCATAGAGTAGGATTCTTATAACAAAGGGTAGAGCCTGAAGACAGGTCTCATGGTATATTATTCAAAGGAATTTACCTGACTATCAACAACATATATTTTGCAAACATAGATACAAAGGCAATAATCAGTAGGATTTCTAATAACAAGTATCAGAAAGTCTGGGATCAGAAACTTCTTCATGGAACCATGATTTGGTAAGGTCCTACATATACTTCTAACTAAAGGAACAATTCAAAACAATAAGGAAACTTAAAGTCAAGTCAATATAGGATATTCTGCAAATTAGCTCAGAGAAAAGAGTTCATTTTACAATACAGAATGTATGAGATTAGGTGCATGGCCATGAGATATACAGAATGAAGAAGCAGAAAGTAAAACAGTGGACAAGCTAAGGTAAAGTTTGGGGAAAATGATAATGCATATATGGAGTTCACTTCTCCAAGATGTAGAATAGGCTGTCTCACCAATAAATAGATGATACTGAAATATAAATATCTAGAATACATAGGTCTCAGAATCACGAAGTGGTTGACCTCTTTCACCATTATATCTAAGAATTTTACTTGTGCGATGGGTGTTTTCCATTCCTACAATATTAGGCTCTTCTGAACTAGATACCATGGTTCCAAAGAGAGAAATACTTTCCATAAGATGTAGAGAAAAGACTCCTTGTAATTTTAAAATGTAACTACTACCTGTTTACTTTGTATTACTCGTGCCTGTGTATCATGGCCAAGAAATGGAGCTAATAAACTAGGAGGTAAATTGACCAAGATTCCTATGAGGAATTAGAGTTCTTATTAATAAGAAAAAATTAATAAATTTTATGGAATTTAGTGTAATATATGTCCTCATTTTAATTTTATTTTACTATCTTTATTTATTGGATAGAGACAGTCAGAAATTGCGAGGGAAGGAGGAGATAGAGAGGGAGAGAGACAGAGAGAAATCTGAAGACCTACCTCACCACTTATGAAGCTTTCCCTCTGCAGGTGGGGAATGGGGGTTCAAACCTTGTACATTGTAACATGTGTGCTCTAACTGGGTTTGAATTAGCCCAATAAGCATATAATCCAAACCAGCAAAAGTGGTTTGTTATATTTTATATAAGTGGCATGTGAACCTTTTTCATAATGGCTACAAATTTTACTATCACTTAATTTTCTGGAATTTTTTGTTGGTAGTTGAAGAGTAATATCTTGGTGATCCACTGAGAATTCTAGAATATAAGATCTGAAAGTGTAGAAAGTTAATCCAGTGAATAATTTTTTTTCATAGGAGTTGAGAGTAAATACCTCCCTATTTCCTCTCCAGACAGATAGTGTTATAACATAGTTCATCTAGTACTCTAAAGGACAGCCCACGGGAGTGTGTGTATATGTGTATGGAAGGTGGGGGCTGCTCATAACTAAAAATAAATGGAAATATCTCTCTTTGATTTTATTTTCTTCTTCCCTGTTTTGTGATTCTGATCCTGGATCATACTGAACAATACAATATTTGCAATCAAGCATATAACATTTGCTATGCCAGATTTTGCATGAAAGGAAGTCTGATCTATTGCACTTTGATGCTCATTATGAGTAAGATTGTCAATATCCACTGCATGCCTATTAATTCCAGATTGTCTAAAATTTCATGACACTGAGGTATTCAACTAATGGAAGACTCTACCCAAAGGTATAAAATTGTCATAAAAGTTATACATCAGGCCGATAAAATAGTTCACTAGGATAATGTGCTGTTTTACTTTTGTGCTGCCAGTTTAGAGTCTGGTCACCACACTAAAGGAAAATTTCATGTTGTGGTGTCACTGTATCTATAGTTAAATGCTCTTCCCCTGAGCTATGCCCCCTTACCTGGTGTCACTGTATCTGAAATACAAAACATACAGCACAAACTGGGGACATATTTTTAGAGGGAGGTTAGGGCCAGAGAGTCCTGAAAACCAGTTATCAAGACCCTATGTTTTCAATTCTGTCACTGAGAGGGAAGGGAATTTGTAGAATACCTGAGGAGAAATCCAGGTATTTTATTTCCCTTATATAGGAGAAAGAAAAAAGGAGGAGGAGAAGGAGAAGGAGGAGGAAGAGGAGAAGGAGGAGGAAGAGGAGGAGGAGGAGGAGGAGGAGGAGGAGGAAGAGGAGAAGGAGGAGGAGGAGGAGGAGGAGGAGGAGGAGGTGGATGAGGGAAACAATAACAAGAACAGCAACATTGGAAGAAATAGTAATAGATGTATTTGTAGCTTAGAAAGGAAGAAGAAGAGGGAGGTCTATATTTAAGATCACAGCTTAGTCAGCTCTTTCCCACTTAGCACGAATGAACTGCATGTGCTTTCATTTTCCTGAATAAAGTTTATGATCTCTGAGTACTGACTCCCCCAGTTTTTGGTGGAACAAATTGTAGTTAACCAGACGTGATAGAGAAGACACCTTGATCTTATTTTCTTACAACAATACCATAGTGGTTGTGTACCAGACATTCATGTTTGAGGTCCCAGAGGTCCTTCTCTCTCATCTCCAGCACGACCTAAGCCATAGACGAGCTCTACTTTATTCTCTATTTTGTTCTGTTCATAACTCTTTTTTGCCTCTTGGATTATTGCTGGGGTCCCATGACTTGGTGCTTGCACAACAAATCCACCATTCTTAGAGGTCATTTTTCCCCTTTCTATTTATTGATAGGAAAGAGAGAAATTGAGAGGGGAAAGGGAGATAGAAAGAGTTTAGAAAGATAGAAACCTGAAGACCTGAAGACCCCTCTGCAGGTAGGGAGCGAAGGCTTGAAGCTGGGTTATAAGGAATGTTAATGTTAATGTATGTGCTTAACTGGGTATGCTACAGCTTGGGCCCCCTAATTCTTAAAAAAAAATGTTACACAACACTTTTTTTTTCAACTAGCTGTAGAAGCAGATTTTCTTATGCCCCTGGTCACATAAATGTCATTTGAAGTATGTCAATTAACATTTAAGAGAAAGTAAGATTTATCATATCCCACTTTTTTTTTTACCACTCCATTAGTACATGGTAATTTTTTTAAATTATGTGTGTTGGGGGATGGGGGTGGAGGGTAGGCAGGAGGGGATCATAGAGGGAAGAGGAAGTGGGTAGTATCAAGGCTGCTGGCTGTGATGGCACACACAGGTTATGTGCTGAGCCAACTATAGTTTTGGACATCCTTAAAACTGAACCTTGATTTGCTCTCTAGTGAATTTGTCTCTGCCAAACTGAATATCAGTCTCACCCTTATCAAAAAGTCCGTGACTGATGTTCAGTTTGGCAAGTACTCAAGATAAAAAAAAAATTCTTTTGGCACATTTAGTAGACATAAGGTATAAGTACAAAAACAGTGATGGAGATGATGGTACTGTTTCTGAAACGATATATTTCATGGTTTTTTTTTTTTTTTTTGCCCCCAGAGTTTCCCTTGGGGCTTCAGGTATTTAACTTTTCACCACTCCCTGTGGATGTCTATTTTCAGATGGGTAATAGAGATACTACAGCACTGTTCCATCACTTATAAAGATTCCTTTTTGCATGGTATTCTCATTTGATGGCCAGGATTTGCATGCAGTCTGCCGGGTTTGTGTTTGTGTATATGTGTGTAGGAGGGGGATATTTAAAGCTGATTAACTGTTTAGTACCACATACAGCCAAACTGTTTTCAGTTTTTGCATGCGGGGGGGGGTCTGCTTTATTGCATGATTTGAAGCTCTACTTTGTATTTTTAATTTTTGTTACTGAGCTGACTTAAAATTTTCTCTCGCTCATAGACATAAGATGAAAAACAAGATCAGAAGGGAAAACTCTAAGCAGAACTTAGACTGGAGATAGCGTCTTGCACCAGATTAAAAGACTCTGGGGGTGGGTGGGGAGTTCAGGTCCTGAAACATGATGGCAGAGGAGGACCTAGTGGGGTTTGTATTGTTATGTGGAAATGTTATGCATGTACAAACTATTGTATTTTACTGTTGACTGGAAATCATTAGTCCCCAATAAAGAAATTTAAAAATAAATAAATACATGAATAATTTTTAAAAAAGAAAAGTTATTTTACATAGAAAGAGACAGAGAGAGGTAAAGATTACACAACAATGAAGCTTCTTCAAATGTGATGAAACTATACTTTCAAAGCTGTAGTTTATTATTTTTAAATTTATTTATTTTCCCTTTTGTTGCCCTTGTTATTTATTTTTGTAGTTCTTATTGTTATTATTGATGTGGTTTTTGTTGGATAGGACAGAGAGAAATGTAGAGAGGGGAAGACAGAGAGGAGGAGAGAAAGACACCTGCAGACCTGTGTCACCGCCTGTGAAGTGACTCCCCTGCAGGGGCGGGGGTGCTCAAACCTCGGGGTCCTTGCGCTTTGCACCAAGTGCGTGCGCTTAACCCACTGTGCTACCCCCCAACTCCCAACTGTAGTTTATTAACTCAGATCAAGTTTCCCCCCTACCCAGAGAGTACCAGTTTTTTTTATACAGACAAGTATGAGAGAAGATGAAAAAGTAAAAAATTAGTTTTTGAAATAACCAGGGAGTGGTCCAAGGCTCACAAATCTTTCAATCTCTCAGGACCCTTACTGACATTAGGACCTTGATTTCCCGTAGAAAAAAATGTTGTTAATGGGTCTCAACTACAGTCCATTATCACAAGGGGTATAGACTTAAGGAAAAGGATTCTGCTTGAGACCCTGAGGTTCTTTTGTTTCTAAACTTGCACTGCCTCCTCCACTATGGTAATATTCAATATTGGTTCAGACCCAATCCTTTTGAGACTATTGCATAACTAATAAATAGGTAAATACACAAATGTAAATACACAAATGTTCAAGACTGCTTTTAGATAGTCATATAAGCAGGAGAAGATAAAATTGATTGGGGTCATATAAGCAGGAGAAGATAAAATTGATTGGGGTGACGACTATTAGAATTACAATGAATACAATCGCCGCTATGACTGGGTTAAGACTTTAGGTAGTTTTAGAATGTTATTTTAAATTGATGATACCTAGAGATATAACTGAATTATAATAACTATAAACCAGCTCTGTAAAATGTTTTTTGAACTTGTATCAAACAGAGGAACTATAAATTAAAAAAAAAGTTCAGGAAAAGTTTGACATGTTCACCAAATATAAAAATACTATTTGTTATTGCTTCCCTGCTGAACATGGGCATTGACAGGTAGATCTATACTCCCAGCCTGCCTCTCTCTTTCCCTAGTGGGGCAAGGCTCTGGGGAAGTAGAGCTCCAGGATACATTGGTGGGGTTGTCTGTCCGGGGAAGTCTGGTGGGCATCACTTCCATCTTCTGCATCCCACAATGTCCTTGGGTCCATACTCCCATAGGGTTAAAGAATAGGAAAGCTATCAGGGGAGGGGAGGAGATACAGAGTTCTGGTGGTGAGAATTGTGTGGAGTTGTATCCCTCTTATCTTATGGTTTAGTTAACGTTTCCTTTTTATAAATAAAACAAAACAAAACAAAATTAAATTAAATTAAAAAAAAATACTGTTTGTTAAACAGGAGAAAGTGGAAAAAAATCAAGGATAGGTGGCAGCATCACTTTTAGACCTTTAAGGAAAGGCTTGGTTTATATATATAAATCTCATTACAATACACTGTTTTCTCCTCCCACATATACCAAAAGCACCTCAAATTTGACACTCCTAAAACCAAATTCATTCTTTCTTCTACAGATATGTTCACACTTCTGCCTCTGTCCATTTCATGGAGTAAAATGATCTCTTCTCAGTAGCCCAACCTAAAATAAATCTATTATGTTTTACAAGGTTTCCTGGTCTCTAACTGTAGTCAACTACAAAGTTTTAATGATTTTGTTCTTCCCTATATGTATCTTTCATTATGCACTCCTTTCCATATCACTGTGACTGGCTCAGTTTACTCCTTTACCATCTTTCATTTTAATTTCTTCCTACATACCTTTTAAAAGACCCAATGCCCTTCGTTTTACCCACGGACTTAGCCTTTACACAGAAGTCATTGTGATCTCTTTCAACAAAGATCTGTCATGTCTCTGCTAAGTGAAAACCCCCTAATGGTACATCACTGCATAAATAAGAAAGTATATTCCCTTAAGCATAGAACTAAATCCTTCAGGTCTGAATCTTACCTACAACTCCAATCTCCAACCTGTCACACAAATTAATTCTCCAACAAAGCCAAACTACTTCCAATTTCCTTTATGCTTCCACTGTTTCAAACCTCTATTCTTTTCACATGCTGTTTCTGACATTTGGAATGACTCATCCCATTACACCTCCTGCTGTGTCCCTGCAAAATTCATCCTTAAAAGCCTATTTTTAGTGTTCCTTTTTTTTTTTTTTTTTCATTTTCCGGTCATATTTTTCCTGAATACACACACCTTCTTCTCTCTCCCGTCCATCACTACCACTTGACCTGACCTTTCATTGCCTCTGATTCTGCTGTTTTTTTAGAACTATGATTTGCCCTGTTGATAACCTGTATAGTGATTATATAAATAATTGCATGTCCATGCCTTTAGGAATACATAAGGACCCTAAAGATGTGCCTGTGAATACAACTATCAATCATAATAGTAAAATGTTGGACAGACAAATAATTTAAAGGATACCTTCAGTGAAGAGTATCCCTTCATATTACAAATGAAGAGACTGATAACCAAAGTGGACAACAAAGTTAGTGATGGCTATTTACTTTAATAGCATCACATCTTCTGAGGAGAGCTTTAGACTGAGTCTTTGTGACTCATTGGTCACTGCTTCCATCATATCCACTATATATTTTCTTGGATATTTAAATGAATAGTTGGTGGATGCAATGGATTCATTTATTTGGTTTATATTTAGCATCCTATCATTGAAGAATAAGTGAACAAAACAGGAATGGAATTGACGCTATCAGCAACTGAATGTTGTTATTATGCAGTCACCCATAGCTTCATTGCTCAATTCTTTTGTCAAACACTTATTAGCCACATTTACCATGCCAAATACTTTGTCTTGAGAGTAAAAGGACAAATAGGGAACATGGTTTTGGCACTCCAGAAAATTACAGAGAAATGTAATGCATAATCAGTATCATAGAAAGGAAGTGAGAAAAAAACATACTAACATGTGAATAAAGCAAGGGCACAATTTTTCTAGGAAAGAAGCATAGTTTTTGTTTCTTTTTAAAGAAGAGTAAATATGAATTATACATTCATTCACTATCAGACATTCAACTTGTTTACCACAATTTAAAGAGAAATGGAAAGGATAAATTATAAAATGTTCAGAGTATATTTATAGTGATAAACTGCATTAATTTCTTTGATGACACTATTTTGCATATCATATTCTAAAACTAATGTCAAGGTAAGTTGGTATTCATATGCTTCTAAAATTTGGACTATTTTAATTTTTAAATGTTATATTTTATTCTTTTAGTTAATCTGGAGTTCTTGAGCTTTTACATTAATTTTAATTTTCTTTATTATTCCTAAAATTGGAATAAGTTCAGAAATTCTTTTTTTGACTCCCCTTCATCTGATATACACATACTGATTTTGCTTGCCACAAGAATGTATCTGTTTGAGATTCTATAAAGAATGGTTTGGCAAATTGAAATAAAATAAGAATGTTCTTCTTCTTTCACAATGAAACTATATCCAATTTCACAGCTTAGCAAATTCTAACTAACTTTTATTTCACTTGGATTTCCCTATTTGTTTGTTGTACTGTATCCAAAGATAAATATGTACCTGTGTAGACTCATTCTTACAATATATCTTAGTCATCCAAACCCATGAATATATCTGGAAATCTAAAACCAAAATGATCACTGGAAGTTACCAGCTTAATTTCTAAATATAAAAGTTTATATGTTCTACATGAATACTCCAAAGCTGTAGCTGTACATTTTAATTTATCTAGTTTTTAGTGACAATTCACCTATCATACAATACGTCACTTTAAAATGTTGACTTTTCTAAGAGCTTAGACCAGGGAGAAAAGAAGCAACCGGTGGCATTACTTTAAAAGACACAGCTAAATATGAATAATGTCAAAGGGCATAAATTATGGTGATGTTGTATATGATAAAGCAAATCCTAACAGTAGGATCTTCAGAGTTATCAGCAAAAACTATCTATTGTCTTCTTAAACCCTAAGACAGCAGGAACCACCTGCTTCCTCTATAAAGCCCATATTTTCCCCAGTCCTCGAACCTCTAGGGTGGGGCTTACTTTCCTGTACGGTTCCCTCAGTTCATACCAAATGATACTGCTTCAGCTGATCCCAACCTAATCAATGCAAGCATATCACCTTAGCATGCTTCACTTTGGATAGTGTCCAGAGACGTCAGGCATGGAATGCCAACCCTTCAGACTCATTACTCGGGTGAGACCTCTCCTCTCTCATTAGATTCTCTAATTCCATTGCAGCTGGTTCACCTCCTAACAAAGATACCCCCCAAATTTTTTTTAAAATGTTTTAAAATGTTTAAAAAATGTTGCATTGCTGGTGCGAATATAAATTGGTCCAGCCTCTGTGGAGAGCAGTCTGGAAAACTCTCACAAGGTTAGACATGGACCTTCCATATGATCCAGTAATTCCTCTCCTGGGGTTATACCCCAAGAACTCCATAACACCCAGCCAAAAAGAGGTGTGTATTCCTATGTTCATAGCAGCACAGTTCATAATAGCTAAAACCTGGAAGCAACCCAGGTGCCCAACAACAGATGTGTGGTTGAGAAAGCTGTGGTATATATACACAATGGAATACTATGCAGCTATCAAGAACAATGAACCCACCTTCTCTGACCCATCTTGGACAGAGCTAGAAGGAATTATGTTAAGTGAGCAAAGTCAGAAAGATAAAGATGAGTATGGGATGATCCCACTCATCAACAGAAGTTGAGAAAGAAGATCTGAAAGGGAAACTAAAAGCAGGATTTGACTAAATATGGAGTAGGGCACCAAAGTAAAAACCCTGTGGTGAGGGATAGACATGCAGCTTTCTGGGCCGGTGGGGGGTGGGGGTGGGTGGGTGGAATGGGACATAATCTTTTGGTGGTGGAAATTGTGTTTATGTACACTCCTAGTAAAGTGTAGTCATACAAATCACTAGTTAATTAATATGAGAGGGGGAAAATTAATTGTATGTCTCGAAGTTTTTAAAACACAAACTGAATCTTCTTAATATATAGGCTGTGTATTTGATATGCAGACTCTCTCAAAAGCCTAGACCAAGTAGATCAGAAGCAACCAATAGCACAGCTATATACAAGATACTGGGTACTGTACAGCAAACCCTAACAAAAGGACTTTCCAAAGCTAATCCAATTACCAAATAATGTGATAACATTAACTATCGATTGTCTTTTTGAACCCTAAGACAGCAGGAACCTCACATCTCCACTATAGAGCCTCTACTTCCCCCAGTCCTGGAACCCTTGGATAGTGCCCACTTTCCCGTATGGCTCTCCCAATCCATATCAAATAATATTGCATCTGCCGATCACAACCTAACCAACACAACGATTGCCACCTCAACATGCTTCAGCTCAGACTGTGTCCAGAGACTTCAGGTGTGGAATGACAACCCTTCAGCTTCATTACTTGGGTGAGACTTTTCCTTTCATAGTATTCTCTAATTCCATCCCAGGTGGTTCACTTTCTAACAAAGTCCCAAAACCTAGATATACACCAGTTTCTGTGAGAGAGAGCATATGTTCACAGGTATCCATAAACTACTGCAAAATATATATCTGAAAGAAGAAGTACACTAGAGTTTGCAGTGAGTACCCCCCTAACACTTCCTCTCCACTATTCCAAGCTTTGGGTCCATGATTGCTCAACAATTTGTTTGGCTTTGTATGTTAATTCTCTTTTCAGCCACCAGGTTCCAGATGCCATCAGGATGCTGGCCAGGCTTCCCTGGACTGAAGACCCCACCAATGTGTCCTGGAGCTCAGCTTCCCCAGAGACCCACCCTACTAGGGAAAGAGAGAGGCAGACTGGGAGTATGGACCGACCAGTCAACGTCCATGTTCAGCGGGGAAGCAATTACAGAAGCCAGACCTATCACCTTCTGCAACCCACAAGGACCCTGGGTCCATGCTCCCAGAGGGATAGAGAATGGGAAAGCTATCGGGGAGGAGATGGGATATGGAGATTGGGTGGTGGGAATTGTGTGGAGTTGTACCCCTCCTACCCTATGGTTTTGTTAATTTATCCTTTCTTAAATAAAAAATAAATTAAAAAAAATGTTTTCAATGAATATGGCTGACCTGGGATAGTAGTTCTGCCCAGAAGCCTTAATGCCCAATGTAGTAAATTAACTTAAAAAAGTGGTTGGTTTGCGGCTGCTGTGGCACATAAAAGGATTCACAGTGGGGAGCTGGGAACTGGATTAAATAATACGAGGTTTATTAGGGTAAAACAGGAAAAAAGGCAAAATAAGCAATTATCATCAACTGTTAAGAGTCCATAAAATCTGAGTATATTTATCAAGACTTTAGTCTGATAAGATAAACAATTATCAGCTCTGGTAAAGGTTGCTCATGTCTATAGAGGGATCTAAAAGTTTACCAGCTAGCACAGTCACATGTGTTCAGTTCCCAGGAGAAGTAGCCATAGCGGGATACCTGGAGCACCTCCACCAAGATGCATTTGACCAGGAGAAGAAGCAGCAGTCAAAGATGAGAGAGCAACTTCCATCTGGCTGTACTTTTAAGTCTATTCAGCCTGCCCAAAATGCTTTGTACACCAGCACAGACTGGATCCACCCACAGTCCACCATGTACCTGTGCAGATCACTGCATACTCTGTCGCCAAGGCTGACTTCAGCACTGTGTTGGGACTTCCATTCATGGTCACTGGTATACTGCATCACTAGACCCAAAGCAGTGGTGTTTCAAGTCCAAAACCTGCTTTTACCCACCAGAAAAAAAGAAAAGGAAGAAAAAAAGACTCTGGGGTTGGTAGTGGTACAGGGGGTTAAGCACACATGACATGAAGCAAAAGGACTGTCAGACGGATCCTGGTTTGAGTCCCTGGCTCCCCACCTGCAGAGGAGTTGCTTCGCAGGTGGCTAAGCAGTTCTACAAGTGTCTTTCTCTCTACCTCTCTGTCTTCCCCTCCTTGCTCAATTTCTCTATCTTATTCAACAGTAACAATAACAATAATGATAACAAAAAAAAAAAGGCAAAAAAAGGGAAAAAATAGCCTCCAGGAGCAGTGGATTTGTGGTGCAGGCACCAAGCCCCAGTGATAACCCTGGAGACCAAAAAAAAAAAAAAAAAAAAAAAATTATATATATATATATATATATATATATATAAATGAAACAATTCTCTTATTTATTCTGGAAGGAAAGATTCCTTGATTGCTAGCACATAAAATTATATAATGCTATGGCATACAGAAATTAACAAATAGTAAACTATTCATAAATATGTATATATATATATATTACAGAAATAGTTTAGTATTATACAGTTTATATCTAGCCACATACTATATGATATATCTATTTAGAAACATGCATTATGTTGAAAATAATATATAATGAGTTGCTTTATTATTTTAGTTATTATTGAATACGTGCTTCACTATACCTTACAATTCAGTTTCTCATATGAGGAGACATTGAAATAAATTAACTTACCCAAAGTCTCATAGGTAGGCTATTTACTATACTGGTTGCATTAAGACAACATTTAGGCTAAGATGTATATCGCTTTTATGTATGCAAATTTACTACTTAGATATGAACTTTTATTTTGCGATTAAATTTCTAAGGGGCTTTTTTGACATTCACATTAGCTTATTTCAAGTGGAAATTAATTTCCTCTTGACAAGTGTTGTAAGTTTTAACATATCCCCTGTGCACACATTTTCTGAAAAGGTTATTTGTATTACAAAAGTCTATGGTAAATATATCTAAGCTTTTACTGTGCATAAACATACACTCGTATATACTATACTATATATATATAGTATAGTATATACGTGTGTATATATAGGCTAATGAGATCAGTTTTTTGTTGTGACTTTTAGAAACTATAATTTTACTATTATGCTCTATGTTTAGCTTATTGAAATGTTATTTTGGACTTGAATTTTTATCCTTTTTAAATTGAATAATTGTGTTACACAATTTTATCCAAATAAACATAATAACTAAAAGTAGTTCATATAGTCTGAGTTATTATATTATGCTCAGCACTTTTTGAACTCAAGCCAACATTTCTGATGAGTGAATGTCCTATGGACATGAACTGCATATAATGCTGCAGCTGGAGAAAACCATCAGAACGTAGGCGACAGCACTTCTGCAAAATAACTTTCCTCATTCCTGAACAGTAGGATAAACCAAAAAACCGAAGCATCTGGCAGGATATGTGGCAACTGGAAAAATCCCTTAACCACACATCTTAAAGCCCTTAAGAATTTTGTGGTTTAATGTGTATATATCATTATTGTAACATTCATTAAAATAAATAAAATTATATGATACTGAATACTATTGACTTTTTAATATAAAAATGAGTCTCATTGTCTAAATTCCTCAAATCATGCTCCAAAATTTATTTGTGCACTACGAAAAAAAAAAAACAACTAGAAAATAATTTACATTTTTATAGTCTGCTGCAAAATTAAGTTATTGTAAAAACAAAAGAAAGTGTAACACATTCAAGACCCTCAAATAAGTATTTCCCTTATCTTAGTCTGAATTCTACTCTTGCTTTAAAATCTACTGTTTGCGGAATATTTATTTTCATTTATAAAATGCAATCATTTCTAGGGTTTGTGTGAATTGGAAAAAATATAAACTAAGTAAACTGAATATGTCAATATACGTATGCATGCACATAGTTAGTTGCTTGTGCTTATCCTTTTGTCTCAGTAAGTTAATGAAAAGCTAGTCTTTGACAAGGAAGAACAAATGGCTGTCTTTTGATCATTTTATCATTCCAAAGATAAAAGACTAACTCAAACACTTTCCTTTTACTTAGAAACCTAGATTAAAATATTTATACTAAAAAGTAAAATAAAGTAATATAAATTTGGTAGGTCCAGTACAATGCTTTGTTTCACAATAGGTGTTATACAGATTTTGTACAAATGCATGCAGCTGTTTTCTTAAGTAACCAGTAGTATTTATTAGGGGTGTTCTGCAATTTCATGGTTGTTGACTCCTGTTGCCATAAACCATTCAGAGAGAAGATGAAGATTCAGTGAGTGAGTATTGCACACAGAAAGTGTCACTGTAAAATGGCTTCACAGTTGAACTCTTAAGATTTCGACCAGCTTAATGAATCTGACTCACATTTGCTTACTCAACTTTGGTGGCATTTTTATGCTAGTTGAACCACTAATTTTATTTCAGACTGAGTACATTTAGGATAACATGAAATACTATTTAAGTTTAAGCATTGTTAATTTTGTATGAGAGTTCCTTACTCATTTCCTTTCCAGTTGTTATATAATGCTTCCTAGTCCTCTAAATGCCTTATCTTCATTTTTTACTAGAATAACTAAGGTAATAAATTTTTGACTTGTAATTAAATGAAATTCTTATTAGTTCATCTCTTTTAATGCTCAAAAAAGCTGCTAAATGAAGAAAATAAAAAGGTGTGGTCAGGAACTTACATTAACTACTAAAAATTCAGAGAGTTTCTTGGTTCAATCTCTGACTCCCCATGTACCAAAGTGGTGCTCTGGATACTGTCTCTCTCTCTCTCTTTCTCTCTCTCTCTCTTTCTCTCTCTCTCTCTCTCTCATAAAATTCTTTCCCATATGAAATAAGCAAAAGAAATAATTAACAATAGTTAAGAAGAGCCAATCATTAATAAATAAAATGTGCAGACAGAGAGACCAATAGAACCTAAGCGTCACTAAAACATCAATTTCTGACTTGAAATGAGTTTTCAAAAGGAAATAGAGACAAATATACCTACTTCTTTCAAATAGCGATTTTCACTATTTTGTATTAGCCAAAAAATAAAGAGAATTTTTAACTTTCAATCAAAAGAAACACTTAAAGCTAATATCAGGAAATCTCATTCCTTTCAAAATGAAATGAAAATAATTTTCACATGTTAACTACAAATAGCTACATAATTCCATTTTCTATTGATGTGAATCTACACAGTAGTTATATCAGTATTAGTTTCTTTTATATAAAGTACTGGGAGTTCAAAATCCCAAAAAAAGATAGCTTTATTTTTTTCATTAGAAACAATGGATTTGGGGTTTGATGGGTAACAAGAAGAACTTTTTTTTTCAGTTTCAATATTAAGCAATTGAAGTAATTTCATATTTTTTGTATCCCATTCAGAAGATAATTCTACTTAAATGTTGATTATTTGTTAATGTTGGTACTTGGTTACAGTTGTTCAAATGAGCAAAGACATAGCAACAAAACACTACAAGAAATCATCAATAATTCAATAAAGTATCAGAATATAAAACCAGTACATGTAAATATGTGGAATTTCTTTTTAAAAAATATTTTATTTTACCAGAGCACTGCTTAACTTTTTTTTTTGGTGGTGCTGGGGACTGAATCTGGGACCTAGAAGTCTAAGACATGAAAGTTTTTTGCATAACCATTGATCTGTCTCCACAGGCCAGTCTGTAGCATTTTGTATGTAAATTATAAGTTAGAGGAAAAAGCAATGAAGTAAATCCATTTACAACTGAACTGAGAAAAAAATATCTTGGTGTGAATATACAAAGAAGATTAACTATCTCTATAGTAAAAACTACAGGACATGGTTAAAAGACATAGGCAGTGAGGATTAGGAGATGGCTCTTTTGTAGAGCACACATTTTACTTTGTTTAAGGACCTGAGTTCTTGAATCCTGTATCACCAGGGGAAGCTTCATGAACTATGGCATACTTCTTCTGTGGCCTATATATCATCTATCTATCTATCTATCTATCTATCTATCTATCTATCTACCTATCATTTATCTATCTATCTATATCATCTATTATTCTCTTTCTTCTACTCTATCTTAAAAAAAATAAGTATCTGCCAGGAATAGAGCAAGTGTGCAGGTGAAAAAGCCCTACTGATAATTCTGGTGGCAAATAAAAATAACAAAATAATAGAGGAAGAAGAAGGAGAATTAGAGAGTGACACAAAGAAATTGAGAATGTCCCTTATTCATGGATCAGAAAAGTACATATAATTAAGATAACCAACTTACCAAAAACAATCTATAAATTAAATCAATCACTATCAAACTCTGAATGGCATTTCTAAAGGAAACTAGACACATTGTCCTAAAATATATGTGGAACCATAAAAGATCACTTTGATCTTTATTTGTGATGAAGTTTTGTTAACAGTACCTTGAAACATTCAAACATTCACCATAAACTGTTGTATGGGTGTTACTTGTTTGTTTTAAATATTCCTTAAACTCACTTTATACACATAAAAATAGAAATTGCTTAATATGAATAATAAGTAAGGCAAAATTTTAGATGTGAAAAGAGATATTTAAAACCCTCCAAATAAATATCTTCTTGGGATAAGTCCGTAATATCTTAAATTGAATTAAGTGCTGTCATTTTATTGCTACTAATGAGAATACTAGTGGCTTAGAACATGAAATTTGAGTCTGTATTTTCAGTAGAAATTTACAACTTTTCTTCTATAATTAATTAGAATTAATCATTGTGAAAACATACTATTTAATGTAAGGAGCTATAATAACAAGTTTATACTGCATATATATGTATATAGGTTACACATAACATTCTGTGATTTTGCTCAGAGAATTTACAGAAGCAAGAATGCAATACCAAGTTTAAAAATATGGGCATAAATGTTATGGTAAATTTGGGGAGGGAGTGGATAGGTGAATTGATGAGTAGATGTATGGAAAAGTGCTGGTTGGGTAAACAGAAAAAAATACTAGTTATTAGATCTAAGAGCCTTTCTATTTCTTGAGCCACTAAAAACATTTTCAGAGCGCACTGCTACACCTGATGGAATGATGGTACTAAAAATAGAGAAAATTTTAAAGAGAGAGAGATTGTATGTTCAAAGGCAAAAAGAAAATAGAGAACCATATCACTGTTTTTTTCACAACTTACCTGAAATAATTGGCATATATCATAGTATGAGGTTATATGCACATGATTACTTGATACACATGAATTAGGAAATACTTATGACAACAAGGTTAGTAACTATATCATTTCATGTAATTGCCATTTTGTTTTTATGGTGATAATACTTACTATAAATTCTGTTGGGTTCTTTAAGTATACAATATAGTGTTGAAAGTTACAGTCACAATTAGATCCCCATAACGTAAGTTTCTTTCGTTTTATAACCGAAAGCTTATACTCATTGCCTAACTTATATTTTCCTCATCCTTAGCCTCTAATAACTATTCCGCTATTTATTTTCATTTTAATTTTTAATCTTGTTTATTTATTTATGGGATAAAGAGAGAGAAACTGAAAGGGAAAGGAGAGAGAGAAAAGAGAAGAGGAGAGGAAAGGAGAGATTGTGAAGCTTTCCTTTCTAGGTGGAAACTGAGGGAGGGACTGAACTTGGGTCCTTATGAATTGTAGCTTGTGCCCTTAGCCACATGTTCCACCATCTAGTTCTTCATATAAATGATATGTAGTATTTGTATTTCTGTTTAACTTATTTCATTTAGCATAAATCATATGGATTGATAGGTTGTCATAAATGAAGATATATATATATATATATATATATATATATATATATATATATCTCCAAAACATTACTCAACTCTAGCTTATGATGGTGCTAGGTATCGAACCTGGAATCTAGGATCATCATCCATGATGTGTAAACATTATGTACCTCTACACAGTTGTTTGTAGTGGTTAAGCCAATTTTAGTGTCTCATCCATAGTATCACAAGTTGCCTTTTCTCCACATGTTTACAAATATTCATTATCTCTTCTCATTTTGACAATCACTATCCTAATGGGCTTGAAGTAACATCTCATTTAGTTTTGATTTTTACTTCTCTGATGATTAATAATGTTTTAATATATTTTCTTGTGTTTTTGGTCATTTTTTTGTGTGTAAATATCCTAACACAAAAGAGAAACAAAGCTAACATATATAGAAAAATTTCTGGACTTCCAGGAGGTGTGGCCATGGAATAACTGGGACCAAATCACCTCTCCTCCCAAAACAACAAATAAATACTACAAGAGACCCAACTAAAGTCACAATCTACAGTGGAAAGTTCTGCAGGTGTAGGTGCTTTGCATGTGGTTGGGGTGAAAAGGGCACAGGCATGGGTTGAAGAATAGCAAAGTCAAATCAGAGCTCTGAACCACGCCATTTTGACAATTTTACTTAAAGCACAGCAAGCAAGTTACATTGCTTCTATTACCTGAAGAAAAGAGACAGCGGCTCAAAACCTCTCATTTTTTTACTGGGGGGGGGGGGACGGTTTAGCCTTCTGAATTTAAGGCAAGGACACAACATAAAACGGGGTGTTTATGACCACAAGACAGCCCAATGCGACCATCCTTCCCACCCTATCCCATCCACCGCAGATCATACAAACAAGAGAAACCTAGAGATCACAACATCACCACCTGCTGGCCATCAATAACCAGCACAAAAAATGTGCAAGCAGAAAAACAGAACTAAACAACCAACTATGCCATACCAGCTAGACAGAAATGAAGCAGGAAATCCAAAGAATTGAAGATGTAGAGAGAGACACTCAAAGACAGACTACAGAGAGCTCATTATGAGGACTCTCCAAGAATTTAAGCAAGAATTAGAAGAACATGGGGGAATTAAAACACTTATAACAGAATTCACTAATAATCTTCAAATCTTAAAAGAAGAAATTCAGTCAGAACTCCAGGGAGTGAAAGACACCCTAACTGTAATCCATGCCCAAGTAGAAGGTTTAGGAAGTAGACTCACACATTTAGAAGAAAAATCTCCAATCTAGAAGATACAGCCAGCCCACTCTTTCAATGCAAAGATGAGGGAGAGAAATGATTCAGAAGGACTGAAGCAACTCTGAAATTACAGACTCCATCAAAAGACTGAACATAAGAGTGATAGGTATAGGCCTTGTGCTCCTCTTAGGAGGAACACAAGGCAAAAGGCCCAGAGTTCATTTTCAGAGCAATTTTAGCTGAGAACTTCCCTCACTTAGGAAACTATAAGAACATTCTCATTCAAGAGAAAGAACAATCACCCAGATTTATAAATACAAAAACACCAATGCCAAGGCACATTATTGTAAAACTATCAAAAGTAAACTACAAGGAAAAAAATTGCTGGCTACTAGGGAAAGGAAAGACTTATATACAAAGGCAGAGCTATAAGACTTTCATCAGATTTCTTTTTACAAACTCTAGAGGCAAGGAGAGATTGGAATGACATAGTCAAAGTTTTAAAAGATAGGAAATTCCAGCCACAGATATTGTATCTTGCAAAATTATCCTTCAAATATAAGTTTCCTCAAATATTTAAGAACTAAAAGAATTTGCCACAATCAACCCCACCTTATAGGAACTACTTAACTGAGTCCCACAAGAAAGGAGGAAGCAAAGGAATACATGTTCCAAACACCAAGTTGCAGATGCTACCATGACATCAACCTGACTCACCCAGACAGACAACCTCACCAATGTGCCCTGGAACCTCACTCCTCTAGAGCCCTCCCCCATTAGGGAAAGATAGGGACAGGCTGGGAGTGTATTCAACCTGTCAGTGCCCATGTCCATCGAAAAAGCAATTACATAAAACAGACCTCCCATCTTCTACATCACATAATAACATGTTTCCAGAGGGTTAAAGAATAGGGAAGTTTCCAATGGAGGGCATGGGATATGGAACTCTGGTGGTGGAAAATGTGTGGAATTTCATCCCTCTTACTCTATGGTTTTGTCTATATTTTCTATTTTTTACTTTATAAATAAATTTTAAAAAAAGACAAAAAGGAATGGAGGCAGGACCATAGAGGGAAAAAAAGAAAAACAATTTCTGCTAAATTCATTGAAAACAAATAAAGAACAGTAGACATATAGATTTCATATTTACTATGAATTTAATTGCCAAGTTCTTTCACAATCATTTCTTACTTAATTTTCATTACAGTAGTTTGTGGTGAGATCATTCATGGCATTTGGTAGCTAAGAAGCATAGTATATCTGAACAACCTGCCCTAACACTCAAAACATTACTCAAATCCATATTAATTTTATATAAAGTGCCTGTAAGTAAATTACTGTATATTCTATACATTATAATTTTTTAAATTAATTAACTTTTTTATCACTAGGACTTACTGCGCTTGGTTGACTTTTATATACAGAAAGAGAAAAACACAATAGAGTGACAGAGGGATAGAGTAAAAGACACCACAACAGTGAAGTTTGTCACAGAGTGGAGGGGCAGGACTTTTAAAATTTTTAATTAATTAATTAAAATTTTATGTTGATTTACAAAATTATAGGCTAACAGGGGTATAACTCCACAGCTTTTCCATCACCAGAGTTCTGTGTCCCCATTCACTCCATTGGAAACTGCATTACATCTCCCAAGATCAGTTGTGGGTTGACTATTATTTATATATCTATCTGTATTTATATATACTTGCCATTTCTTCTATGATCCTGCCTTCTCTTCCTTTCTCAGTCATACCTACTACTTTCTATGAGTGTATTTTTTTCCCCCATCTCTTCTCTCTCTGGGTCCTGATGAAATTGGAGTTCAGAGCCCTCTGGTCATTTTCCCCTAATATTTTTTCCCCTCTGGTAATATGGACCAAAATTCTTTTGTGGTGCAGAAAGTGGAAGGTCTGGCTTCTGTAATTGCTTCCTCTCTGAACACGGGTATTATCAGATCAATCCTTAGCTCTCACCCATTTATTTTTTTTAATTTAAATATGTATTTATTTATTCCCTTTTGTTACCCTTGTGTTTTATTGTTGTAGTTATTATTGTTAGTTATTGATGCTGTTGTTGTTGGATAGGACAGAGAGAAATGGAGAGAGGAGGGGAAGACAGAGAGGGAGAGAAAAAGACACCTGCAGACCTGCTTCACAGCTTGTGAAGCGACTCCCCTGCAGGTGGGGAGCTGAGGGTTCAAACTGTAATCGTTATGCTGGCCCTTGCGCTTTGTGCCAGGAGATCTTAACCCTCTGCACTACCGCTGGACTCCCTGCTCTCACTCATTTCTATCTTTCCCTAGTAGGGTAGGGATCTGGAGAAGTGAGCTTCCAGGACACATTGGTGAGGTCACCTGCAGAGGGACCAAGAAGATAATCTTTATTGTTAACTAAAACTGTGATATTCATTCATTCATTCATTCATTCATACATTCATTTTTGCAGAGCTAGATCCTACTAGTAATTTCACCAATCTATGGCTGCTCACTCAAAGAAGTGGGTGGGGGGAGAAAAGCACAGCATTAGAATCTCCCTCAGTATCATAGAAGCTTCTATATGGTACTGGGGTTTACACCTGGGTCACACATGTGTTGCAGCAGAAAACTTACCTGATCTCTTTACTCCACTATATTTATTTTAAAAATTAGAAAAAAATTTTAGCTGTCCTGAGGCTTCAACATTGAGGTTTCTGTGTTGACTTTTTCAAAGAAAAACAGAGAAACAGCGATAAGTAGAAATATTACAGCACAAATGCTCCCCCGTGGTAGGAGGTAGGGGATTGAACCTGGGTGGTGTGCATGGCAAAGCAAGCATTCTCCCAGGTAAACTATCCCACTTACATTTTATTTTTTAAAAATATTTTCCTTTTTAATTATCTTTATTTATTTATTGGATAGAAACAGCTAGAAATCAAGAAGAAGGGGGTGGTAGAGAAGGAGAGAGACAGAGAGATGCCTATAACCCTGCTTCACCATTCACAAAGCTTTCTCCCTGCAGGTGGGGACTGGGGCTTGAACCTGGGTTCTTGTACATGCACTCAACCAGGAGTGCCACCAGCCAGCCCCCTCTCATATATATTATAAATAATTTAGGTCAGACAGGCCATTGAAGTAATTGTTATATAAATTTCTAAATACATTTTAGAATCTGACATATTTTTAATATTTATATAAAAATAATTAATATAGTTTTTATTTGAACACAAAATTTTCTAGATCTCATTTCTTTTGGTATGGTTCTCTCAGAGACTGATGTCTATCAATGAATATAATTTACTAAAACACTGACTTGAAGGATGCAGTAAGATTTTCATGAACTAAATTGTAGAAAAAAAAGAGAAAAATCACAGTAGGGCACCAAAGTAAAAACCCTGGGTGGAGGGTGAGGGTGGATGTTCAGCTTCAAGGGGCCAGGAGGGGGGATGGGACACAGTCTTTTGGTGGTGGGAATGTTGTTTATGTGCACTCCTATTAATTTGTAGTCATATAAATCATTATTTAAGTAATATGAGAAGGGAAGAACTGATTGTCTCAAACTTTTTTAAAGCACAGACTGAGTCTTTTTAATACATAGGCTGAGTCTTTGATATGTTGAAGCAAAATTAGTGATATATTTAGAGATTCAACACCATGAGAAAGAATAAACAAATGAGATTATATTACATGAAGAAGAACATATTAAGCCAGAAATATAAAGATGAATATGGGATGGCCCCACTCATAAACAGAAGTTGAGGAAGAAGAACAGAAAGGAAAATTCAAAGCAAGAGTTGACTGAATTGGGAGTAGGGCACCAAAGAAAAAACCCTGGGTGGAGGGTGAGGGTGAATGTTCAGCTTCATGGGGGAGGGGGGGGATGTGACACAGTCTTTTGGTGGTGGGAATGGTGTTTATGTACACTCCTATCAAGTTGTAGTCATATAAATTACTATTTAATTAATATGAGAGGGAAAAATTGATTGAATATCTCAAACTTTTTAAAGCACAAAGTCTTTTTAATACATAGGCTGAGTCTTTGATATGTTGACTCTTTTTTTTTTCTTTTCTGATTTTTTTTTAATTAGGGAATTAATGTTTTCCATTCAACAGTAAGTACAATAGTTTGTACATGCATAACATTCCCCAGTTTCCCATATAACAATATAACCCCCATTAGGTCCTCTGAATCCTTCTTGGACCTGTATTCTCCCCACCCACCCACCCCAGAGTCTTTTACTTTGGTGCGATACGCCAATTCCATTTCAGGTTCTACTTGTGTTTTCTTTTCTGATCTTGTCTTTCTACTTCTGCCTGAGAGTGAGATCATCCCATATTCATCCTTCTGTTTCTGACTTATTTCACTCAACATGATTTTTTTGAAGGTCCATCCAAGATGGGCTGAAAACGGTGAAGTCACCATTTCTTACAGCTGAGTAGTATTCCATTGTGTATATATACCACAACTTGCTCAGCCACTCATCTGTTGTTGGACACCTGGGTTGCTTCCAGGTTTTGGCTATTACAAATTGTGCTGCCAAGAACATATGTGTACACAGATCTTTTTGGATGGATGTGTTGGGTTCCTTAGGATATATCCCCAGTAGGGGAATTGCAGGGTCATAGGGTAGGTCCATTTCTAGCCTTCTGAGAGTTCTCCAGACTGTTCTCCACAGAGGTTGGACAAATTGACATTCCCACCAGCAGTGTAGGAGGGTTCCTTTGACCCCACACCCTCTCCAGCATTTGCTGCTGTTACCTTTTTCTGATGTATGACATTCTCACAGGAGTGAAGTGGTATCTCATTGTTGTCTTGATTTGCATTTCTCTGACAATCAGAGACTTGGAGCATTTTTTCATGTGTTTCTCGGCTTTTTGGATCTCTTCTGTGGTGAATATTCTGTCCATGTCCTCCACCCATTTTCGGATGGGGTTATTTGTTGTCTTGTTGTTGAGTCTGGCAAGCTCTTTATATATGTTGGTTATTAAACTCTTATCTGATGTATGGCATGTAAAGATCTTCTCCCATTCTGTGAGGGGTCTCTTGGTTTGGGTAGTGGTTTCTTTTGCTGTGAAGAAGCTTTTTAATTTGATGTAGTCCCATAGGTTTATTCTTGCCTTAGTCTTCTTTGTAATTGGATTCGTTTCATTGAAGATGTCTTTAAAATTTATGCGGAAAAGAGTTCTGCCAATATTTTCCTCTAAGTATCTGATAGTTTCTGGTCTAACATCCAAGTTCTTGATCCACTTGGAATTTACTTTTGTATTTGGTGAAATACAGTAGTTTGTTGGAATGCATGAGACCCCTTCTGTTTCATTTGGTTTAAATCCCCCCTGCTTAACACTATTCTATTTACATAACCACTTCATTCTACTTACATAACCACTGTTAACAAGTTCCACCCTCCCTCCAGGGCATTTGTGGTTCAGTGATAGGATTCTCGCCTAATCTGCCCCCTCTTTGTCACACTCTGATTTTCACCAGTCACTTTTCTCTCCACCCTCTCTATGTCACATCCTGTTTCCACCTTACTTGGCAAGTATATATAAAGACAGCATTGTGAGTTTTACAGTACTGTACTTTGAGTTTAACTTAGCTCGTCTTAGATTGTGCTGCGTCCTGCATGAATAAAGAGATACTGCCTATAGCTCAACCATGAGTCCCTGGTCGTCTGTTACCCGCCCTTGAAGCCAGCCCGGCAAAAACAACATAACCCATCGAAAACAACAGTAGTTCAGTTTCATTCTTTTTCATGTTTCAACCCATTGTTTCCAACACCACTTGTTGAAGAGACTCTGGTTTCCCCATTTAATAGTCTGAGCCACTTTGTCAAAGATTAGATGTCCATAGGTGTGGGGGCTCACTTCTGGGGTCTCAATTCTATTCCACTGGTCAGTGTGTCTATTCATGTTCCAGTACCAAGCAGTTTTGATGACAATGGCCCTATAATACAATTTTAGATCTGGGAATGTGATGCCTCTGGTTCTGTTATTTTTTCTCATGATTGTTTTGACAATTCTAGGTCTTTTCTGGTTCCAGATAAACATTTGTAGCATTTTTTCTATTCTCCTAAAAAATGTGCTTGGGATCTTGATGGGGATAGCATTAAATTTGTAGATGGATCTGGGTAGTATATTCATGTTGATGATGTTAATTCTACCAACCCATGAACATGGAATACCTTTCCACTTCTTTGTGTCTTTTTCAATTTCCTTGAGTAGTGACTCATAATTTTCAGTATACAAGTCTTTCACTTCTTTGGTTAGGTTTATTCCTAGACATTTTATTGTTTTTGTTGCTATAGAAAAAGTAATTGATTTCTGGATTTCAATTTCTTCTACCTTAATATTTGCATAGAGGAATGCGACTGACTTTTGAATGTTAATTTTGTAGCCTGACACCTTACAGTATTGCCTGATGATTTCCAAAAGCTTCTTGCTGGATTCCTTAGGTTTTTCTGTGAGTACTATCATGTCATCTGCAAACAGGGAGAGTTTGACTTCTTCTCTTCCAATCTGTATCTCTTTAATTCCTTGCTCCTGCTTGATTGGTATGGCAAGAACTTCCAACATGATGTTGAATAGTAATGGTGATAGTGGGCAGCCCTGTCTAGTACCTGATCTGAGTGGAAATGCTTCCAGTTTTTCACCATTGAGTATGATGTTGGCTAAAGGTTTTCTATATATAGACTCCACCATCTGCAGAAATTTTCCATCTATTCCCATTTTTTGTAGTGTTTTGATCATAAGGGATGTTGTATTTTGTCAAAGGCTTTCTCTGCATCTATTGATATGACCATGTGGTTTTTGGTCTTGCTTTTGTTCATGTGGTGGTGGATCACATTGATTGATTACATATATTAAACCAAACTTGCATGCCTGGGATAAATCCCATTTGGTCATGATGAACAATCTTTTTAATATACTGCTGTATCCAGTTGGCTAGAATTTTTGTTCAGTATTTTTGCATCTATGTACATCGGAGATATTGGTGGGATCCATTGGATCGACCTTCCCGTGGTGCATCCCGTGAGTACCCATTCATTGGGGAAACTCAAGATCCTTCCTAGCTGACTGAATCCACATGGATCCCAGTCACTTTCAAAGCCAGCAACAAGCAGCTCCTGACAGCTTTCAAGCTGTTGGTCCTGCTCTTCAAGTCCTCCAACTTAATGTTGAGGGGCTGTCCTTTGCCAAACGTGTTCTTATCGGTCAATTGGCGATACAGCATCAGGCAGATGGCAGCAAAGAAGTGGCTCACTACATTCCTGTCCCACACGTTGGAATCTGAATCTATGCCCAAAGTTTGGCGTTGTGTGAAGATAATAGCAGTTTTGAAACCAAAGAAAGACCCAACACTGGCCGCCAGCTATAGACCAATTTCTCTCCTCTCCGTGTGTTACAAACTCCTTGAGAGGCTGCTTCTGTCACGTATTTCTCCTCTTACAGAGAAATTTCTATTACCCGCCCAAGCTGGTTTCCGCCCAGGAAGATCTACCTGCGAACAAGCCTTGGTCCTCTCAACTTACATTGAAAATGGATTCCAGAAGAATTTAAAGATGGGTGCTGTCTTTGTTGATCTCACAGCAGCCTATGACACGGTCTGGCACCGTGGTCTCCTAGTCAAGATCTCAAGATGCCTGCCTCCATGGGTGGCCAACACTATATCGTTTCTTCTCCAAAGCAGAAGATCCCGGTGCATCTGGGTGACAAGTCTAGCAGATGGAGACTTGTCTCAAGTGGCCTCCCCAGGGCTCTGTTCTGGCTCCTACGCTATTTAATATGTACATCAATGACCTCCCAGAAACTTCTTCAAGGAAGTTCATCTACGCCGATGACATCTGCTGTGCAACTCAGGCATCCAAGTTTGACATCCTCAAGGAAACACTCACGAAAGACATGTCTCTGATATCTCATTACTGTAAAAAATAGCGACTAATCCCTAGCACTGCAAAAACGGTATCATTTGTTTTCCATCTACACCATGCCTCGGCCTCGCATGAGCTTAATGTGCAGCTTGATGATACGAGAATCCTGCATGAAGCCCAGCCAGTCTATCTTGGCGTTACTCTCGATCGCACCCTGTCATTTCACGGACATCTCATAAAAACTGAAGCAAAGGTGGGCGCGAGGAATAACATCATTGCAAGACTGGCCAGCTCCTCATGGGGCGCGAGAGCTTCCACACTACGATCATCATCTCTGGCATTATGCTATTCCACTGCAGAATACTGTGCCCCAGTATGGTTCCGTAGCCCCCATGTCCACTTGGTCGATTCCAATTTATATTCCTCCATGAGGATAATTTCTGGAACCATCCGTTCAACCCCGGTTCCATGGCTGCCAGTTCTTAGCAACATCGCCCCGCCAGATATTCGTCGGGATGCGGCATCATCTAAGTTCATTTCCCACGTCTACGCTCGACTGGACCTGCCAATATATGCAGATATCTTCGCCCACCCTGTCCAATGCTTGACGTCTCGTCTTCCAATCTGGTCCCCTATGCCTTCACTGAACTTCTCTGTTCCAGTCTCTTGGAAACAGAGTTGGCAGTCAGCTGAGGTAAAGAACAAACACCTCATCACAGACCCCTGCAAGCGTCAACCCGGCTTTGACCTAGCACGTTATGATTGACCCCTCCTCAATCGCTATCGAACAGGCCATGGCCGGTGCGCCGCTATGTTCCATCGCTGGGGAGCCAGAGACGATCCGAACTGCCCCTGTGGCTATAGACAGACTATGACCCACATAGTCAATGAGTGCCACCTCTCCAGATTCAAAGGAGGTCTCGAAACTTTACATCAGGCTCAACCTGACGCTGTTGACTGGCTACGGAAGAAGGGCAAACACTAGAAGAAGAAGAGATATTGGTCTGTAATTTTCTTTTTTGGTTGTGTCCCTGTCTGCTTTTGGTATCAGAGTGATGTTAGCTTCATAGAAGCTGGCAGGGAGTATTCCAGTGTCTTCAGTCTTCTGGAAGAATTTTAAAAGTAGAGGTATTAGTTCTTCTTTGAAGGTTTTGTAGAATTCATTTGTGAAACCATCTGATCCAAAACTTTTATTTTTTGGGAGTTTTTTGATAACTGTTTCAATTTCATTGGCTGTGATGGGCCTGTTCATGTTATCCACTTCCTCTTTACTTAGTTTTGGAAGTTGGTAGGTATCTAGAAAATCGTCTATTTCTTCCAGGTTCTCTAGATTAGTGGCATATAGTTGTTCATAGAAGCCTCGCATGATATGTTGAATTTCTGTGGTGTCTGTTGTGATATTTCCTCTTTCATTTACTATCCAATTTATTTGGGTCTTCTCCCTTTTTTGTTTTGTGAGTCTGGCTAAAGGTTTGTCGTTTTTGTTCACTCTTTCGAAGAATCAACATTTACTTTTGTTGATCTTTTGTATGGTTTTCTTATTCTCAATGTTATTTATTTCTGCCCTAACTTTAGTGATTTCTGTCCTTCTGGTTGCTTTAGGGTTCATTTGTTGTTCTTCTTCTAGGTCTTTAAGATGTGCGATCAGGCTGTTTATTTGTGCTTTTTCTTGTTTTCTAATGTGTGCTTGTATAGCTATGAACTTCCCTCTCAGTATTGCCTTAGCTGTGTCCCAAATATTTTGATAGCTTTTGTCTTAATTTCTTCATTATGAACTTGTTACTGACTCACTACGGACTATTGTGTATTTTTTTCAGGTATATATTTTGTCCTAATTTATGGATATATGTGCACATATGCTGTATCTTATGGTACCTGGTCTATATCTAGGTTTTGGGACTTTGTTAGGAAGTGAACCTCCTGGAATGGAATGAGAGACCACCATGAAAGTAAAGGTCTCACCGGAGTGATGAGGGTGAAGGGTTGGCAATCCATGCCTAAAGTCTCTGTACACAATCTGAGGTGAAGCATGCTGAGATGGTACTCGTTGCATTGATTAGACTGGAATTGGCGGATGCAATGTCATTTGGCCTGACTTGAGAGAAGCATGCAGGGAAGTGAGGCCCACCCCAGAGGTTCCAGGATTGGGAGAAACATAGACTCTATAGAGGAAACGGTAGATTCCTATTGTCTTAGGGTTTAAGAAGACAATAGATAGTTATTGCAATAATCACATTGTTTGGCAATTGGGTTAACTTTGAAAAAGCTCCTTGTTAGGATTTGCTGTATCATACACACCATTACCATATTTCATGTCCTTTGACATTATTTGCATATAGCTATGCCATCAGTTGCTTTTGTTCTCCCTGAACTAAGCTTTTAAGAGAGTCAACATATCAAGAAATGGACTCTGGAACCCCACTTCCCCAGAGCCCCAACCCACTAGGGAAAGAGAGAGGCAGGCTGGGAGTATGGGTCGACCAGTCAATGCCCATGTTCATTGGGAAAGCAATTACAGAAGCCAGCCCTTCCACCTTCTGCACCCCACAATGATCTTGGGTCCATAGTCCCAGAGGGTTAAAGAATAGGAAAGCTATCAATGGAGGGGATGGTATATGGAGGTCTGGTGGTAGGAATCATGCAAAGCTGTACCCCTCTTATTCTATGGTTTTGTCAATGTTTCCTTTTTATAAATAAAAAATTAAAATAAATAAATAAGAAACTAAAAAAAAGAGAAAAATTAATTGGGTAGGTTTTCCTTTTTTGGCATAAATCATATTCAAACTTTAAATTCAGTTTCTAGAAATGTTTAAAATAAAGAGTCCTTGCTGAAGGAAATTGATTATTTAAAATCATTATTTCCAACATTTATTTTTAGTTAATAATTTCCAAGATGCTATATCCGTTGAAGACTTCAGTTGTCCTAGTTCTATGATACTATCCCTAATATTGTTGAGTATATACTAACTTAGTACCTTGCCTAGTAGTAAATTTATTTGCTTATGGTAATAGGCTTGGTTTGGGTTAGAAATCACTGTCTGAGATTCCAACACACACACACACACACACACACACACACACACACACACACACACACACACACACACAGTCACAGTCACCAGGGTTATTATCACTGGGGCTCAGATTATACAATTTCACAGTTTTTTTTTTTTACTTTAGATGGAAGGTGAAATGCAAGGAAGACACACACACACACACACACACACACACACACACAGAGAGAGAGAGAGAGAGGGAGAGAGAGGCTGCAGTACCACTCCGCTGCTTGTGAAACTTTCTCACCACAGGGACTCCTATTTGGTGGCCAGGGCCTCAAATCCAGATCTTCATGCATGGTAACATATGCTCTCTACTTGGTGAGTTCTCCCTGCAATTTTGAAACTGGTCCCATCATCAATACTAATAACACTCCATCACAGTCCATTTGACCATTCTTCCAGGTAACATTTTCCACTTTTATCAGATAAAATTTTCTTTAAGAGAGTGTTAGTTATAAAAACATACATTTCATATTTACCAGTTTTATGAGATTAATTTTTAGATTCAATTTTCTTTTATGTCCCTAATTATCCTTAACTTCAGTGATCATGGAAATCAATTTGCTGCACTGTTTTTTTATGCATTAACCAATGGAAAACAACTTTGAAGGATCTTTTACGATTATTTTAAATGTAATTAATTATCTGGCTTCAAGTGAGTAAGACCCTAATTAATTTTGAAGAAAGGTATTGAATGATATGCCTTGAACGTACATCTGATTTGTTTTACTCAGACAAGTAAGGAAAATATTCAGTGACAGAAATACAATGTATAGTCTAATTTGGTATGCAATGAATATTTTCAGGAAGATTAGTTCCAACCTCTTATAGAAAAGACCAATCTTTTATCACTGACACGGTAGGTCAATAACTATATTTACATTTCTCATATAGCACCTGCTATGCTCTATAAAATATCTAATCACTAGTAGAGATTAAACATATATCTTGCCTAATGCACTTTTAAAATGTAATATCAAACTATTTCTCAAAGCAAGCACACATAAAACTCTTCCTTTGATTCTTATTAATTATGAAATGTTGGTATAGAGAACTTACATGTCTATCTAAACAAATCACAAATTATATCTAGTGCTAATACTAAAAGTAATAGCAAAATTGACTTTTAAATCTGCTTATCTTTGGTGGTGAATGTGGTGTGAAGCTATCCTATAATCTTAGGATGTTTCAAAGCATTATTAAATCACTAAAAAGTTCTAACAAATTTTTTAAAATCTATTTAAAGGGAAGAGAGATAGACTGCCTGGTAGGGGACTTGCCCTGCCATGTCAGACCAGCTTCAAAAATTGACACCGAGATGGAGAATTAATGCATTTAGGAAATTTTGATGCTACTATGTTTCTCTATCTCCCTTAGTCCCTCTATCAGTCTCTAAAACAAAAACAAACAAACAAACAAACAAACAAACAGTCTGATCAATTAAATCATGGTCTGAGCAATGCAAAATACTAAGTTGCACTGGCCCTTGTGCTTTGTGCCACCTGCACTTAACCCATTACACTACAGCCCGACTCCCGCAAAATACTAAGTTCACTCTATAGAGGTTACTTTGTCTTTTTTTTTTTTTTAACTTCTTTATTGGGGAATTAATGTTTTACATCCAACAGTACAGGAAACCCACCTAACTCAACAAGACAAACACAGACTCAAAGTGAAACAACGGAAAACTATCATACAAGCCAATGGCCCACAAAAAAGGGCAGGAACAGCTATTACAGACCAATATCACTGATGAACATAGTTGTTAAAATATTGAACAGAATTCTAGCCAACCAAATACAACAGTATATTAAAAAGATTGTTCATCATCATGAAGTGGGGTTTCTCACAGGGATGCAAGCTTGGTTTAATATACGTAAATAAATCAACGTGATCCACCACATCAACAAAAGCAAGACCAAAAACCACATGGTCATATCAATAGATGCAGAGAAAGCCTTTGACAAAATATTTTGTTTTTTTTTTTTAAATGTCATTATTATCAGGTTTCTAGAACTTGTCAGGTAGGAAATTCAAAGAATATTATAAATATAATATTCTATAATATTATATTCTAAAATACTATAGAATATTTTGATCTTGCCTGTACATTTTTATTTTTATTTCTCTTTCCTATTTTATCTTATGGACTATTTTGGCTTTATAGTAAACGATCATGTGTCATGTATGTATGTCTGAATAATAGCGAATCATGAATTTTCCTTCAAGTGGGCATTAGCCTTCATGTGTTTTTTTATTTAATCTATTTATTTATTTATTGTTGGATAAATTTAAAGAGTAAGGGGTGATAGAGAGGGAGAGAGACAGAAAGACACCTGCACCTCTATTTCACCACTCATGAAACTTTCCCCCTGCAGGTGGAGACCAGAGGCTTGAACCTGGTTCCTTGTGTCCTGTAGTATATGCATTTAACCTGGTGTGCTGCTACCTAGCCCCTGCTTTTGGTTTTCTTCCTCCATGCAGCAATGTTATTAAAATACTCTGACTTAGCTATTTTGAAACTACAAATTCTCTCAGAAAACTAGACCTTTCACAATGAATTGTCCCTTCTAAATTCTTCCAAAGTTAATTACAGAAATTCAATCATAGGATAAGAGGGGTACAACTGCACACAATTTCCACCACTAAAACTTGGGTTTTTAAAAAATATTTTATACTTTTTATTTTAATGAGAGTGACAAATAAAGGAAAGATAGAGTGAGAACAGAGCACAGCTCAGCTTTGCCTTATTGTAATCCTGGGAATTGAACCTTGGGGCCTATGAACTTTAGACACGAAAATCTGTTGCAAATCATTACATTGTCTCCCACATACTTAAGTAACCACACAATGAAAAATCTTTTGGGGAAAAATCTTTTTTGGGGAAAAAAGTGAGATATGGTAATGCATCAATAATTACGTCCTATACAATAGAAACCTTCAGGAGTTCAGTAGTAATAAATAGATCTATATTTTAACTATGACAAGCACACACCAGTTTACTACAGTTAACAATAATCATGGTTTTCCTTACACCAACATACATCATTCATATATTTTTAGGACCAGGGAGATAGCATAGCAGTAGAATAAGGGACTTATATGTAAAAGGACCCAGGTTCAGTTCTACAGTACTATCATAAGCCTGAGATGAATGGTGCTCTGGAGAACAAAACAAAACAACTTCCACATATACTGAATGATAAACATACATCCAAAGTATTTATCTGGTGAATCTTAAAGTGCCTCACATGGAGTAACTCTAGACTGTAATAAATGTATCTTTAGTCTCTCTCTTTAATCGCTACCAAATTTAAGTTATTTTTAAAGTCAGTGTTGGTGCCAGACAATAATTCAAATGCAAAGAAGTTCAGTTTCTATGAACCCTTATAATTTTATACCCAATCCCAACATATTTCAAATTATACATAAATGTATAATTTTTACATAAATTTATAATAAATGTATATATATGTATATAATATGTAATATACGTATATAAGTTCACATTGTATTTTATTTTCTATTTTGTTGTTTCTATGTCCTAATATTTGAACTATAAAATATACTTTTCAGTTAGGAAAGTCCTTGATTAAAAGAAAGGAATCATGAATAAACCTGAATGGCAAAAAGGGAAGGTTTTGGAGTGGGGTATAAGGACAATAGAGCCTTTCAGCAAATATAAGTTATAGAAAATATGTGTATAGAGTTGATCACCTTGGAATGAATTTATTTAAGAAACACTAAAGAGGAGTATGATTGACATCACATAAGGAATAAATTATTTCCTGAGGCAAGATCCTCAATATTTATTAGAAATTTAAATCATGGGGACCAGTTGGTGGTACACTTGGTAGAGCAGACATACGACAATGTGCAGACTCCAGCTAGAGATCCTGGTCCCCACCAGCAGGGGGAAGCTTAACAGAGGTGAAATAGCGCTGCAGGTGTCTCTCTCTCTTACTATCTCTATCTCCTTCTCCTTTCTTGATTTCTCTCTGTCTCTATCCAATAAATAAATTAAATTTAAAAGACTAATAGCTCAGTAAACTAGCGAAGTTTTAAAATGAACTCTTAAGTTGTTAAAATTGAGACCGTTGTCCTGTGACTTAAAAACCCTGACTTTATAAAAAGTTTTTTTTATAAATAATAAAAAAATAATATATTTAAAGATTGCTTTAGTAAATTTAATACAGATACTCTAGCATTCATCACATTTTAACTGAGTTAACTATCATTTAAATTCAAGTGGTGTTACTGTGATATCATTTCCCCTCAGAATCAAATTATTTAAAATTATAATAACATTAATATTTACCTTTTACATAGTTGAAATGAAAATAAAATACCTAATTTTGAAGGTAAAATTTGATAGCATGTGCCTTGTATCTCTATTAGAATACTTTAATACTATGGTTTTTGTCAGTGTTTCATTTTTATAAATAAAAATTAAAAAATATTAAAAAAAAGAAAACCCTGACTGTTAAAATTTCTTAGAAATGTCAGCTGAGAATATTTGAAGTGAAATAATTTGGAGTTTGATTCTGAGAATCATCTTCCTGGAATCACTAGCTGAAAATGAAGGAATAAAAAAAGTAAATAAGAAAGTTCTCAAATCAATTGTATGTACCCTATGCAAGAACCTAACCTGAACTTATCTCAACTCTCAAGAATGTAGACTGTAAATGGCATTGCCTCCTTGGGTATCCAGTTAGATCTACAACATATGAGTTGGATAATTATAAAAAAAAATGTTAGGATAATAAAATAATGAAACATAGGATTAAAGGATGAAGTGGAAATAGTTGGTATGACTAAGTAAAATACTTCTTATATAGTAGAATAATTAAATGGAAGTGGTAAAGTTAAGCCAACATTTATTGAACTATAAATTCTAGTACAAGCAGTGTCTGACGTGTAATAATGCACACCTGAAACATATGCTATAATGCAATGCTATCATCTTGAAATTCAAATACATAAATTAGAACTGTAAATATGGATTAAATATATTTGATACAAAACTGCATTGAAACAAGTTTGTATATATGAGTATAAGGCTAGTTTCAATGTTCTTCATATAATGTTATTTTTTTCTTACTATTTTATGATAATACTTTTACTTTTAATTTTACTTTGGCTACTAATAGACACAAAAATAGAATCATTTATCTTCTAAAAATTCTTTTGTTTTCCATGTGTCAGAAAGTGTCATTGTATAATGCGGTAGCATTGATTTTACCTCTAACATCAGAACTGGAGACCAAATCAACTATCAAATCTGTGGTGATTCTGTTGTGTCTCCTTCTCCTGTAGTCTGCCTTGACACTTGCCCTTCAGGGTGGTAGTTGAACTTGTTAGAATTGACTTGTCAACTATATTTTTACTATTTCCCTCCTAAGTTCTATTCTTGTAGCTTAGCTCCCTTTTTTTTTTTATTCTGAGCATTTACATAAAAATCTATATCCTCCAAACCTAAACTCCATACATTCCATTTTTCACATTTTTAAGAATCAAATGTCCAAAATTCATCTTCTTTTGGTGCCACACATTGGCACACACAGTAGAAGGCACATGTTATCATGTGCAAGGACCTGTGTTCAAACACCTACTTCTCACCTTCAGTGGAGAAGTTCCACAAGTGGAAAGTAGCCATGCAGGCACTTTTCTCTTCCCTTTACCTCTCATTTTCTATCACTCTTCCTATCAAAATGAAAAAAAAAAAAAAAAAAAAAAAAAAAACAGAAGTGGTGGATTCATCTTGCAATCATGAAGCCCAATCAGTAAACCTGACGGTAAAAAACTTCTCAAGAGAAGTTTTTAAGGATACATTCTATTTTGTGTACTAAACAGTTTAAGCAGGGTAGATGTCTTTCTCTATCATATCCTTTATCGTTTTGTTGGCTGTTTAATAGTTTAAAGTGTAATTATACATGGGTACAATTTCTCATCTCATTATGGTAAATGTCTGAAAAACACTCTCACCTCCAAATTAGGTCCATTTTCACCATCATACACAAGGACCCAAACTTTCCTATGTCCCTCCCAGTCTTCTCTCCACATAATACATCGCTTTGGTGCAATACACCAAATCCAGTCCAAGTTTAACTTTGTGTTTTCCCTTTTTGCCCTTGTTGTTTATGTCCTGCCTATGAGTGAGATCATCTTTTGGGTTACTTCAGTTAACATGACTCCTTCATGCTCTATCCAAAATGAGGTAAAAGAAATGAATGCATCATTATTAACAGCCGAGTAGTATTCCATATGTATACGTATCACAACTTTTTTTTATTTTTAATTTTTCCCTTTTGTTGCCTTTGTTGTTTATCGTTGTTGTTGTTGTTGTTGTTATTGGATAGGACAGAGAGAAATGGAGAGAGGAGGGGAAGACAGAGAGGGGGAGAGAAAAACAGACACCTACAGACCTGCTTCACTGCCTGTGAAGTGACTCCCCTGCGGGTGGGGAGCTGGGGGCTCAAACAGGGATCCTTACACTGATCCTTGCGCTTTCCGCCACCTGCGCTTAACCCGCTGGGCTACCGCCCGACTCCCGTATCACAACTTTCTTAGCCATTCACCTGTTCTTGGATACCTAGGTTGCTTTCAGGCTTTGGATATTGTAAATTGTGCTTCTATGAGGATAGGTGTACATAGATATCTCTGGAAAATGTTAGTAGCCAAAATGTATAAAGATCTCACCAAACTCATAACAACACAAAAAGATCCTATCCAAAAATGGGGAGAAGTCATGGGCAGAATTTTCATCAAAGAATAGATCCAAAGCACTAACAGTCATATGAACACATATGTTAGAAAAAACAGTAATAACCAGTGGTGGAAATGTTGTGGGATGAAAGGAACCCTTCTACAATTCTAGTAGGAATGAAAATTGGTCCAATCCCCATGTAGAGCAGTCTGGAGAATACTCAGAATGCTAGAAATGGACCTACCCTATGACCAAGAAATCGATCTTCTAAAGATATCTCTGAAGGATATAAATCACTTTTAATTTTATTAGTGTATGTTATAACATTCCTTGATTTTCCATTGCTATAAGGAACATAGCTATATGTGTTTCAACTATTCTTTTTAATTTTTCAGTCACCAGAGTTTCATCACTACAAGCCAACCTTCTGCTTTGATAGAGAGTGAGACAGAGGAAAACATACCAAAGCACCAAAGAGGCTTAAGCCTGGATTGCACATATGATCAAACAAGCACACTATCTAGATGAGCTATTTTGCCAGCCCAATCAAATCTCCTCATCCTTCCCCTTTTTTTTGTTTTTTATTTTGTTTTTGTCTTTCTTTTGTTTTTTTTTCTTCCACCATACCTCCACTTCCCTATAGTGGCTCTCTCTTACTACTATCTTTTTTTCATGGTGAAATTGGTTTTTAATTTATTTATAGAGTGCTGATGTCATAAGCAACCTTAAGAAGAAAACATTTTAATGGAGATGATGCCTGAAGTGGAGGAAAGAAATGATATAGAAGTCATTCTCATTTTTTTAAATTAGTATTAATTGCTAAAATTAAAAGCCATCAGATAAAGTGAGAAAATGTTTATAACTTGCCTATACTAAAGACACAGAATAATACATAAACATGAAATTTTATTCTTATTAAGAAAGGGCATACATACCACATAATCCCTAGTATCTTAAGTAGTTGGGAAATTGAAATAAGGATATTATCAAAAACATTTCACTTCACTGTGTATTTTTCAGTTGGGTTTTTACTTAGAGGTAAAATCTGTTGAAAAAGAAATTTCAAGGAATGACAAAATGGAACAATTAATTCAGACTATATAAGAGGTAGACTATAGGCAACCTTATTGACAATTTTAGACTAATACTTAAATATAGTTTTACAAAGGCAAAGTAGGCTTAAATTTAAAATTACATTTAGTAGAGTTTAGACATTAAACGTTTTCCATTTTTAATTACTATCTTATTTTTACTTGGCAGCACAGAGAGAAATTAAGAGAGAAGGATCAATAGAGAAGAAGAGAGAAAGATAAACACCTACAGACTTGCTTCACCACTGCAAAACTTCCTCCTGCAGGTGGGGAGCGGAGGATCAAACTCAGATCCTTTAACATGGTACTATGTGGGCTTAACTGGGTGTGCTGCTGTCCCATCTCCAATTTCCTGGTTTTGAAAATTGAAATAGTAATAGTACAGTCTTTAAACATTGTAGGGGTTAAATCAGTCAAAGCAAGGAGTCTAAAAATAGCATTAACTGGGGTATATAAAACTCTCAATCAATGTTAGGTAATTTCATCTTAATTTTACTACTTGAAATATTTTTTCTTAATTTATATAGTTTTTATTTGTAAAATGAAAATAAGAATGAGACCATAGGATAAGATGGGTACAATTCCATACAATTCCCACCACCAGAATTCCATATATCATACCCTCCCCTGATGATTTCCTATTCTGTATCCCTCTGGGAATATGGAGCCAGGATCATTGTGGGATGCAGAAAGTGAAAGGTCTGGCTTCTGTAATTGCTTCTCCACTGAACATGGGCAATGACAGGTCAGTCCATACTCCCTGCCTGTCTCTCTCACTAGTGGGGCAGGGTTCTGGGGATGCAGGGCTCCAGAACACATTGGTAGGGTTGTATGTCCAAGGAAGTCTGGTTGGCATCATGGTATCATTTGGAACCTGGTGGTTGAAAATGAGTTAAGATTTAAAGCCAAACAAATTGTTGATTAATCATGAACCTAAAGGCAAGAATATTGCATATGAAGATTTGGGTCACCATTTTGGAAAAAGCTAATTGGTCTATTTTAGGTATATTACAGAGGCCCCATGACTGTACTAGTTTTTGTCTGAGCCTAACATCTGATATGCAGGTGGACCCAAGTTATTGTCTGGGGAGATGGTGTCATAGTTGGAAGAAGGAGTAGAAAGCTGGATCAGGGAAAAGAATAGCACCCAAATATGGGAAAATTATATAAATATTAATAACTGTAAACCTCATTGATTTGATCTGAGGACCATATTCAGCACAGGAACCTATGTAACCTCTGCATCCCTGTAGGTCTGAACTAGCATTCTGTGGTCATGGATTGGAAAATTACAGGCTACACTAATTTCAGGACCCATCTTTCTTGGGTGGAATGTGGAGTATTTATCCAATCTCCTTTGGGAGAATGGAACCAATTCCTTCCACTGTTGATCTTCGTTGAAGAAAATGTCCCATTTGGGTTCACAAAGGGGTACATTATGTTGTTTCTGATGGAGATGACCAGTGACAGTGACTAGAGGGATCTGTTAGAGGTCTAAGCCCATCATGTCTATCCCAAGACTCCCTGACTAAGGTCCAGGTGATGGGGCCTCCAGATAGTGACTGAAGAATTATCGTTAAAGTATGCCAGTCGCTTGCCCTTATTCAGCTTTTGCAGTCATTGCTTTGATAAAGTTAGCTTTGGAGTGATTGAGAGAAGTGTAATAGGAAGTAGGTGAGGAGGGTATCTAGGTCCAAGGAGAAACTATTTCATTAGGTACTTTATGGTTTCCTATTAGGTTTTTCTACTTGCTTACTACATTTATTGACTCACTATGAACTATTGTGCATTTTTGCTTAAAAGTATAAATTTTGCCCTAATTTATATGTACATATGCCCTATCTCATGGGACCTGGTCCATATCTAGGTTTTGAAAATTTGTTAGAAAGTGTACCAGCCAAAATGGAATTAAGGTGTCCTATGAGCTAGTAAATGTCTCACCGGAGTAATGAAGCTGAAGGGTTGACATCCCATTTCTGAAGTCTCTGGCCACAATCTGAGGTGAAATATGCCCAGGTGATACTAGTTGCATTGATTAGATTGGGATCAGCAGATGCAGTATCATTTGATATGAGTTGAGAGAAGCATGTAGGAAAGTGAGCCCCGGGGGGTTCCCGGAAGATGGCGGACTGAGAAGCTGCTAGTGGCTTGAGCTCTGACCACATCTCCTGGAAACGGTAGGATTTTCTGCCTTTAGTAGGCCAGTCAATAAGGGGTCCTAGCAGTAACACCAAGGAGGTGACTATAACTTAATTTGGGTTAAGAATTAGAGTAGGAAAAAAGGGAAAAAATTTTTTTTCCTTTTAATTTTTAAGCATACCTCCTTCCCCTGCCCCCCCCCCCATAACCAATCCCTGGGGACCAGCTCCTAGCAGGCTTCCCTGCTAGGAGCTTCTTTCTTTACCAAATTCCTGTCCCACCAGGGAGTATCATTCATTCTAAGTCTATACCCTTCTGAAACCTCTGGCCTTTTTTCTTTCTAAGTAGCCAACCCCCGCACCTCACCCCACATAGCTAATTAAATAATTAAAAATAAATAAATTTTAAAAAAAACCTTTCCTTTCACTGCTCTTTTATGACTGTTCTTTTTCTTATCTTTTTCTTTTCTCTTTCTTTTTCTTTTTTTTTTCTTTTTCTCATTCTTGTCATCCTTTCTTCCTTAATCCTATAGCTTCTAAAGCCACAGTCCCCAGCCCCCACACCACCAAACAGTGTGCTTTTTTGAATTCACTGATACACATTTGGGAATTATTTTGGGGAAGAATTCTGACTCAGTGTGGACTCTCACTGCGAGTCTCTCTGCTGAACTTGCCTTCCTCCTTTAGCCGCCCCTAGAATATACAGTGGATAGTAGATTTGCATAACTGTCTATTTCAGCTATCCTTGTCTAGTCCTGAGGTTTTTATTTTTTATTTTTCTCATTCTTAACAATCAGCTGCCTCTGATCACGAGGTTTGAGGTAATCTGGGATAGGGTTTTTATTTCATTTTTTTTACCCTGCTCTATTTTACTATTAATATTATAAAAAGGCATATATCTTCCCCCCCTTTAGGTTGATCAGAATTAACTCTTAGCATATATTTCAGTGCTAGGGTAGTGGGCATCTTATCTATTGTGGGAGGAACTTGTCTCCTTAATCCTACCTCCTCTACAGACTCACCCCTCCCTCCCCCTCCTAGCTAATCAAGAAAACTAAATTAAATTAAATTAAAAATAAAGTAATAAAAAACCCTTTCCTTTCACTGCTCTTTAATTATAGCTCTTTTTCTTATCTTTTCCCTTTTCTCTCTCTTGTCCCTTCTTTCTTTTTCTTTTTTTTTTTTTATCTTGTCATACACTTCTTCTTCTTTGCCTTTCTGAATTTGTGAATTATTTTGGGGAAGAAATCTGACTCAGAGTGGCCTCTCTATGTGTGTATCTCTGCTCTACTTCCCTTCCCCCTCTTGTTACCCCTAGAATATACAGTGGATCGTAGGAAAGTGAGCCCCACCCTAGTGGTTCCAGGACTGGGAGAAATATGGGCTTTATAAAGAAAGGGGAAGATTCCTGCTGTCTTAGGGTTTCAGAAGGCAAGAGATAGTTATTGCTATACCCAAGTTACTTAGCAATTGGGTTAACTTGAAAATCCCATTGTTAGAGTTTAATGTATTATACAAGACCTCACTATAATTTATGTCCTGTAATGCTATTTACATATGGCTGTACCTTATAAAATAATGCTACCAGTTACTTCTGTTCTCCCTGGTCTAAGCTTGTAGGAGAGTTAATATTTCAAAGACCAAGTTGTCATTAGAGATATATTAACAATTTGAGCCCACTGTTAAAATTTAATCTGATTACCAATTTGTAGTCTTAAGTGGTTAGACTGAAGGAACATATATTCAAAGCTGTTTTATGCATCAAAAAGTCTGAGACACTTTTGAGCAACAGTCTCTTATAACAGCTTTTAAAATACATTTAAAGTTAACTTGAAAAATTTTTTTAAATCTATTATGAGTGACTATTGTGCAAAAAATATTAAATTAATTGAAAAAGGCAAGATGTTTATAGATAAGAAAATAAGACATATTTATATAATACTCTAAATCAGTTATTTCTTTTTTTAAAAAAATATTATTTATAAAAAGGAAACATTGACTAAACCATAGGATAAGAGGGGTACAACTCCATACATTTCCCACCACCAGAACTCTGTATCCCATCCCCTCCCCTGATAGCTAAATCAGGTATTTCTAGTTCATTTATTTTTTAAAGATTACCTATTTAGTATCTATACACATAGAATATTAGAACAGAATCAAAAGCCTATAAATAAGTCTCCACATCTATGGGGCATCATTTTTGACAAAGGGGCTAAAACCACCCATTGGGGGAAGAAGAATCTCTTTAACAAGTGGTGTTGGAAAAACTGGATTGAAGTTTGCAAATAAATAAAACTGAATCACAACATATCATGTGTACAGAAGTCAACTCCAAGTGGATCAAGGACATTGGCATTAGACCAGAAACTATCATGTAAACAGAAGAAAACAACAGCAGAATAGTTCATGATTTATGCTTCTAAACGTTCGTCAAAGACTCAAATCCAACAGCAATGAAAACAAAACAAAAATAAATCAATGAGGCTACATCAGACTGAAAAGCTTCTACAAGGTAATTCTACTACCACCCTAACAGACAGTCTGCAGTGTGGGGGAAGATCTTTAAATAGCATATTTTAGATAAAATAACCAAAATATATAAAAAGCTCAGTAAACTCAGCAGAAAAAAAATCCCATTAGGAAATGATCTTTTAAAGATTTTGGAATCTATCAGGCTCCAGGGGGAAAAAAAAAAACAAAAAAAACTAGTATAGCCACAGGCCCTTTGGAATATAACCAAAATATGCCTACTAGCTATCTACAAAATGGAGGAACCCCCCCCCCAAACTTACTCTGCACTATTCCAGCCCTTAGGTTCATGATTAGTCAACATTTTGTTTGGCTTTGTATGTTAACTCACTTTTCAGTCACCAGGTTCCAGATGTTATCCCTAGTAGGGTGGGGCTCTGGGGGATCAGAGCTCCAGGACACATTAGTGGGGTTGTCTGACCAGGGAAGTCTGGTTGGCATCATACTAGCATCTGGAACCTGGTGGCTGAAAAGAGAGCTAACATATAAAGCCAAACAAGTTGTTGACTAATCATGAACCTAAAGGCTGGAATAGTGTAAATGAAGAGTTGGGGGGGGGGGTCTCTGTTTTGTATATAGCTAGTAGGCATATTTTAGTCATATTCCAAAGGGCCTTAGTCTATACTAGTTTTTTTTTTTTTTTTTCCCTGAGCTTGAAATCTGATATGCAGTTATTGTCTGGAGCAATATCATGACTGGAAAAAGAACCAGAAAGTGGGATCAGGGAAGACTGTGGCTCCCACATATGGGAAAGATGTATAAATATTGTTGATTGTAAAGCCCACTGATTTGATCTGATCTGGGGCCCATATTCAGCGTAGGAGGCTATGTGACCTCTGCATCCCTGTAGATCTGAGCTCACATTCTGTGGTCATGAGTAGGAACATTCCAAGCTGCCCCAATCAGGACCCATCTTTCTCAGGTATAGCATAGAGTATGCTGTCCAGCCTCCCTTTGCAGGATGGAACATTCACTACCATTGTTGATCCAAGTTGAGGGCAAGATCCTCAGAGGGGTCTGTTTTATTGTTCCTGATATAGATGACCAGTAACAATGGAGAGAAGGATTTATTCGAGGTCTAGGCCCATCATGTCTGTTTGGGAATCTCAGGACTCTGAACAGGGCCCCAGCTGTGGGGTGGCCTGAAAGTGACTAAAGAGTCATCATTAAAATATGCCAGTCTCTTGCCCTTATTCAGCTTTTGCAGTCCTTCCTTAATATGTATAGCTTGGGAGTGAGTGAGGGAAGTATAATAGGGAATAGGTGAGGAGGGTATCTACGTCTAAGTCTTATCCTATGATTTTGTCAGCATTTCCTTTTTATAAATAAAATTAAATTAAAAAAAGATTTTCCAAATAAAAAAAAATACAAGGATAGCACATGGGTTTCTGTATAGATATCCTCTCTGGTACCACTTGTATATAGTTTCATGTCAACAAATACATAGAAAATAGACATATTTTTAAATATATAGGGATCAAGTGGTAGCACACCTGAAAGAGGACATACATTATGACATATGGAGACCCAACTTCAGGTTATAGGTTCCACCTTCAGGGGAGAAGCTTCATGAGCAGTGGAGCAATGCTGCAAGAGTGCTCCCTTTTCTCTCTCTCTCTCTTTATTCCTCTTTATATCTCTGCCTCTCACCGTTTATCAAAGAAAAAGGAAATAAAATGGTTACCAGGAGTAGTGTAGTCACTGTGCAGGTACAAAAATCAGTGATAACTCTGGTGGTTAAATAAGTAAAAAAAAATAACTATTTAATGTAATTATGTAGCATGAATTCACAGTAGAAATCATACCAGAAAACTGTATAATTTACTAAAAATATCACACCACAAATGCAGACTACTTCATAATGTGACAGAAAAAAAAGTTAGAATTTTTGACAGAGTGTTATTTCTTAAAAGTATAAATACTAGATGATGGGGATGCATGTCTATTATCTTTATTTTTGTCAAAGCCATACTATATATATAATTTATCAGAACCAGAAACAACTGTAGAAGAAGCAAATAGTCCTTCTTTCTAAAGTCTGTACATTAAATACCAGCCACATAAACAAAATGCTCATGTGTTCAGATAATACACTTGGCTAAGTGTGCATGTATTACCATGCATAAGGACCCTTGTTTGAGCCCTGGTCCCAAATAGCAAAGGGAAAGCTTCACAAGCACTGAAGCAGAGATGCAGGTGTGGATTGACCAGCCTATGTCATGTCCAATGGAGAAGCAATTACAGAAACCAGACCTCCAACCTTCTGTAACCCATGCAGATCTTTGGTCCATATTCCCAGAGAGGTAAAGAACAGGTAAACCTCCAATGGAAGGGATGGGATACAGAACTCTGGTGGTGGGAATTCTATGGAATTGTATCCATCTTATCTCACAATCTTGTTGATCATTATTGAATCACTAATAAAATAAATCAGAAACATTAAAAGTAAAAATAAAAAATATACTATAAGATACACCCACAAAACTAGATAAAATAATTATTTCATGTTCTTGGAATCTAATTAAATACTTATTCAAGAAAGTTCAGTTAATCTTTTGAGAAAATAGCTGATGGCAGATCTCTAGCTCACTCAGTAGAAATAGATTAGACTCTGAAGAAAAATACATCATGTTTTTAAACATCTTTAGTTATCAACAGATGTTATAGACTCTTTGAACTGTATAATTCCATACTTGCTAGATATTTGAATTTACTTCTAAAAAGTCTAAATCCAAGAGATATCATTTCTTTTTATCAGTAGTTGAAATAACTAGATGATACTATCTTGTTGCTCAAAGAAACATGTCCATGATGCATTCTTCATTTCTGCTTCCTCAACTCAACAAAGATTATCCATTTGAAGATATCTCCAAGCAATGCTTTGGAAAATGTTTTATAAATGTTTTAGAAAACTTGTTATTTATCTGATTTATTGTTTCTAAAGGGGAGTTGGTTCTACACTCTACTTAAAATATATTGCTAGGAAATTAACTTCCATTACCAACAAGTGATGTTCAATATTACCCCCTTCCTTTTTTATATTACCTCTTAGACAATTTAGAGTTAAGTCAGTATTAAGTTAAATAAATAAATAAATTTAGTGATCTATGAGTTTAGTGGATACAGTGTTGAACTCTCAAACATGAGATCTTGAGTTCAATCCCTGGCAACAGATGTACCAGAGTGATTCTTTATGGTTCCTCCTCTATTTCCTCTTATCCCTCTCATTAATATAAATAAATAAATTTAAAATATTTAGCCTTATTTTCATCTGCTGTATACAAAGGTATTATTTGTATTCATAATGTGTATATTTCCTGTCTATACATTTTTTCAAACTACCTTATCATCTTTGGGGATAAGTGAGCAGAAAAAGCATAATTGTATTTTTGTATAATAGAATCCCAAAACATTTTTACATCTATTGAGCCCAATAGATTGCATGGTATATATTCTAAAATGAACTATACACTTGCAAATGTGAACGTATGTCTATTTTTATACAGGATACTTTTAAAAAGTTCAGAATATTGGACTGACCATATACTGAAAAAGGGTAATTGTGATGTAGTTTTGTAATTACAAATCAGTAAAATATTGTTTATTTTGTGGGGATTTATTATTTAATAAAAGTGGCATTTCAAGTAAATGAGGTAGATGTAAAATCTGGGGGCAAATAAGATTCATATTTGACTAAACAAAAATAAATTATAGATTTTGAAATCAAAATATCAAGCTAAAAGGAATTGTGAAAACTTTAGTGCATAACTGGAGGACGTTTTTAGCATATGACAAAAAGTTCAAAATTTATAAATAAATATGCTTATCCACACAAAACAAAAATTTGTTCTTGTATGGAAGAAAAGATACCATTATCTCACATGAAGATGGTTTCCCTAGGCAAAGCTTATACAGTGCTCTTGGATGTGTTCACTCCTTAATATGCTCAATATTTATATAAATCTGTTTGGGAAAGACTGATGGTCTAATGAACAACTGGAAAGATAAGAAGGCCAGGGAAATCTCAACTTCAGTTATATCAAAACTTAGCTATATAATTTATTTTACCTAAAGTTTTAAAAAATATATAATAACAAAAGTGTTAGTGGAGTGTGAGGAAAATAAGCAGTCTCAAACCACCCCTAGGAAAAAGATAGATATACAACCTACATATAGGGTAGAGGTGGGAAACCTTTTTTCTGCAAAGAGCTATGTGGATATTTGTGGGCCACACAAAGTTATCAGCAAAAACAAACAAACAAACAAATAAATAAATAAATAAATAAATAAATAAAATAGCACAATGTTGTTATGACAAATACTCCTAGATTTATTGAGTTCAAAGTCCTGCCTGTAGATGCCTTGACAGGACCAGACCAAATGATTCTGTTAGGATTATACTACTCAAGGTCTGAACATTCTTGATGCTTGATGTAGAGGCAACTTATAATACTTCTCAGAATTGAAAAATACATCTCTTCAGGGGCCAGGTGGTAGAATGTCTGATTGAGTGCACACATTACCTTGCTCAATGACTCAGGTTCATGTCCCTGGTCCCCAGTCTCCAACAACAGGGAGAAGTTTCACAAGTGGTGAAGCAGTGTTATATTTTTAGATATTTTGTAGTGCTGCCTTTATGGGTTAGAGTTGTATTAGTCTTAAATTTACTAAGTGTTAACATTGAAAGAAAATTTGGCCATTCTTATATTAACACAACTTTATATTGATTGATATGAAAATTCTTTTAGATTTGTATTATTATGTTAATTATCTATGGAATCTGTATGATTTCATTTTTCTCAGGCCAATTTTTCCTTTAGCTGGATAAGGAGTGAGAGGTGGGGGGGGGTATAGCTCAGGGGCAGAGCATTTGACTGTAGAAAATGAGTGAGGGTGAAATACCACCGTAATCAAGTTTTTCCAAAGTACTGTGGCAATTCCATGTGGTGCCAAGGTTGGAACCCAAGATGCACAGATAGCAAGACATTTACTCAGTTATACGGTATTTCTTGACCCCAGTTTCTTTTAAGATTTACTTTCATGAGACAGTAAGATAGAGAGAAAAGAAAAAGACTAAAGAATTCCTCAGCTCTGGAGTATGATGGTGTGTGTGGAGGGGTGGAACCTGGAATTTGGTAACTCAGATAATACAAATCTGGTCTGTGACCACTGTGACCTCTTTCCAACCTGTCAAAATGCTTTTTATAAGACCATAGAAAGGCTTTTACTTCTAATACAATAAAATAACACCCAAACAACTCAATAAAACTCTAAACATACGGTATATGACCTCCTTCTTCAAATTATTCCATTTCCTCTTGTTGAATAGTAGAAATTTGTTCTAACACACAATATTATAAGAGTCCAAAAGCATGTTGTTATATAAATCACAAATAATTTTTAAAAGGAGGTAATATGCAAATTTTCTCTGTAATCTAAAAAAAATTATGAATGCAAATCATCATAGGAAGGTGACTTTTGGGGAGGTCCAGGGAGATGTGTGTCAGTCTTGCGTGTCTGATACTGCAGAGGTCCCAGGATCAAGTCCTGAAACAGCAGATGTCCAAACTGAACAGTGCGTTATTAAAGCTACCCACCCCCATTCTATCTCCATGTGTCTCTCATTAAAAAATAAATAAATCTTCTAGAAATAATAGTTTAAAAAGTGATTTTTCCCCCATAGGAAACATTAACAAAGCTTATACTTAGGTGTGCTCATCAGCAAAATCATCGCACATTTCCTTATTTCTTTATTGTTGCTTCTAGGCACAAATGTTCTCAAAGCTAGTAATGCTATGCTTGCTTATTTCCTTCATTCTTATATGGGCAAACCTTTTTTACAGTACCACACCAGAAATTCTAGAAACAGATGTACTTGATATAATTTTATTTCAGCAATCTGGACACATAGTTATTGTTGCTTGAAGGGCTTATGAAGCAGGGGTTGGTGCAAGATGAAAAGACAAAGAAATTCTGATCATTATTAGGTTTACAGATGAAAACTTAAGTGTACCTGTTTCTCTCCATGTATCTGTTCTAAATGTTTTCCCTTTGAACTCTGATACTAAATTTACTGTGCTTTTACATTTTTTTTCCAAATCCCTTCAAACTATCTCTTTTAGTATTAGGAAAAATGTAATAGGTTACATTTCTAAACCCAAGGAAAATGCAAGTTTACATGTTTTATTTTATAAATTTAATGGTGACACTAAATTTCTCAGCAAAACATTCTTATGACTCTTTCTATAATCATGTCAGGGTACCTATTTCAAGGCAGAGTGGTCTTAAAGGATAAAAGATCCATGATTATTTCTACTGACTTAAGAGGAACTCTACTTCCATGCGAAAAAAAAAAAAAAAAACCCAGTTAAGGTCTGGAATCTAAGAAAATGTAAAGGTTTTTTTTTTTTTATATACAATGATCTATATATGTATGCTGAAATTTCTAAGTGGAAATGACCTAATGATGAAAGATTGAAACAATATCACTATTTAAATAAATATGATTTTAATTCTTTGGAAAATCTCATTGTAATAGAAATTGCATTGGAGCTGTGAGAAAGCCACACACACAGTTTTTGAAATAAAATGATGTTACTTTGCAATATCTATTAGGAGAAGCTTTTCACATAATTTATACTTTAAAAATTAGAGTGTATTATTAAGTTCTCCACCTCACCACAACTTCTGAAAAATTCAGGCATTTTCATAGAATAGTAGAACTTTTTATGTTGAAATAAGTTTATAATTCAAACACTACAATAGAATTTTTTGACAGAGAAAACAAATAATAGATCCGAGAACTTATTTAAAATGATTGTTCAGGCATGTTAGGAACAAACCTACAAGTTTCCAGGTTTCAGTTTTCCATTACTGCAAGTATTTGTTTAATGTTTGGAGTTTTACTAGTATATTTGTGGAGGAGTTACATGCTGATCAAATGTAAGATGACTTATCATGACTGGATTGTTGTAGACTGGTTTCCAAGAACTGGAAACCTGAATGTGAAAATCAGTACTCTACCTCCTTCATGTACTATTTGACATGAGAGTCACCCTATGTATAGTCACTTATTTCCTTCACCTTACATGGGCAAGCCAATTGCCCTTTAATAGTACTACATCAGGAAGTTCTAGAAAGTAGATGTACTTAATATAATTCTATTTCAGAAATCTATTGTGATTCCTTGATAGGAACTGAGAGTTGGGTGGGAGTTGAGGAAGGAAACAGAAATTTTAACCACTAGGTTCCCCCCACCACCACTTATGCTATATGATGTTATATAGCAGAGGTAGCATCCTATTCTAGAGGAAATAGTTTGTTCTAAAGTAGTAGCTGATCACTACAGTTTGGATTAGATGATTTGTTACCAAGATTATTATGGTTTAATATTTTTTTCTTGTTTTTCTTTACCAGGGAACTGCTCAGCTCTGGTGTATGGTGATGTGAGGGAACCTGAGACCTTGGAGTTTCAAGCATGAGAGTTTCTTACCATAACCACTATGCTATCCCTTTATCTATTACTATCCATTATTTTTATCTACTTAGTGTCTTAGATCAGGTTATAAACGATCTCTAATAATTCATCTACCAGGTACTTCAAAAATTACTGATTTTATTATTTATTTATTTATTTTTGCCATCAGGGCTTCAGAGAGAAAGATACCAGATGCACTGGAGCTTTCCACAATACAGTGGGGTGAATGAGAATTGAGCCTAAGTAACATGCATGACAATCAGACACTCTGAGGTTTGTTCTCATACTAGACATGTTTTATTTGCTCTGTTATTGTAGAAAAGAAAAAAAAACCTTGCTATTCATAAAAAAAAAATGTCAAGTGGTCTGGGAGGTGGTGCAATAGATAAAGCATTGGATTCTCAAGTATGAGGTCCTGAGTTCAATCCCCAGCAGCACATGTACCAGAGTGTTATCTAGTTCTTTCTCTCTCTCCTCCTATCTTTCTCATTAGTAAATAAATAAAATATTTTTTAAAAAATGTCAAAAATTCACAGATGCCATTATTTTAGAGACTGATGCTAAGTAACTTGAAGTCTAACACAATTCTTCAGTCAACCCAATATACCAGTTCCATAATACACATATATTGTATGTAAGTACCTACAATACCTCAAGAAATTCACACAATAATACCATGCAGAATATAGTAATGCCTTCTCAATTTGCTTTGCACCATAGCCTTCACTATTGGTTGTGAAGTGGAGAGAAGAACATTTAAATCCTAAAATCAACATGCTTCATAGATTTACTACTTGTTATCTTTTGTTCAGTCTATAGCATTGGTTCACTGAGTCATAAAGCTCTTAATGGCTGAGAAGGTAACTCAGTGGTAATTGCATGTTTTTCCTATATGAGGACTTTTGATCACCTGTACCACATAAAAAAAAAAGAAGGGACCAAATAAACATTGCAAGTGATAGTGTTGTGGTCTTCTCTATTCATGCAAATACATACCTAAACACACACACACACACACACACACACACACACACTAAAAATACTTTGGGAATCTAATGAATTAGTGTTAGATACTATACTGTCCAGTGTCCATTACCAATAAGTTATATAGACAATTTAATAGTTACAAAACTTTGAAGTTAACATTTAATAACCTTTCATAATTTATAAGGTAGCCATAGGCATTTATTCTTCCACTAATAGTGGCTTGGTTTTCGATAAAATCTAGACTTTAATCTGTGTCTTTGTTTTTCCTTATAAAGTAAACTAGCACCACACTTTTTTTGGCTCTTTACATGTAATTATTTCACTTGAACCAATATACTCCTATTGTTCACTACTCTCAGAACCATGCATATTACTATAACTATTTATAACAGTTGTTTTTCTTCCATCTACATTTGATTTATAGTCCATAATTTATAAGTAACTACCCAGAAGCAAGTGCTCACACATTTAATACACACATATGCAAGTGTGTATGGACACATTCACACACATATTTGCAAATATGCAGGCTTACTATATTATTGAATAATTATTTGCTCTTATTTTATTTGAGGCCGGACAGTAGCACATCAGGTTAAGTACACATAGTACTAAGAGCAAGGACAGCCTCAAGGACCCCGGTTCGCCCCCGGCTCCCCACCTTTTGGAGGGGGTGGCTTTTCAAGCAGTAAATCAGATCCGGTCTGCAGTTGTCTATCTCCTTCCTCAGCCCCCCACCACATCTTCCCCTCCTCTCTGTCCTATCCAACAACAATAATAACAAAAAGAGGAAAAGGTGGCCTTATTTTATTCAATAAACACACTTGAACTCTTTTTCAATCATCTCAATGTTTTCTGTATTATTTCTTTTTCTATCTTCGTTTTATGTGTTAATTAATGGCCCTCTATTTATTGGTGGAATTCAGTCTCTACACAACATAACCACCACTCCTACTAATTATTTTTTTCTTTTGTTTATAATGACAGAGAGAAATTGAAAGCGGAGGTAGAAGATTGAGGAGGATAGAGAAATAAATACAACTGCAACACAGCTTCACCACTCATAAAACTCTCCCCTCTGCAAGAGAAAATTTTGGGCTTAAACCGGTGTCCTTGAACATGGCAATGTGTGCACTCTACTGGAAGCACCATCATCTAGCTACAAAACTTTTCCTTGAGACATAAATTCTGCTAAGCATCCATACATCACTTAGTGATAAAACTGTTTCCTAAATAACCATGTTTTCACTATTTACTATGTGTATATTTATTATCTAAATGGTAAAGCTTATTTAAAAAATGACAAGTTATTATTTTAATATGAAAATTAGCATTGGTTAGATAATAAAACTTAACACAATAAGAACTTTAAATAGTTATCATGTGCAAAAAAATCATACAAATAAAACTAAAGTATTCCTTATTCATTACTTCTAATATTTATCCATTTGGAAGACAAGAAACAGTATTATTAATCCTCTTGAACTTTTTGATATTCTTCAGTATTTAGAGATAATTAGGAATGCATAACCTTGATGTAAATGCAAGAGAATGTATGTTTTTATAAATGACATCAAAACTTCCATGCTTTATATCTGTATTTATTATTCCATGCCAGGGCATATGCAGCTAGCCTATGATTTCAAAATGCTACGGAGTATTTTATAATGTTTTGAGTCATAATTTATTTGTTGTTCTTCTATAGGTAGATAATCAGAACACTCTAGGTCTGATTTTTTTGAAGCAACAGTGTACTTTTCTCTGGTATCCTGAGCCATAGTGTATAAGCATATTAAATTCTCCAAAACTGAAACAATTTTCCTTCCAAAGATACACCCTTTTCCATTTTCATTCCCAGATTAAGAGTGTTCATAACTACATATTCTCATTTGCATTTAAATTATCAAATGATAATATTTTGTCTTTTGATAGTAAAACCCATTGCTATCGCTGCAATAAAATTGTAATTACTGAGATATTGAGCATATTTTCAGAAAGATATTTCATTGTTTTGTGTCCTTATGTATGTGTTTTTAATTTATTTTATTTTTAACTTTATTTCTCCTTGTTCAAAGTCTTATTGCTTCATAATTAATTTACTATATACATTTACACATACAAATATAATTATAGATATATTGATGAACTCATTGATAAATAATATTTCCTTCAGGTCTGTGATTCATTTTGAGTTTATTGTGTTATCTTTTGTCTTGCAGAAGATTATAAAGAATGTTAAAAAAAAGGCGGCGGAATTGAAATGTGGAGCTATGCAATGAAAAACATACTTATTCATAAAATTCAACATATGAAAAAATCTATGACCTAGTCAAAGCATTTCTTTGCCCTCAATATTGGTGAAATTCACAGATATCAGAAAATAACTGTTATAATACTTTAAAATATACCCACTATTTTAATATATCAGCTATTAAAAACAATGAGCCCACCTTCTCTGACCCATCGTGGATGGATCTAGAAAGAATTAAGTTAAGTGAGATAAGTCAGAAAGACAAAGATGAGTATGAGATGATCCCACTCATAAACAGAAGTTGAGAAAGAAGAACAGAAAGGGAAATTCAAAGAAGAGTCTGAGTTTGGAGTAGGGCACCAAAGTAAAAATCTCTGGGTGGAGGATGAAAGTAGATGTTCAGCTTAACTGGGGTGGAATGAGGGGGGCGACACCATCCTTTGGTGTGGGAATGGTATTAATGTATACTCCTATTAACTTGTAGTCTCATAAATCATTATTTAGTTAATATGAGAGGGTGAAATTGATTAAATGTCTCAAAATTTTTAATGCACAGACAATAGGCTGTGTGTATGTCCCTTCAATCCAAGCATTTAAGACTTCAAATAGATATTCAGATTGAATTTTAACAGTGGGCTCAAACTGTTCATACATTTCTATTAATGACTTATTCTTTGAAATGTTGACTCAACTAAACACAGACCAGAAGAGCAGAAGCAACCAGTGGTATTACTTTATAAGACAAAACTACATATAAATAACAACAAAGGACATAAATTATGGTGAGGTAGTATATGATCCAGCAAATCCTAACAATGGGATTTTCAAAGTTAACCCAATTGCCGAATAATTTGATTATAGCAATAACTATCTATTGCCTTCTTAAACCCTAAGACAGCAGGAACCTTTCTCTATTAAGCCCAAATTTCCCCTAGTCTTGGAACCTCTAGGGTGGGGCTCACTTTCTAGCATGATTCTCTCAATTCATACCAACTGAAACTGCATCTGCTGATCTCAACCTATCTAATGCGATGAGTACCACCTCGACATGCTTCACTTGGGAACGTGTCCAGAGACGTCAGGCATGAAATGTCAACCATTGAGCCTTATTACTCAAGTGAGACCTTTCCTTTCTCATAAAACTCCTTAATTCTATTTTGGGTGGTTCACTTCCTAACAAACCAATACCTAGTTATAGACCAGGCCCATGAGATAGGACATATGTACACATGTATCCATACATATTTTAGGGAAAAATATGTACCTTAAAGCAAAAGTGTACAAGTTTGCAGTGAGTCAATAAATTAAGCAAGCATGTAAAAAGACCTAAGAAGACACCATAAAGTACCTTATGAAATAGTTTTTACTTAGACCTAATACCCTCCTCACCTACTTCCTATTACACTTCCCTCAATCACTCCAAAGCTACCCTTGTCAAAGTAAGGACTACAAAAGTTGAATAAGGGCAAAAGTTTGGCATACTTTAATGATGACCCCTTAGTCACTATCAGACCACCCCATCACCTAAGGCCCTTTTAGATTCCCACACAAACATGATGAGCCTAGACCCTGAATGTATCCTTCTCTCCATTATCATTGGTTATCTCCATCAGGAACAACATAGTGGAACCCCCTTTGGGGGTCCCCATTGGACCTTATCCTCAATGTGGATTGACAAAGGTAGAGAATGTTCATCCTCCAAAGAGAGGTTGGATAATATACTCTATCTATCACCTGAGGAAGATGGGTACTGAGGGGCCAGGCTGTAGTGCAGCGAGTTAAGTGCACATGGTGCAAAGCATAAGGACCAGCATTAGGATCCGGATTCCAGGCCCTGGCTCTCCACTTGCAGAGAGGTCACTTCACAAGCGGTGAGGCAGGTTTTCAGGTGTTTATCTTTCTCTCCTCCTCTCTGTCTTCCCGTCCTCTCTCCATTTCTCTCTGTCATATCCAACAACAATGACAGCAATGACAACAAGAAGAAGAACAACAATAAACTACAATGTCAACAAAAGGGGAAAAATGGCCTTCAGGAGCAGTGGATTTGTAGTGTAGGCACCAAGCCCCAGCAATAACCCTGGAGGCTAAAAAAAAAAGATGTGTTTTGAAATTGGTGCGACTTGGAATGGTCCTGCTCATGACCACAGATTTTCAGCTCAAACCTACAGGGATGAAGAGATGAGAAGGTTATATAGGTTCCTATGCTGAATATGGGCTCAAGATCAAATCATTGGTGTTTACAGTCAACAATATTTACACACTTTTCCCTTATTTGGGAGCTACTTTCTTCCTTTATCCAGCTTTCTAGCCCATTTTCCAGCCATGACATCTTCATCCCAGACAATAACTTGGATCCACCTACATATCAGAGGTCAGGCTCAGGAAAAAAACTAGTAAAGTCATGGGTCCCTTGGAATATACCTAAAATAAACCTACTAGCTATTTCCAAAATGGAGACACCAAATCTTCATCTGCAATGTTCCAGCCTTTAGGTTCATGATTAATCAACAATAGCTTTATATGTTAACTCTTACTTTCAACCACCAGGTTCCAGATGCTAACATGATGCCAACCAGACTTCCCTGGGCAGACAACCCCACCAATATGTCCTGGAGTCCCACTTCCCCAGAGCTCTGCCCCACTAGGGAAAGAGAGAGACAGGCTGGAAGTATGGATCAACCTGTCACTGCCCATATTCAGCTTGGAAACAATTACAGAAGCCAGACCCTGAACATTTTTCACCCCATAATGACCCTGGGTCCATATGCCCAGAGGGTTAAAGAATAGAAAATCTGTCAGGAGAGGGAATGGGATACAGAGTTCTGGTGGTGGGAATTGTGTGAAATTATACCCCTCTTATCCTATGGTCTTGTCAGTGTTTCCATTTTATAAATAAAAATTTAAATATACATACATATATATATATATCCACTGTGCATGTATTATTTAAGATAACTATCTTAGGGAGATACTAGCATGAACCTTATATGAATGAAAACAAAATATCTATACATAGCTTCTAAGCATATTGTGTGTTTCTTTTTTTTCCTTTATGGCTCATCAATAAACTTGGTATCTCATGTACTATGCAAGGTTGTTTTATATCATACAGATCACCAAGTTCAGAAAACACACATGATCTACTATGACAGTCACATCTTTTGTAACATTTTTATCATCCTAGTAGAATGTAGATGCTGACCAGATTCTCAGAGTATATTCTGGTAATAGTATTAATAGAGCCAGATTATCAAATAGATGTAAAGGCATAAGTGATAAATGTTCTAGATATAATACTAGGTTCTTGTTTAGGAGAACTGCATAAGCTATGTGTCCCTTCTACTTTAACCCCAAATACTGGAGTTCACAGTTTTTCCAGTGTTTGAGGTTAGAAGTCAGGAAAGGTGATAGCATTTTACTACATAGAACATTGATCTTATAAATCAGGAACATTCGTATATTTTTTCTATACACAATATAGTCATATTGAGTTTGGTCAAAATTTAAAAGAATATTGTTTTTCTTATAGAAGCTTTTCTGTTCTTCCTCACAGTAATGTAATACTTGATAGCATTTTTTCTTTTTCCCTATAACAGTGTCTCATATTTTCCTTTAATTACTAGAATTGTTCCAGTAAGTCTGCTATTCACCTTTTTTGACTTGTCAAAATGCCACTTTTTTGTTTTTGACTGGCCAAATTAAGAAGTAAACTTTTTTTTTTCAAGTAAGAATGGCTGTTATATCTTCCATAAACTTCCTAAAAATGCTTATACCTACTACTTTAAGTGAATATATTCAGTGAAATTTTAGGCTGCCTGACAGATAAAAAAGAGTTCCAGCCTGTAAAAATGGTCACTAACCAGCTACTGGAAAGCCTTTCCACAAACTTTATAAATGACTCAAGTTGCTGAGATGTTTCTAGTTCTGTTGGCTCCTGTTTCTATCAATGTCCTGACCTAGTAGGAAGGAGAGAATGTCAATACTACACTTGATCTTAGCCAAAAGGCTGAAAGGCAATGAAAAAGCCAGTACTGTTATTTATTGCATGCTAAGATAATGGATATGTTTTCAGGGATACACTTCATTTCTCTGTGTGTCTCTTGCCACTAGGGTTATTTCTGGACATGCTAACATGTTTTTTTTAACAAGTGGCCAAGACATATTTTTATTTTTTTAAATTTTTTACCTAACTTATGGTACTGTATTACCTCTAGTTCTCATTATGATTTTATTACAACCCTCTTAATTAGCTTCTTGATAAGAAGGTAAAAATAATATAAAGCACAGAACTTTTGAAAATATTTATTTATTTTCCCTTTGGTTGCCCTTGTTGTTTAACATTGTTGTGGTTATTGATGTCGTGATTGTTGGATAGGACAGAGAGAAATGGAGAGAGGAGCAGAAGACAGAGAGGGAGAGAGAAAGACACCTGCAGACCTGCTTCACTGCTTGTGATGCGACTCCCATGCAGGTGAGAAGTCAGTGGCTCGAACCAGGATCCTTATTCCGGACCTTGCACTTTGTGCCACGTGCACTTAGCCCACTGCGCCACCGCTGGATTCTCAGCACAGAACTTTAAACCCTGCTTTCTGAGAGAAACTTCATCAGTAGGAGAATTATCATAAATTTTTATTATTTCCATTTAAAAATTATACATGTTATCTGAGTCTTCCATTAATATATATGATTCAATATTTTGCATTTAGCTATGATTATTAAATTTAATCTTATGTGAATAGATAATTTCAAAATTTACATGTGATATTAAAGTAGTGATGCAATAAATTAAGATTATATATTTGAAGAATCTAGAATTACTAGTGTCAATTACAATGTAATTTAAGAACAGATTATCAATGTATGATGTAAAATATTGACAGGCTTAGAGTATAGTTGAACAACAATGTAATGTAATATATAATAAAGCATTGACTTTGAAAAAAAAACATTGACTTTGTAAAATAAGTAGCATGTGTTAAGCATAGGTGATGTGAAATGCACAATGAATATTAAGGGAATTATTCTGACTATAAAATTAAAAGCCTATAACTTTTCAGATTCTGATTTACTATAGAAATTTCATTGGTTCAAATTTGATATTTACATAAAACTGGTTCTTTATAAAAATATACAGTCTGTTTTTTTCATTAATAGAATGAATTTTGTTTCCTCTTTATTTGACTCCTAAAATTGATCACTCTGTACAACAATTATAAGATCCCTTGAATATTTTTTCAAAACTAGGTTCAAGATTATTTCATTTTATAAATTTATATCTGATAAATAGTACAGTATATTTTATCACTTTACAGATATGGAAATGAATGATTGACCCTAAAATCAATAATAGAACATAATATTTTTATGACTGAATATTTTTATACTATCTTATATTGCATTTTGCATTATAATTTCACCACTTTTCATTATACATGTTCACCACTATATGATTCACATGTGCTATTAGAAGCAGTCAATATATAAAATACTTTATATTATTTTATTGGTTCTCTACTTGCATGTCTCATACATCTCTTTTGCTTTTTTTAATCCTTTACGATGCATATTTTATATTTTCTTAGCCTCCATATACCTTTCCTTTTGATTTATCATTTTAACATGAGAAAAAATCAGATATATAAGGCTTTACTTTTACTTAACTTTAGAAAAATGCAAATGTGATCATTTTCCAGGATCTGTATTCTCCCTTCCACCCAGACTCTTTTACTTTGATGTTGCAGCAATGCTATTAAAGTCTCAGTATTTTGGATTTCTTTGATATGAAATCCATTAAAAGGACACTGTAGGAGCAAGTTCTGGAGGAAGGACTATGTAGCAGCAGCAGCTGTGTTTCTTTCCTCTCATCTCATGGGTCAGCTAGGAATACCAACAGAGATCATCTAGGATCGCAACAAGATGGGACTAGAATGGCTTCAGGAAGCCAGAAAATCACCAGTGAGTGCTCATGGACAGAGAGGCACCTATATAGAGAGTAAGTAGGTGGAAACAGTCTAGCAGTTTATCAGTTGAGACACCACCTCCAGTCTGTTTCACCAACAAAAATATGGCTGAAGGGAGGAGAGGTATCCCCTAAGACCCACCAAGTGAAACTGTGAGTACCCATTGCTACTGCCCTCAGAAGCTGAAGCAGCAGGGGGGAGGCCCTATGCTGACACCAGGGGACAGAGAACTAACCAGAAAACTCAGGAGAAGATCTGTACCTCGGTGGCCTTCCGGTGGGTCTGTGAGAGTTTCTTTGCATAACTACTGGATTATCTATACCCCACCCTACTTTATATCTTTATCAGGAGTCAGTGATTAAGCTAAGAAGCCTACTTGTAGTTTAAAAGACCTCAGGTTCCCATAGCCTACAGGGAAGAAGAGGAGGAGGAGGAGGAGGAGGAGGAAGAAAAAGAGGATTTTAAGCTACTGTGCTCCAACTCAAGAATTAAAATAATATTGAAACAACTGTTAATTTCCACAACTGTAAACCCTTTAAGTACTTTACATAGATTCAAGTCAATCCAGGCAAGAGTGATCAGTACTTTGAAAAGTAATGAGAGAGGGACCTCATACAATACTATATAGAATGGTTAAGTGAAAAAGAAAAAATATTGGAGAAATGAACAGGATAAGAGTCCATCAAAAAAACCACCAAAGTTTGAAGCACAAAATAATGAGGCTAACATCCAAACACTAGTTAAGGAAATAATCACAGGATTGAGTAAAGAGTTCGAAAGAATTGTCATAAAAAATACAGAAACAACAAATGAGACTCTGGAAGAAAACACTAATTGTCTCAAGGTTATTAGAGAGCTGAAAGCTGAAATAGCTGAGCTAAAAACACAACTAGCTGAACAAGCTAAAACAGTATCAGAACAGGGTAACAAAAGAGATGAACTCCAGAAAAGAATAGAGGGGAGAGAGAATATGTCGAGCAGTATGCCAGCTTCCCCCTGCTTAACTCTGCAGTCTATTTACATAACCACAAGAACTGCCCTGCCTGCAGGGCATTGGTTTAATCCCCACTGGTTCATACTCCCTTTTTGCTCCACCCCTTCTCCTAGACACACCCTGATTCCCACCACTCTCTTTTTGCTCCACCCTCTCTACTTCACATCCTGTTTCCACCCTATACTTGGTGAGAATATATACAGCTGCTCTTCTGTTTGAACACACTTGGGGTTGCCTTCCTGCTCCAAGAGTCCCAGAGTCTCTCCCCTTCGACACTAGCTCAGCACGAGTTCTTGATCCCTCTCCCACGCAGCAGCCTAGGTTGGCTCCAGTTGAGTTCTCTCCAACCCAGAGAGCACTTGCTCGGGAAGAAGCACCCTCAGGCTATCCCATCAAGAATAGAATAAATTAGGCTGAAGACAGAATTAGCAAGATTGAGAACTAATTAGAGAAACTAAAAAAAAAAAAAGAGATCTCAAAAGAGATTAAGAATTTGGAAAACAACAACAGAGACCTATGGGATGACTTCAAAAGAAATAACATATGCATTACAAGCTTACCAGAGGAAGGAAGAGAGGGAGGGGAAGAAAGCATTCTTCAGAACATAATAGCTGAGAACTTCTCTAGTCTAGACAACATCAAAGACATAAAGGTTCAAGAAGCCCAGAGGGTCCCAAACAGAATTAATCAGACTTAAAGACACCAAGACACATAATATTTAGAATGGAAAGGAATAAGGATAAAGAAGGGATCCTGAAGGCTGCAAGAGAAAAACAAAGAGTCACCTACAGAGGAAAACCCGTAAGATTAGCAGCAGACTTCTCTACACAAACACTACAGGACAGAAGATAATGGCAAGATATCTATTGAGTGCTCAATGAAAAAGGCTTTCAACCAAGACTACTGTATCCTGCTATACTGTCATTCAGACTAGATAGAGGCATAAAAATCTTTTCAAACAAGCAACAGTTGAAGGAATCAACTATCACCAAGCCTGACCTGAAAGAAGTTCTAAATGGTCTCCTATAAAAAGTCAGACAACCATAAATAGGCCATATATCAGAACACTCTCAAACTCTAAAAGAATGGCATTAAAATATCTTCAATCTTTGATATCAATAGATGTCAATGGCCTGAATTCACCTACTAAAATGCACAGAGTAGGAAGATGAATCAGAAAACACAATCCAACAATATGCCGTTGACAGGAAACCCACCAAACTCAACAAGACAAACATAGACTCAGAGTGAAAGGATGGAAAACAATCATATAAGCCAATGGTCCACAAAAAGTGGCAGGAACAGCTATTCTCATATCCAACATGATAGACTTTAAAATCAATAAAATTAAAAAATATAAGGAAGAACACTACTTAATGCTTCGAGGATCAGTCAATCAAGAGGACTTAACAATTATTAACATCTATGTACCCAATGAGAAGCCATCTAAATACATCAAACATATACTGAAAGAGCTACAGCAGTATATTACAGCAACACAGTCATAGTAGGGGACTTCAATGCCCCACTCTCTCAACTTGACAGATCATTCTGGCAGAAAATCAATAAAAAAATGATGGAGCTAAATGGGGGGATAGATAAGCTAGAATTATTGTACATTTTCAGAGTCATTCATCCCAAGAAACTGGAATACACAATTTTACTCAAGTCCACATGGGTCATTTTAAGGACAGAGCATATGTTAGGCCACAAGGACAGCATAAGTAAAATTCAAGAGCATTGAAATCATCCCAAGCATTTTCTCAGAGCACTGTGGAATTAAACAAACACTTAACAGTCAACAAAAGATTCGTAATAGTCCCAAAATGTGGAAGCTCAACAGTACACTTCTTAGCAACCTCTGGGTCAAAGAGGAAATCAAGGAAGAAATCAAAATGTTTTGTGAGTGCAGTGAAAATATAGACACAAGCTATCCACATATTTCAGACATCGCTAAGGCATTACTGAGAGGGAAGTTCATAGCCATACAAGCACACATTAGGAAACAAGAAAAAGCACAAATGAACAACCTGATTGCACATCTTCGTGACCTAGAAGAAGAAGATCAAAGGAACCCTAAAGCAACCAGAAAGACAGAAATCACTAAAGTTAGGGCAGAAGTCAATAACACTGAAAATAAGAAAACCATACAAAAGAACAATGAAAGTAAATGTTGATTCTTCGAAAGAGTGAATAAAATCGACAAACCTTTAGCCAAATTCACAAAACAAAAAAGATAGAAGACCCAAATAAATTGGAATATAAATGAAAGAGAAGATATCACAAAAGACACCACATGAATTCAACATATCATGTGATGCCTCTAGAGTAACTATATGCCACCAAGCTAGAGAACCTGGAAGAAATAGATTATTTCCTACATACCTGCAAACTTCCAAAATTAAACAAAGAAAACCTAGATAATATGAACAGGCCCATCACAGCTAATGAAATTGAAACAGTTATCAAAAACCTTCCCAAGAATAAAAGTCCAGTGTATTTCACCAAATACAAAAGTAAATTCCAAGTGGATCAAGGACTTGGATGTTAGACCAGAAACTATCAGATACTTAGAGTTCTGGCAGAACTCTTTTCTGCATAAATTTTAAAGACATTTTCAATGAAACGAATCCAATAAAAAGAAGACTAAGGCAAGCATAAACCTATGTGACTACAGCAAATTAAAAAGCTTCTGCACAGCAAAATATACCACTACCCAAACCAAGAGACATCTCACAGAATGGGCAAAGATCTTTAAATGCCAGACATCAGACAAGAGGCTAATAACTACAATATATATAAAGAGCTTGCCAAACTCAACAATAAGAAAACAAATAATACCATCCAAAAATGGGGAGAGGACATGGAAAGAATATCTACCAAAGAATAGATGGAAAAGGCTGAGAAACACATGAAAAAAAATGCTCTAGGTCTTTTATTGTCAGAGAAATGAAAATCAAGACAATAATGAGATACCACTTCACTCCTATGAGAATATCATACATCAGAAGAGGTAACAGCAGCAAATGCTAGAGAAGTTGTGGGGTCAAAGTTCCTCCCGCACTGTTCGTAGAAATGTCAATTGGTCCAACCTCTGTGGAGAACAGTCTGAAAAACTCTCAGAAGGCTAAAAATGGATCTACCTTATTATCCTGCAATCCCTTTCCTGGGGGTATATCCTAAGGAACTTAACACACCCATCCAAAAAGATCTGTGTACACATATGTTCTTAGCAGCACAATTTGTAATAGCCAAAACCTGGAAGCAACCCAGGTGTCCAACAACAGATGAGTGGCTGAGCAAGTTGCGGTATATTTACACAATGGAATACTACTCAGCTATTAAAAACAGTGAATTCACCATTTTCAGCCAAACTTGGATGGACCTTGAAAAAATCATGTTAAGTGAAATAAGTCAGAAATAGAAGGATGAATATGGGATGATCTTACTCTGAGGCAGAAGTTGAAAAACAAGATCAGAAGAGAAAACACAAGTAGAACCTGAACTAGAGTTGGCATATTGCACCAAAGTAAAAGACACTGGGTTGGTTAGGGAGGAGAATACAGGTCCAAAAAGGATGGCAGAGGACCTAGTGGGGGTTGTATTGTTATATGGAAAACTGGGAAATGCTATGCCTGTACAAACTATTGTATTTGCTGTTGTATGTAAAACATTAATTCCCCATACAGAAATTTTAAAAAAATAAAAAATGTAAATGCTTGTACAAGTCTAAAAGATGATAGAACTTTAGGGATAGTGTTTAATCACAACCAGAAAGATAATGATATGTATTTGATCAGAACAAAGAATGTAAGAGCTAAGGATGGTATGGAGATAATATGTGTTTAAAAAATACCAGGGTATTGCTATTAATTTTTTTGTCACTAGAATTATTATTGGAGGTCATTGTCTATGTCTAAACTTTGAATCCACCACTTTAGGCAGCACTTTTTGTTTTATTTATTTTTTTTTGACAGGAAAGAGAGAAATTGAGAGGGCAGAGGGAGATAGAAATGAAGAAAGATAGAGACAAATGAACTCCTGATTCACTGCTCCTGAAGCTTCCCATCTGCAGGTGGTAACTAGGGGGTTGAACCCTGGTATTAACACATTGCAACTGGGTGTGCCATCACCTGGCCCTAATAACATAGTATTATTAAAAATAATACAGTGTAAGTAAGTTATTCCTCAAGAAGCCCACATATTTTTTAAATATGTAAGCTAGATTAAAAGTGGTTTGAACAGAATAAGTTAATATATAAATGTATTGTTTGTCTTTTTCTTCCATATCTACTGCAGTGACATAAGACAGTAACATTTATTACCTAAATTACTTTCCTTTATTCCATTATTACTTCTAAAATATACTTTATAATTTATCCAAGACATTCTTTCTAAACTAGAATAAGATGTCACTCACCAGTAATTATATAATTATGTATTATAACATCAAGATGAAAGCCAATGCTTACTACATTAAGTCTATATGATGACTTTAAAGACACACACACACACACACACACACACACACATCAGTTATATAAACCTGTATCTTCTTCAGACTTCATGCCTACTTAGCTCTTTCTTAAATATCACATGGTCCTCATTACCTTTTATCGAAAACATATTGACCTATCAATGCCCATGTCCAGCAGAGAAGCAAACACAGAAGCCAGATCTCCCACCCTCTGAACCTCATAAATATCTTTTGTCCATACTTCCAGAGGGATAAAGAATACAGAGACTTCCGGGGCCGGGTGGTGGTGCACCTGGTTGAGCACATGTATTACAATGCACAAGGACCCAGGTTCAAGCCCCTGGTCCCCACCTGCAGGAGGAAACTTTGTGAGTGGTGAAGTAATGCTGCAAGTGTCTCTCTGTCTGTCTCCCTCTCTATCACCCTCTTATCTGGCTGTCTTTATCCAATAAGTAAAGATTAAAAAATATTGAAAAAAAAAAAAGAATACAGAGACTTCCCATGGAGGGGATAAAATACGGAAGGAACTCTGGTGGTGGGAATTGTATTGAATTGCACCGTTCTTAAAGATCCCACAATCTTGTCTATCACTATTAAATCACTAATTAAAAAAGGAAAACATTAATGTTGGGTAGAGTATGTGGGTAATATCCTGAATAAATTCCAAATAATTTAACTCACTAATTAGAATTATTAATTTGGGGCAGGATGATGGCACACATGGTTAAGTGCATATAAGGACTCAGGACCAAGCGCCCATATCTGCAAATGTAGAGGGAAAGCTTCGCAAGCAGTGACAAAGTGCTGTGGGTGTCTTTCTGTTTCCTTCCTTTTTTTAAAAAAAAAGTTATTTATTTATAAAATGGAAACACTGACAAGACCATGGGATAAGAGGGATACAATTCCCACCAACAATGTTCTGTATCCCATCCCCTCTCCTGATAGCTTTCCTATTCTTTAGCGCTCTGGGAGTATGGATCCAAGGTCATTATGGAGTGCAGAAGGTGGAAGGTCTGGCTTCTGTAATTGCTTCCCCACTTAACATAGGTGTTGACAGGTCGATCCATACTCCCAGCCTGTCTCTCTCTTTCCCTAGTGGGGCAGAGCTCTGAGGAAGCAGAGCTCCAGGAGACATTGGTGGGGTCATCTGTCTAGGGAAGTGTAGTGGGCATCATGTTAACCTCTGAAACCTGGTGGATGAAAAAGAATTAACATATAAAGCCATACAGATTGTTGAATAATCATGAACCTAAAGGATTGCAGATGAAGATTTAGGGTTTCCATTTTGGAAATAGCTAGTAGGTCTATTTTAGATATATTCCAAAGGGTCCATGACTTTATTAGTTTTTGCCTGAGCTTGACCTCTGATATGCAGGTGGACCCAGGTTATTATCTGGGGAGATGTTGTCATGGCTGGAAAAAGGGCTAGAAAGCTGGATCAGGGAAGAGAGTAGCTCCCAAATATGGGAAAAGTGTATAAATATTGTTAACTGTAAACCCCATAAATTTGATCTTGGGCCCATACTCAGCTTAGGAGCCAATGTAATCTCTATATACCTGTATATCCGAACTTGCATTCTGTGGTCATCAGTTGAAACATTCTGATTTGCACCAATTTCAGGACCAATCTTCTTCAGGTGGTAGATAGAGTATGTTATCCATCCTCTCTTCAGAGGATGAACATTCTCTACCATTATTAATCCACACTGAGGGCAAGGTCCTATGGGAGTCTCCAGTGGGGTCCATTATATTGTTCCTGATGGAGATGACTAGTGATAATAGAGAGAGGGATGCATTCGGGTCTAGGCTCATCATGTTTGTGTGGGAATCCCAGGACTCCCCTAATAGGGCCTTAGCTGATGGGGTGGTCTGATAGTGACTAAGGGGTCATCATTAAAGTATGCCAATCTCTTGCCCTTATTCAGCTTTTGTAGTCCTTACTTTGACAAGGGTAGCTTTGGAGTGATTGAGAGAAGTATAATAGGTGAGGAGGGTATCTAGATCTAAGTAGAAACTATTTCATTAGGTACTTTATGGTGTCTTCTTAAGTCTTTTTACATGCTTGCTTAATTTATTGACTCACTGCAAACTATTGTGCACTTTTGCTTTAAGGTACATATTTTTCCCTAAAATATTTATGGATACATGTGTACATATGCCCTATCTCATAAGCCTGGTCTATATCTAGGTTTTGAGACTTTGCTAGGAAGTGGACTACCCAAAATGGAATTAAGGAGTCCTATGAGAAAGGAAAAGTCTCACCCAAGTAACAAGGCTGAAGGATTGACATTTCAAGCCTGATGTCTTTGGACACATTCCAAAGTGAGGTGGTACTCACTGCATTGAATAGGTTGGGATCAGCAATGCAGTAACAGCTGGTATGAATAGAGAGAAGCATGCTGAAAACTGTGCCCTTCAACAACAAAATAGACCCCTTTGTGGGCCCCTATAGGACCTTACCCTCAACTTGGATCAACAATGGTAGAGAATGTTCCATCCTCTGAAGGGAGGATGAACAACATACTCTATGCTACACCTGAGAAAGATGGGTCAATATTGGGGCAGCTTGGAATGTTCCTACTGATGACCACAGAATGTGAACTCAGATGTAGAGGGATGCAGAGTTCGCACAGGCTCCTAAGCTAATTATGGGCCCCAGATCACATAAAATTGGTTTACAGTCAACAATATTTATACCCCTTTCCCATTTTAAGGAGCTACTCTCTTCCCTGATCCAGCTTTCTGGTCCTTTTCCCAGCCATGATATCATCTGCTCAGACAATATCTTGGATCCACCTGCATATCAGATTTCAGGCTCAGGCAAAAAAAAAAAAAAAAAAAAGTATAGCTACAGGCCCTTTGCAATATAATTAAAGAGAGTCAGGCGGTTGTGCAGTGGGTTAAGCACATCTGGTGCTAGCCCAAGGGCCAGCATAAGGATCCTGGTTTGAGCCCCAGGCTCCCTGCCTGCGGGGGAATCACTTCACAAACGGTGAAACAGGTCTGCTGGTGTCTGTCTTTCTCTCCCCCTCTCTGTCTTCCCCTCCTCTCTACATTTCTCTCTGTCCTACCCAATAACAACAACATCAATAACAACAACAATCATAAGTACAACAATAAAACAATAAGGGCAACAAAAGGGAATAAATAAAAATTAAAAAACTTTAAAAAAGAAAAGAAATATAACTAAAATATGCCTACTAGCTATTGACAAAATGGAGGACCCCCCCAACACTTCATCTGCACTATTCCAGCCTTTAGGTCCATGATTGTTCAACAATTTGTTTGGTTTTGTATGTTAACTCTCTTTTCAGCCACCAGTTTTCAGATGCTATCAGGATGGGACCAGACTTCCACGGACAGACAACCCCACCAATATGCCTTGGAGTTCTGTTTCCCCAGAGCCCTTCCCCACTAGGGAAAAAAGAGAGATAGGTTGGTAGTATGAATCGATCTGTCAACGCCCACATTCAGTGGGGAAGCAATTACAGAAGCCAGACCTTCCAAGTTCTGCATTCTACAATGATGTTGGATCCATATTCCCAGAGGGGTAAAGAATAGGAAAGCTATCAGGGGAGGGGATGGGATAATGGAGGTCTGGTGGTGCAAACTGTGTGAAGTTGTACCCCTCTTATCCTATGGTTTTGGCAATGTTTCCTTTTTATAAATCAAAAATTAAAAAAAAAAAAGTGTGCCCTTCCCTAGGGGTTCCAGGACTGTAGGAAATTTGGATGTTATAGAGGAAGCGGGAGGTTCCTGCTGTCTTAGGGTTTAAGAAGGCAATAGATAGTTATTGCTATCATCAAATTATTTGGCAACTGGGTTAACTCTGAAAATCCCATACTTAGGATTTGTTGCATCATAACCAACCTCACTGTAATTTGTGCATTGAATATATATAGTAAAGTAATGCCACTTGTTGCTTCTGCTCTCCTGGTCCAAGCTTTTAGGAGAGTCAACATTTCAAAGACTCTGCCAATGATGTGTGCATTGAAAAGTTTGAGCCATTCGATCAATTTTCCCCCTATCATATTAATTAAATAGTGATTTATATGACTACACGTAAATAGGAGTCTACATAAACACCATTCCCACCACCAAAAGACTGTGTCCTACCCAATCTCCTCCTTCCATTCCCCCCCCACCCCCCCACTGAAGCCGAACATCCACCTTCACCCTCAACCCAGAGATTTTTACTTTGGTTCCTGACTCCAAACCCAGTCAAATCCTGCTTTGAATTTCCCTTTCTGTTATTCTTTCTCAACTTCTGTTTATGAGTGGGATCATCTCATACTCATCTTTGTCTTCTGACAAATCTCACTTAACATCATTCCATTTAGCTCCATACAAGACAGGTCAGAGAAGGTAGGTTCATTGTTCTTAATAGCTGTTCAGAGAAGGTAGGTTCATTGTTCTTAATAGCTGTGTAGTATTCCATTGTGTGTATGTACCACAGCTTTCTCAGCCATTTGTCTGTTGTTGGGGACCTGGGTTGCTTCCAGGTTTTAGCTATCACAAATTGTGCTTCTAAGAACATAGGTTTACACCTATATTTTAGCCTGGGTGTTATTGAGTCCTTGGGGTATATCCCTAGGAGAAGAATCATGTGGAAGGTCCATGTCTAGCCTTGTGAGAGTTCTCCAGACTGCTCTCCACAGAGGTTAGACCAATTTTCATTCCTACGAACAGGTGCAGAAGGGTTTCTTTGTCCCCACAGCCTCTCCAGCATTTGTTGCTGCTGTCCTTTTTGATATATGCCATTCTCACAGGGGTGAGGTGGTATCTCAATGTTGTCTTTACTTGTATTTCTCTGACAAACAGTAACCTGGAACCATTTTTCTGTGTTTATTAGTCTTTTGTATCTATTCTATAGTTAACATTTTGTTCATATACTCTCCCCATTTTTGCATAAGGTTGTTTGATTTTTTTTGTTGCTAAGTTTGCTGAGCTCTTTATGTATTTTGGTTACTAGTCTCTTGTCTGATGCATAGCATGTGATGATCTTATCCAATTCTGTGCGGGGTTTCTTTTTTTGTGTGATAACTTCTTTTTCTCTGCAGAAGCTCTTCAGTTTGATACAATCCAATTGATTTGTTTTTGTTTTAGTCTTCTTGGCAACTAGGTTTGTATCATCAAAGATGTCCTTGAGGTTTAGATGCGAAAGTGTTTCACCAATGTTTCCCTTATCCCAGTACTGACCCAGAATTCCTACCCTCAACTGAACTTCCCAGTTTTGAAGCAGTCTCCTTGCAGAGCTCGCCATCTTGCAACTTCAGCTCTGTTTCTCTCCCTTTTAATATACCTCAATCTTCACAATTTCTCTGTCTCTATCCAATATATACATATACATATATATATACATTTTAAAGAATAACTTTTAGTTTATATTTGTTCCCATGTAGCTATGTGTTCCTTATGAGTATGCAGTGGCACTCATTCATCCATACATCTTAGGTTCTACACTTGATCTTAGCCAGAAGGCCAAGAAGCGATATATCTTAGGTTCTATTACATGTATCCATTCAATAGTGGGTTTGTTAATAGACATCTACAATTGCAACTTGTCTTAATATGTCGCAAATCATGAATACCTTGGCAGTAAAACTGCTATAAAACATTAAAGAATTGCTTGTAGTAACAATAGAAGGTAATTTTGTCCAGTTAAATGTGTATGTGTTTACACAAATCAAATGGTAGGTTATTATTATTTTTTTCCCTCCAGAGTTATTGCTGGGATTGGTGCCTGCACCATGAATCCACCGCTCCTGGAGGCTATTTTTCCCCCTTTTGTTGCCCTTGTTGTTGTAGCCTCGTTGTGATTATTATTATTGTCATTGTTGATGTTGTTCATTGTTGGATAGGACAGAGAGAAATGGAGAGAGGAGGGGAAGACAGAGAGGGGGAGAGAAAGACAGACACCTGCAGACCTGCTTCACCGCCTGTGAAGTGACTCCCCTGCAGGTGGGGAGCCAGGTGCTCGAACTGGGATCCTTACGCCAGTCCTTGCGCTTAACCCACTGCGCCACTGCCCCACCCCAGGTAGGTTATTCTAATTCTCAACTGTATGTATATTTGTATATGTATGTATGTGTGTGTTTGTTTTATTTACTTTATGAGATGAAATATTCTGGCTATTGGTGGTTCCAATGGTCAAATCTAGGACTTCTCACATGTAACTGTGCTACCACTATGCTACCTTCTTGTCTATAAATCTCATCTTTATCCCCACTTGCAGAAGGAAAGCTTTACAAAGCAGGGGTTCAGGTTTCCCTCTGTCTCTCCCTCTCTATCTCCACTAGCCCTCTCAATGTCTGGCTGTCTCTATCCAATAAAAATAATATAATAAAAATAAAATATTCAGCTTTTGCAGTCCTAGCTTTGATAAGGTGAAAGTGAGGGAAGTGTAATAGGAAGTAGGTGAGGAGGGTATCTAAGTCTAAGTAGACACTATTTCATTGGGAACTTTATATTGACTCACTGCAGATTGTTGTGTACTTTTGCTTTCAAGTGAATATTTTGCCCTAATTTATGGATATATGTGAACATATGCTCTATCTCACTGGTCCTGGTCTATATCTAGGTTTTGGGACTTTGTTAGTAAGTGAACCACCTGGAATGGAATTAGACATCCTATGAAAGGAAAGTTCTAACCTGTGTAATGAGGCTGAAGGATTGACATTCCATGCCTGATGTCTCTGGACACAGTCTGACGTGAAGCATGCTAAGGTGGTAGGCGTTGCGTTGATTAGGTTGGGATCGACAGATGAAATACCATTAGGTATGAATTGAGAGAAGCATGCAGGAAAATGATCCACACAGGTTCCAGGCCTGGGAGAGACATAGATCTATAGAGGAAGTGGGATGTTTCTGCTGTCTTAAAGTTTAAGAAGGCAATAAATGGTTATTGCTATGATCACATTATTTGGCAATTGGGTTAAGTCTGAAAACTCCCTTTGTTAGGATTTGCTGTATCATCACCATAAGTTATGTCCTTTGACATTATTTGTATATAGCTGTGCAACCAGTTGCTTCTGTTCTCCCTGGTCTAAGCTTTTAAGAGAGTCAACATATCAAAGACTCAGCCTATTGTCTGTGCATTTAAAAAGTTTGAGACGTTCAATCAATTTTCCCCTCTCATATAAATAAAATAGTAATTTGTATGACTGAAATTAGTACATAAAAACCATTCACACCACCAAAAATCTGTCCCATCCCATCCTCCCCCACCCCCCACCAAGCAGAAAAAGCTGAATAAGGGCAAGAGACTGGCATACTTTAATGACGACACTTTAGTCACTATGAAGCCACCTCATCAGCTGGGGCCCTATTCAGGGAGTCCTGATTTTCCCAAACAGACATGATGGACCTAGACCTAGACACTCTCTCCACTATTACCAGTCATCTCTATCAGAAACAAGAAGACAGACCCCTTTGTAGGCCCCCATACGACTTTGCCCTCAACTTGGATCAATAATGGTAGAGAATGTTCCATCCTCCAAAGGGAGGCTGTGTTTGAACTGGGCCCACCGTCTGGGAAGTCCAGGCTATTTTTTTCCATGAGAGTCTGAGCAGGTAGGCCCCAGCCCTTACCTCTCCATGTTGACAAAATGGCAGATACCCCTTGAACTCTGGTTTTATGACGGTTGGATCCCAAACATGGTGCCTTTCTATACATGCCACTCCTCCCCCCTTTAAACAAAGGCCATGAATTACTGTGTATGACTAACTTGAAAACTGCTGCAAACATCCTGTTGCTCAACTGCCTCCCTTCCCCCCTGCCCTGAAGTGCCTGCAATTTACCTCTGGAGAAATATACATTGTAAAGCTTGTGATCAAACCTTGTATGGTGGGTGGGTGTATAGCATAATGGCTATGCAAAGAGACTTTCATGCCTGAGTCTCTCAAGTCCCACGTTCAGTCCCCCATACCACCATAACCCAGAGCTGAGCACTGCTCTGGTATAAAAAAAAAAAAAAAAAAAAAATTAGGGAGTCCGGCAGTAGTGCAAGGAGTTAAGCTCACAAACCTTGTATGGTAACTTTTTACTTGTGATCAAATAGCTTGTGGGTCAAGATGTAACTATGCATTGTGTTGAGGTTAATGATCACCTCAACCCTCTTCCTGGACTATGGGTATATCTGCTTGTTTTCTCCCCCCCCCCCCAATAAATGAGATGATCCTCTGAGGCTCTTTCAGAGCTAACTGCCTTGTCTCTCTGCACACTTTGCCCTAGTCATGCAAACCCACCCCAGGACTCCCAAGGGGCAACTCTGACCTCTGTCACCCAATGGCTGGGGAGGCAGGGGGAAGGTAATGAGAGTACCTAAGACTGGGCAACATACTCTATGCTACAACTGAGGAAGACAGTTCCTGATATTGGGGAAGACTGGAACATTCCTACTCATGACCACAGAATGTGAGCTCAGACCTACAGGGTTGCAGAGGTTACATAGGCTCCTAAGCTGAATATGGGCCCCAGATCACATCAAATAGATGGGGTTTACAGTCAACAATATTTATACACTTTTCCCATATTTGGGAGCTACTCTTTTCCTTGATCCAGCTTTCTGGTCCTTTGACAAGCCATGACAATATTTTTTCCTCCCCAGACAATAACTTGGATCCACCTACATTTCAGATTTCAGGTTCAGGGGAAAAAAAGAAAGAAAGAAAGAAAGGAAGGAAGGAAGGAAGGAAGGAAGGAAGGAAGGAAGAAAGAAAGAAAGAAAGAAAAAAAAAAAACTAGTATAGCCACAGGCCCTTTGGAATATAACTAAAATATGCCTACTAGCTATCTACAAAACAGAGACCCCCCCACACACACTCCCCAACTCTTCATCTGTACTATTCCAGCCTTTAAGTTCATGATTAGTCAACAATTTGTTTGGCTTTATATGTTAACTTTCTTTTCAGTCACTAGGTTCCAGATGCTAGCATGATGCCAACCAAACTTCCCTTGACAGACAACCCTGTCAATATGTCCTGGAACTCCGATTCCCCAGTACCCCACCCCACTAGGGAAAGGAGACAGGCTGGGAGCATGGATTGACCTATCAACACCCATGTTCATCTGGAAAGCAATTACAGAAGCCAGACCTTCCACCTTCTGCATCCCATAATGATCTTGGGTCCATACTCCCAGATGGTTAAAGCATAGGAAAGCTATCAGGGAAGGGGATGGGATACGGAGTTCTGTTGGTGGGAACTGTGTGGAACTGTACCCCTCTTATTCTATGGTTTTGTCAGTGTTTCCTTTTTATTAAAAAAAAAAAGAAAAAGAAAAATAATTATTTGATCCTTAAACTTTGTATGTGCGATTATGTAAACTTTAGTAAAATCTATTGGTTCTGCTTTTCAAGAGTGAGTTAACACTTATTGAAATCAATAAGTGATATAATGGTATCCTTGTATAACTTAGGATGTCAGTAAAAAATTTACTGGATTAAGCCACTATTCAGCGAAATGCAAATTATTGAAAATAGAGTGAGAAAAAGAAGTATAAAACCAGAAATTGTCAAATATCAGATTTTCTTTACAAGCAGTCAGCTTTTACTCTACACTGGTAATGTTTCTGATGATACGTGGGGGAAATAGATGTGAAAATTAAATATTTATTTATTTTCTCATTTGTTGCCACTTTTAACATTTTTATCAAGATTTTTGCATGGAGCTTTGTCTTACTGACTCGTAATGTGACTTTATAAATTCTATACAAAGTTTACATAGGGCAAACGTGGAAGATAAGCAACTTCCATGTAATACCTAATAGTACCATTTTTATTGGTTCTTGCAATAGTAACTATGCTTACTTCAAAATAATTTTTGTAAAATTTCTTTTATTATATTTATTTATTTATTTACTGGATAGAGACTGTCAGAAATTGAGAGGAGGAGGGGAGATATAGATGGAGAGAGACAGAGAGACACCTGCAGCCCTGCTTTATCACTTGCAAAGCTTTCCCCCTGCGAGTGGGGACCAGGGGGCTCGAGCCCAGGTCCTTATGCACTGTAGCATGTGCACTCAACCAGGTGAACCACCAGCTGGCCCTGTTCAAAACAATTATTTTTGAAAATAAGCAATCCAGGAAATCCAAATTAGTGCATTTCTTCTGAAGTTCTGAACTGAATGGTTTGAGACTGACTTTTACTTCTATTTTAGTGGTTGCAATGCTTTGTAAGCATGATTACATGAAAATGGGCATTCAAGTAGCTACTTCTTTTATAGTAATATCAAGATGGAAGCTGCTCCAAAGCCTAGAGATAAAATAATTAAAGTATAACAAATTCAAAGAAGCACACTATTTAATATGGAACTGTAGGTGTTTATGCTTAGTGAAATAAGTAGAGAGATGAAAGACAACTGCTGGATGATTTTACTCATATGCAGAAACACATGAACTTGAAAAAAAAATAAAGAAGCAAAAACAAACAAATAAACTGTCGCCAAGACTTGTTGAGTAATATGTTGATCATCTTTGGGACAATGTGGGCAGAGAAATTTGGTGGTATATGTGGTGTGAAAATACACCTTAAAAGAACATCAACCCTTCAGCTTCATTACTCTGCCACCAGGTTCCAGATGATACCATGAGTCCAACCTGACTTCCCTGGGCAGACAACTCCACCTTCTTGGACCCCACCTTCCCAGATCCTTGCCCCACTAGGGAAAGAGACAGGCTGGGAGTATGGATTGACCTGCCAACTCCCATGTATAGCAGAGAAGCAATTACAGAAGCCAGACCTTCCACTTTCTGCACCCCACAGTGATCCTAGGTCCATACTCACAGAGACATAAAGAATAGGGAAGCTATCAAGGAGAGGATTGGATATGGAGCTCTAGGGGTAGGCATTGTGTGGAAATGTACCCCTCTTATCCTGTAGTCTTATCAATATTTCCATTTTATAAATAAAAATTTTTTAAAAAGGAAAAAAGAGAAAATATGACCCCAATTTTTTGAATTTTGTAAGCTATTATTAATCACGATTTTTAAAAGTTTATTTTTTAAGGAGACACAATAACCATGTATATAATAATTCAGAAAGGTTTCATGGACTTTATACTGAGTGAGAAAAAGTCAATCTCAAGATATTGTATTCTATGTTTCCACTCATATATAATTCTTGAAGTAGTAAAAGTAAAGTAGTGGACTACCATACCCATAAACTGAAAGAGGTTAGCATATAGAAAGAAGAATAAAATCACTAAGGGGGGAAAGGAACTGTCTTTTTGATGACAAGAATTATGTGCCCTGGTTGCACTTACAGATTCCATGGTGATAAGTGAACAAATCTACACAAGGTAACATTTCAAAGGTCTATACACAAAATAAAAGAAAGAAAATTATTTGGAAGTTGTTGAACTTTTTTTTTAGAAGAAAGAGAAACACATTTACCCTCCCTACTAGGGAAAGAGAGAGGCAGACTGGGAGTATGGATCGACCAGTCAACGCCCATGTTCAGCAGGAAAGCAATTACAGAAGCCAGACCTTCCACTTTCTGCAACACACAATGACCCTGGGTCCATACTCCCAGAGGGATAGAGAATGGGAAAGCTATCAGGGGAGGGGGTGGGATATGGAGATCGGGTGGTGGGAATTCTGTGGGGTTGTACCCCTCCTATCCTACGGTTTTGTTAGTGTCTCCTTTCTTAAATAAATAAATAAATAAATAAATGCATACACATAGAATTTCTGTGACTTAGCTCAGTTTTAAATATTTATTCTATGATAATATTGTGATTCTGATTATTTTTCTACCTCCAGGAGGCTATTTTTCCCATTTTGTTGCCCTTGTTATTGCATAGGACAGAAAGAAATCAAGAGAGGAAGGCAAACAGAGAGGAGGAGAGAAAGACACCTGCAGACCTTCTTCCTTGCATGTGAAGTGACACCCCCCCACCCCGGCAGATGGAGAGCCAGGGGATCAAACCAGAATTCTTACGCAGGTCTTGAGCTTTGCTCACATGCTTACATGCAGTGCTACCACCTGGCCCCCAATATGTTGAACTCTTTTTAAAGCATACTTTGTATTCTGAAGAGAACTCATACCATCAAAGCAACCCTGCTAAGAGGTGAGGAGAGGACATGGACATATCTTCACCAAAGAAGATATCCAGACACATCATAAAGTGCTAAAAGGTCAGTGATTATAAGAGAAATATGAATAAAGACACAATGAGATACCGCCCCATACCTATGAGAATGTCATGCACTGGAAAAGGTGGAGGCAAATGCTAGTGAGGAGGTGGGGCAACGTGAGAATTTCTCCGTTGCTAGTGGAAGTGTAAATTACTTCAACCCTTATGGAAAAAAGTCTAAGAGATTCTTCAGAATCTCATAAATAGACCTACCCAATAACATAGCAATTCCTCTCCAGAGGATTTGTCTAAGAAAACAAAAACACCTATCTAAATATATCTCTATATACTTACGTTAATAGCAACATTATTTGTAAGAGCTCAAACATGCAAACAACATAGATGCTCAATGACAGGTGACTGATCTAGAAAGTTGTGATATATACACACAATGGAATACCACTCAGCTATAAGAAATGATGAAATTCTCTCTTTTGACTCAGCTTGGATGAAACTTGAGAGAATCATGCTGAAATAAGCCAGGCAAAGGATAAATACCGGATTATCTCATTTATAGATGGAACTTAAGAAACAAGGAAATGAAGCAAAGCACAATGTGAAACTTGGATGAAGTGTGATCTGTTGCAGCAAAGTCAAGAATTCTCAAGAGAGAAGATAGCTAGGAACTAAGAGGGCATTGAGGATCTAGTAGGTGTTGATGAAGAAAGACTTAAGTTGGTAGTAGGACTGGTGGGCAGAACCTTATCACAAAAATACAGTAAACTGTATCTGTGTGACTATATTTGATTTATCAACTGTTATTTCCCTAATAAAATAATAATTTTTAAAAACCCTCATAGTTGTATCAAACCTGAAAATAAAATAGGAAAACACAGACCATCTGATGTGGTCATGTGGAGGAAGCTGAGTTAAATACACTGAAACTATGGCTACGGACACAGGATAATGATTATCTTAAGACTTTCATGCTTGTGTTCCTAAAGTCCTAGGTTCAATCCCCAGCACCACTGTAAATCCAAGCTGAGCAATTTTTCTGTCTCTCTCCTTGCCACCCTTCTCTCTCTCTTTCTGTCCCTCTCTGTCCTTCTATCTCTCTCACTAAAATAAATAAATAAAATATTTTTTAAAAAAGATGCACTGGAACTCTACTATTTTACAGCTTCTATAAGACAATTTATTTCAAAATAAAAAAATGTAATGTACATAATGAAGTTATTAGTTATTTATGAATAAGTAGGGGTCTCCCATACTCAATAAACTTTTTTTTCCCCTTTTGTTGCCCTTGGGTTTTTTTTTATTGTTGTTGTTGTTATTGATGTCATCATTTTTGTATAGGACAGAGAGAAATAGAGAGAGGAGGGGAAGGCAGAGAGAGGAAGAGAAAGATAGATACCTGCAGACCTGCTTTACTGCCTGTGAAGCCCAGCAAGTGGGGAGCCAGGGGCTCAAACCGGGATGCTACTGCCTGACCCCCTCAATAAAGTATTTAAGTGTCTTCAAGTACATGATCACACATCCTATTTTCACATTTCCCAAACAGTGCAATAGCTTAAATAAAATTCCATTTAATAATACATGAATGCAGGAAAAAGTAGGTAATTTAAAATTTAATTGCCAACTAAATATCTTAGTAGGATGCTAAGTAGTAACTACATTATCACTTTTTATTACTTCACAAATTTAGTTTTAAAATTATTAACATAGTTCTTACAGTTTATATATTATAAAATTATTAGTTTCTGGGGGGAGTAAAAAAGTTAAAAAAAACTTTAGTAAGTCTATGTTAAAGGGGAATGAATAGTCTAAGGAAAATAGTTCAAATTTTAATAGGTCTATGTTAATCATCTAAGTAATAAGACATCAATTTTGGGGGAGTCTTTTACTCTAAAGATTCTAACTTATAACATTTGTTTTTGTCTGCATAGATTTTACAGAGGAAAACATAGATATCTACATTTTATTTAACTCCACGTAAAGTTCTATGAAATTACATATATTTTATAGAACAACTGAACAATTAGGTGAGCTTGAACATTAAATTTCCAATCTTTGGTCCTTAGGTATACTTCACATGTTTCAAGTGTGATTAATTGCCTATTGAGTTCAAATATTCCTCAACTGTCTGGGGAACTCTTAAAAACCCTAACATTTGCAGGAAGTGACCTCTATCCTATTCCATCATGCTACAGCTGTCAGAGATGCTTCTGTTGCCCATTCTCTGTCATGTGGAGACAGGATTTATGGAGTAAAACCTGTGTTGTTGGGACAGTAAAATTGCAAGACTTTGTTTTCCAAGACTTTTATTTTGACATTGATAAAGATACCAGGTGACCATAACCAAGATGATTATTAATTATAATAATGTAAGATTTATAGATAGTTATTGTGTTATATAATGGAGATAGTTTGAAGCTATATAAATAATACACATCCTACATTTTGCTACACTAATAATAAATATTTATATTGAAACTATAGACATTTTAGTTGTCAATTACTATGTGATAACTCTTTTCGAAAGTAATTGCATCATGAAACTGGCACATATTGGGGGGCTTGAATAGAATTAAATTGGCAGTCAAAATAATCAGAGGACTACTGAGAGGAAAATAGTTTATTAAGTTATGGATGTGTTTTTATCATAACATGAAATGTAGGCTGGTTAAATAGCTCACTTATATAGTCTTACTTTGTTGTGTGCAAGCCTTGAGTTCAAATTTGGACCTTGCCACATTGGAGGGAATTTTGGCACTATCATTTCATTCTCTGTATCTGTTTCTTTGGAAGAAAGGAAAAAAGGTTTCTGAAATGATTATTTGCTTGCAAGCAATGCTAGAACCACTCTGCATACACTGGTAAGATTTGTTTGGCTTTTATTTCTAATTCTTTTGTTTCAACTTATGTTAGGAAAATATAACCTAAATGAATAGAGTTTCCATTTTATTTTTTAACTATGATTTGATGCTTATTTTTATAATGCTTGTTATTCTTAAATATTTGGCATTACATTACTAGTTGGTTGGATTTACTACCAACAGATAGAAGAAAATACCTAGTATTACATATAATTGATATAGGCTTCCTTAAGAACTGTATAGATCAGATACCTCACAGTACTATCTGGATGAAGCCATTGTGAGCAGGGATGATCATAGTGTATGGGGGTGAGACAGGGGCAAGATCTTTCCTGTTAGATAACTGGATAAAGATAATACATATCAGAAGTCCATGTGGTTACCAGTTTAAGAATTTTCACAGGTGGTAAGTAAAATTTGATTTTTTTCTTCTGTACCCTAGGGCTTCATCTATTTTTCTTCTCTTGAGATAGATAGATAGGAGAGACGAGAGAGAGAGAGAGAGAGAGAGAGAAATTGAGAGAGAGAGAGAGATGGAGAGAGAGAGAAAGAGAGAGAGAGAGAGAGGGCATGCACCCTCTCTGTCCTATCCAACAACAACATCAATAAAAACAACAGCAATAATAAATAAAACCAATAAGGGCAACAACAGGGAAAATAAATATAAAAAATCTAAAAAAAATGTTGTTCTTAAAAAGACATCCTAATATTATACTGACAAGGACTCAGAGGTCACACAGGAATATGTGCTAACTAAAAATAGATGTGAGCCCTAGGTCAGATAAATGGTATTTCTGCTTTCCTCATGTTTGGGAGCTGCTCTCTACCCTAGTCCAGCTTTCTAGCCCTATTCTCAACTCTGACAGCATAATCACAGACAATATTTTTAGTGCACTTGCATGTTAGCTATCAGGCTTAGGCAAAAATTACTAAAGTCATGGGCCCCTTGGAACATACCTAAAATAGATTTCCTTCCCCCAATTTTATCTGCTCTATTCATACCTCTGGGTTCTTATTTATTAAACAAATTGTCTTGCTTTATTTTATTTATTTTTTATTATCTTTATTTATTGGATAGAGACAGACAAAAATCAAGAGGGAAGGGGTGACAGAGAGGGAGAGACACAGAGAGACACCCGAAACCTTACTTCACCACTCATGAAACTTTCCCCCTGCAGGTGGGAACTGGGGGTTCAAACCCGGGCCCTTGTGCACTGTAATACAAGCACTCAACCAGGTGTGCCACCACCTGACCCCAAAATTTCCTGCTTTATATCTTATCTCCTTTCAGCCACTAAGTTGCAGATATAACTATGATTCCATCTTGACTTCCTTGGGCAGACAACCTCATCAGTATGTCCCAGTCTCATGTCTTCAGAGCCCTATCCCACTTGGAAAAGATAGAAACAGGCTGTGGGAATGGATAGACCTGCCAGCATCCAAGTCCAACAGAGAAGCAATTATAGAAGTAGACCTTCCTCCTTCTGCACTCCATAAAGAATTTTGTTCCATACTCCTAAAGGAGTAAAGAATAGGGAAGTTTCCAATAGAGGGGACCCATGGAACTCTGGTAGTGGGAGCATTATGGACTTATACCCCTCTTATCTTACAATACTGTTAATCATTATTAAATGACCAAAGAAAATTAAAAAATCTTAATAGATATAAGTTGATTTTAGTTATTTATGTATGCATTTATTTGCCACCAGGGTTCTTGCTAGGGCTTGGTGCCACTACGATGAATCCACCATTCCCAATAGCTACTTTTTTCTCTGTTTTTTTCTTTCTATTTTATTTGATAGGACAAAGAGAAGTGTGGTGGGGGAGGACAGAGAGGGAGAGAGAAAGACAGACACCTGCAGATCTGCTTCACTGCTCGTGAAGCTTCCCCCCTGCAAGTGGGAAGCAGGGATTTGATGCATATGCCCAACCAATGCATCACTACTTGGCCCCTGTAAGTTGAATTTTACACAATATTTTATTCCATTGATTTTTTTTTTTTTACCTCTAGGACACAGGAGAAGCCTCAGCATTTTAGATCATCAGTTTTTATGCCTGAGGTCCTGGAGGTCACAGGTTCAGACCCCAGCACCACCTCATGCCAGAGCTGAGTAGTGTCCTGGCTTTATTTTTCTTTCCTCTTTTCTCTTTTCTTCTCTCATAAATAATATTTCAAAACTTTATAAATAATTCTAATTTTATTTCAGTTTATTGTATGATAAATATAAATCTATGCCCTATCTTTCATACTTTATCAAATTTTCAATCATTGGGAGGCTGACAAAGAGGGCTAAAAGCATGTGGCTCGAAGCACAAGAACCCGCGTAAGAATCCCGATTTGAGACCCCGGCTCTCCACCTGAAGGGGAGTCATTTCACAGGAGGTGAAGCAGGTCTGCAGGTATCTATTTTTCTCTCCCCCCTTTCTGTCTTCCCCTCCTCTCTCTATTTTTTGTCCTGTCCAACAACATCAATAACAACAACAATAATGATAACCATAACAATGATAAAACAACAAGGGCAGTAAAGGGGGAAAAATGGTCTCCAGGAGCAGTGGATTTGTGGTGCAGGCACTGAGACCCAGCAATAACCCTAGAGGCAAAAAAAAAAAAAAAAAAAAACCAAACACAATCATTGTATTTTAATGAGATACAGAGATATAGAGAAAAAGGAACAGAGAGAGAGAGAGATCTGGGACCTCAGAGCCTGAGCATTAAAGTATTTTGCATAATCAATATGTTGTTTGCCCAGCCTATCTAATGACTTTTTAAATGTATTAAGAAAAAGTTAATTAAATTTTTTTTTTTTTTTTTTTTTTTGCCTATAGTGCTATTGCTGGGGCTTGGAATCTGCTGCTCCTGGTGGCAAGTTTTTCCTTTTTTTAAATCCTATTATATATGATAGGACAGAGAAGAATTAAGAGGAGAAGGCAAGATATAGAAGTAAAGAGAAAGATAGACACCTGCAGACTTGCTTCATCGCTTGCTAAGTAGCCCCACTGCAGGTGTGGAGGCTGGGTTCAAACTCAGGTAACTGTGCTTTCATAGTATGTGCACTTAGTCGGATGTGCCACTGCTTGCCCCCCTACTAAACATATTTAATCTGTAGAAACTACCAACATCTAGGCAGTGGAACACCTAGTTGACCACACATATTATCATGCATAATAAACTGGGTTCAAGGGGCCAGGTGGTGGCACACCTGGTTAAATGCACATATTACAGTGCACAAAGACCTGGGTTTGAGCCCCTGGTCTCCACTTGCAGGGGGGAAAGCTTCACAAGTGGTGATACAGGGCTGCAGGTGTGTCTCTCTCTCCCCCCTCTCTTCCTTCCCCTTTCAATTTCTGGCTGTCTCTTCTCTGTCCAATAAATAAAGATAACTAAAAAGAAAAGAAACTGGGTTTAAGCCCATTGTCTTCACCTTCAGAGGAAAACATCAAGAGTGGTGGAACAGTGCTGAAGTATCTCTCTTTCTCTTTTCTTACCTCCGCTTTCTCTCTAAATAGGTCTCTATGTTCTCAAATATAAGTAAATAATGAAAAATTAAAAACATGAAAAATAATTGAACAATAATGTTGCTATAGCTTAAAGGACAGTCAACAGAAATAATAAAAATAGATATGCAGGCAAAAGATGTCAAAATGTTTACTTGTATGATCAGCATTGAATGAAATCCATACAACTTATTGCATTGACAACAGTGAGAGAGGATCTACTAAAAAGTCCATAAGAAACTGTACACATAAATATCAACAGTCTTATAAATCATCAGTTCCCCCAGAAAACTGAATAAAAATGATAAAACCCAGTTAGGAAGGCAGGCACAAATGTAGCCATTATCATCAGATATACTGGAGCTTCGCAAAGGATGATAAATGTCTAAGTGTCTACTTCTTCTCATTGTGTGTAATAGATAAGCCTCATCCAGTATTTAAATAATTCATTTGGTTTCTCCAGCTATACAGATACAGGTGCTTTTGCCCTACATTTGATAGTACATGATATTTTTTATTCTTTCTATTTTCTCAAATATATCACTTTTCAAATTCATTGAATTGGCTCTTGTTTTGGCTATACCCACTAGACATTATCTTTCTAGTGATTGCTAGTTGTGTGTGATTTACAAGTAGGCTTTTCTTATTCAATATCCTAGACTAGGTAGGAAACCATATGATTAATGTCAGAAAGAAAGGAGAAAATGATTTATTAAAATATATTAATAATAATGATTTAGCATCATTAATCATGTTGATTAATGGAACAAGAAAAGAGTCATCTTTTATAATTCTGACAGGATATTAAAACAGGAGATGTTATCATTTCCTGGATAGAAAATATATGAGGATAAGTCATCAACCTAAGGAAAGCAAATTTACTTTTGTGTACATGAAGATAGAAACGCCTTTAGGGTACCTGGCTACCACCCTCCCCAAAAGGTAATTAAATCTGAAGCTATCAAAAGAGAATGGAGAAAAAGGACTATGTTAACAGTGATTGAAATCATTCTGATTAGTTGTATGTAGTTAACAGAGGGGAAATTCCACACCACACATATGCATCAAATTGTGAAAGTACGAGCAAAATAAGATGGAAGTATATGTTTATACTTGCATTAAAGTACTGTGCATTAACTTGCCATGTACAAAATATAGTCATGAGCAGAGAAATCTGAAATCATAAACATGACTGGAATAACTGTTGTCCTAAAACTACTTTGATGAGGGAACAGATGGAAGGCAACATGGAGTTTCCACATGCAATTAAAAAAACGGTCTATGTTAGCAAACAAATGTCCATGGTAACAAGTATAAACCACCACCCCACCCCACCCCCGAGTAGATTGTTGTGCAGGCATTTTTGAGAAGTTATTATTAGTAGAAATGTCTTCTAATTTGGCAGTGCCCATTCATTAGAGATCATTTCATTGAGTTCCTTGTATCTATAAAATATTTCATTCAGAGATGGATCAGGGAAGAGAATAGCTCCCAAATATGCAAAAGGGGTATGAATATTGTTTATTGTAAACCCCATTGATTTGATGTAATCTGGGGCCCATATTCAATTTAGGAGCCTATGTGACCTCTGTATCCTTGTATATCTGAGCTCACATTCTGTGGTCATAAGTAGGAACATTCCAAGCTGCCACAATATGAGGACCCATCTTCCACAGGTGCAGCATAGAGTATATTGTCCAGCCTCCTTTTGGAGGACTCTACTATTGTTGATCCAAGTTGAGGGCATGGTCTTTTGGGGACCCACAAAGGGGTCTATTGTGTTGTTCCTGATAGAAATGACCAGTAACAATGAAGAGAGGGATTTTATTTGAGGTCTAGGCCCATCATGTCTGTTTGGGAATCTTAGGACTCCCTGATTAAGGACCCAGTTGATGGGGTGGCCTGATAGTGACTAAAGAGTCATCATTAAAGTATGCCAGTCTCTTGCCCTTATTCAGATTTGCAGTCCATGTTTTGATGAGGTTAGCTTTGGAGTGAGTGAGAGAACTGTAAGAAGAAGTAGGTGAGGAGGATATCTAAGTCTAAGTGGACACTATTTCATTATGTGTATTTTTGCTTTCAGGTATGTATTTTGCGCCAATTTTATGAATACATGTGAACATATGCTCTATCTTACAGGATATAGACCACTAGAACAAATTTGGGCAAAGAAATGCATTCCATTTGTGGGCCCCAATAGGACCTTGCCCTCAACATGGATCAACAACTGTAGAGAATGTTCCATCCTCTGAAGGGAGGCTGGACAATATACTCTATGCTACACCTGAGGAAGATGGGCCCTGAAATTGTGGCAGCTTGAAACATTCCTACGCATAACCACAGAATGTGAGTTCAGATCTATAAGGATGCAGAGGTCACATAGACTCCTAAGCTGAATATGGGCCCCAGATTACATCAAATTGATGGGGTTTGCAATCAACAATATTTATATACCTTTCCCATATTTGGGAGCTACTCTCTTCCCTGATTCAGCTTTCTGGCCCTTTTTCCAGTCATGACATCATCTCCCCAGATGGTAGCTTTGATCTATCTGCATAACAGATTTCAGGCTCAGGGAAGAAAAAAAAAGCTAGTATAGTCATGGGCTCTTTGTAATGTAACTAAAAAATGCCTACTAGATATCTACAAAATGGAAATCCCCCAACTCTCATTTGCACTATTCCAGCCTTTAGATTCATGATTAGTCTACAACTTGTTTGGCTTTATATGTTAACTCTCTTTTCAGCCACCAGGTTCCAGATGCTAGCATGATGCCAACCAGACTTCTCTGGACAGACAACTCCACCAATGTCCTGGAGCTCCAATCCCCCAGAGTCCCACCCTACTAAGGAAAGAGAGAGGCAGGCTGGGAATATGGATGGACCTGTCATTGTCCATGTTCAGTGGGGCAGCAATTACAGAAGCCAGACCTTCTACCTTCTTTACCCTATGATGACCCTGGGTCCATACTCCCAGAGGGTTATAAAGAATAGGAAAGCTTTCAAGGGAGGGGATGGGATATGGAGCTCTGTTGTTGGGAAATATGTGAAGTTGTACCCCTCTTATCCTATGATTTAGTCAATGTTTCCTTTTTATAAAGAAAAAAGAAAAAAAACAATGCTTATATACGTTTCCCATGTTTGGGAGCTGCTCTCTGCCCTGATACAGCTTTCTAGTCCTATTTCCAACTCTAAAACCCTCTCCCCAGACAAGACCTTTGGTCTACCTGCATGTTAGCTTTCATACTCAGACAAAAAATTAGTAAAGCCATGACCCCTTGGAATATACCTACAATAGGACTACTAGTATTTTTCCAAATTGTAGACCCCCAAACTCATCTGCTATATTCTTATCTTTAGGTTCCTAATTATTAAACAATTTGTTCTGCTTTATACCTGAATGCTTTTTCAGCCGCCAGGCTACAGATTCTACCAGGATGCCAACCTGACTTCTCCAGGCAGAGGACCTCACCAGTGTACCCTGGACTCCCATCTCTGCAGAGCCCTGCCCCAGTATGGAAAGATAGGGACAGGCTGGGAGTACATATTGACCTGCCATTGCCCATGTTCCGCAGAGACGCAATTATATAAGCCAGATCTTTCACCTTATGCGCCCCATAATGATCCTGGGTCCATGCTCCCAGAAGTATAAAGAATAGGAAAGTTTTCATGGAAGGGTATGGGGTACAGAACTATGGTGGTAGAAATCGTGTGGAACTGTACTCCTCTCATGCTGTGGTCTTGTTGATATTTTTTTATTTTATAAATAAATAGCACTTTTAAAAAGTAATACTTTCCAAAGAGGTAGCTGGGAATAATTTTTTGGAAAATCACCATCCTCTATTCTTTAAAATATGTTTGGAGTCAGGATATAGCTCTCCTAATAAAGATCACAGCCTTAGTCAAGCTCTAGAAGTATATGAGGTCACCATGAATGACAGCAAAGGAGTTCCAAAGATGATGTGCAATAGTGTTTTGATGTTTCTTCTCTCTCTGTAACTGTCTCTACCTCTCTCCCTTCTCCATTCTAAAAAACCAGAAAATTAGAACAGGAAGGTTGCTTAGTAGCAGTATTACATATTTCTGAGACCCTAAGTTTACTCCCAGCACTGCATAACAAAAATAGCGGAGTGAGAGGTCAGGGGAAATAGTATAGTGATTATGCAAAAATTCTAATGCCTAAGGCTCTGACATCCCAGGTTCAATCCCCAGTAACACTATAAACCAGAGCTGAACAGTACTCTGGCCTCTCTCACTCTATCTTGATCTCTGTAATCTCTCTCTCTCATTAAAATAAGTTAAGATAAAAAATTAATAAATTTGAAATAAAAATCCTGTAGCATGTGATTTCATTATTATAGGCATGCTATTATAAACAAAAAAACATGGAGTGGAATTATGAAAGATTTTTTTCTTTTGTTTGATAAGAAAAGTATTTGTGTGTTCCTACGATATTTCTCTAACTCCAGAAGTTTCCTGAGTCAGAAGCACATGGCAGGTTTTCACTCTAATCCTGTGCTGAGAGTAAATGACTCCTTAGTTCTGTCCAAGTCCTGGATGTAGTCTCATTCATTTTGAGATGCTCTTAAAAAGCACAGGCTGGGGCTCGGCTGGTGGTGCAACTGATTGAGTGTACATGTTACAATGTATAAGGACCAAAGTTTGAGCCCTCAGTCCCCACCTGCATGGTGAAAGCTTTTTGGGTGGTGAAGCAATGCTGCAGGTTTCTTTCTGTCTCTCCCCCTATCTTCCCCTTCCCTCTCAATTTATTGGCTGTTTCAATCCAATAAATAAATAAATAAATATTATTATAAAAATATTTAAAAACCAAAGGCTACTTGACTTACATAGCTGTTTCTTACAGTTATAGAGACTAGGGAAATCTAAAATAAAAATTTTAGAATATTCTGTGTATTGATAAATTATCTTTCTGGTTTGCAGACAGCCACCATAGTTCTGTAAGATAAAGAAAAAGGGAAAGGAGAGAATAGGATTAATGAGGGAAGAAGAGAGAGAGAGAGAGAGAGCAAATTTAAGACTATCACTTAATAATGGAATTAATCCCACATGGGGATTCTACCCTCATGGCATTATACAAGTCCAACAATGTCTTAAAGGCCTTACATACAAATAACATCTCTAACATGAACCTCATAAGACTTTAAAGTATACACTTTGTTAGCTGGAAAAAATAGCTCACTTGGATAATGTGCCTCTTTTCAATGTACACAATCCAGGTTCAAGCTCAGTACCACTACACTGAAGAAAGCTCTGAAAGTTGATTTACTCATTCTCTCTGCCTTCTGCCTCTATCAAGAAAACCACACACACACACACACACACACACACACACACACACACACACACACACACACACACACACATTCTGGGAAGACATAAACACTGTACCCAGAGCAAATATTCACTCTGGAGATGTAGATTGATCTCATTTAACCTTTTGTTCCGATCAACTGACACCTGTCCTTAGAGTCTACGGTCTTTGATATTTTAAGATCTTTGTTTCTTTGGTTTTTACTAGCAAGGAACCTCCCTCATGCATGATTTCACCAACTACTATCTGTTGTTGTTTTTCTTTATTTATTCAGATGAAGATATGGTGAGAGACAGAGAGATATCATAAAATCAGAGCTGTCTCCAGTGCTTAAGAACTCCCATGTGGATTGGTCAACAATTTGTTTGGTTTTGTATGTTAACTCTCTTTTCAACACCCAGATTCCAGCTCCCCAGTTAGGGCCGCAGCTCCCCAGTTAGGGCCTGAGAGTCATCATTAAAGTATTCCAGTCTCTTGCCCTTATTCAGCTTTTGCAGTCCTTGCTTTATGAGGTTAGCTAGCACAAAGCTATTTGATATACAGTTCATCTGAAAAAAAAATTCCCAAGGTATCATAAATTGACTTCTTTAATTATGCTGTCCACAGATGAAATGACAATTGATAAATGCTGCATCTCTTTACATAAAATTACATCCAAAAGGAAAATATTGGCAATTATAGATGTTATACTAAAATATGCAGCTGTAAATAGAAATTCCTTAGCATTAAGTAAAAAATATGCATATATTCAGAGAGAAAACACATGGGATTGTCCAAAAACTCACTTATTCTGCATCCTGAATTTTTAAAATGTGCATGGTCAATATTTATTTGACTAAGTCCACATTTAAAATAAAAATACTAAAAATTTTGTCCTGGGCCAGATGGATTCACAAATGAATTCTACAAAACTTTCAGGAAACAGTTAATAGTTATACTTCTAAAGCTCTTCCACAAGATCAAAGAAACAGGAATACTCCCTTTCACCTCCTATGATGCCAACATCACCCTGATACCCAAAGTAGATAGGTACACAACAAAAAAGGAAAACTATAGACTAGTATCTCTGATGAACATAGATGCCAAAATATTAAACAAGATCCTGGCTAACTGGTTACAGCAGTATATCAAAAAGATTGTTCATCATGACCAAGTGGGGTTTATCCCAGGAATGCAAGGCTGGTGTAACATACATAAGTAAATCAATGTCACTTACTACATCAGTAAAAGCAAAAACAAAAAAACACATGATTATCTCAATAGATGCAGAGATAGCCTTTGACAAAATCCAACACCCATTCATGTTCAAAACACTACAAAAAATGGGAATAGATGGAAATTCCTCAAGATAATGAAGTCCATATATAGCAGACCTACAGCCAACATCATACTCAATGGACAGAAGCTGAAAGCATTCCCCCTCAGATCGAGGACTAGACAGGGCTATCCACTATCACAATTACTCTTCAACATAGTATTGGAAGTTCTTGCCATAGCAATCAGGCAAGAGAAATAAATCAAAGGAATACAGATTGGAAGGGAAGAAATCAAGCTCTCACTATTTGCAGATGATATGATAGTATACATAGAAAAACCTAAAGAATCCAACAGAAAACTACTGGAAGTTATTAGGCAATATAGCAAGGTGTCAGGCTACAAAATCAGTGGCATTTCTCTATGCAAACACTAAATCTGAAGGAGACATCCAGATATCACTCCCATTCACTGTTGCAACAAAATCAATAAAATACCTAGGAGTAAAGCTGACCAAAGAAGTGAAAGACTTGTATACTGAAAACTATGAGTCACTATTCAAGGAAAGAGAAACTGATACCAAGAAATGGAAAGACATCCCATGCTCATGGATTGGAAGAATAAATATCATCAAAATGAATATTCTCCACAGAGCCATATACAAATTTAATGCACTACCCATCAAAGTTCCACCAAGCTTCTTTAAGAGAATAGAACAAACACTACAATCATTTATCTGGAACCTGAAAACACTTAGAATTGCCAAAACCATCTTAAGGAAAAGAAACAGAAATGGAGGCATCACACTCCCAGATCTCAAACTATATTATAAAGCCATCATCATCAAACAGCATGGTACTGGGACAAAAATAGGCACACAAATCAGTGGAACAGAATTGGAAGCCAAGAATTAAACCTCCACACCTATGGACATCTAATCTTTGATAAGGGGGCCCAAAGGATTAAATGGAGGAAGGAGGCTCTTTTCAATAAATGGTGCTGGGAAAACTGGGTTGAAACACACAGAAGAATGAAACTGAACCACCTTATCTCACCAGAAACAAAAATCAACGCCACATGGATCAAAGACCTGGATGTTAGACCCGAAACTATCAAATACTTAGAGGAAAACATGGAGGAACACTTTCCCACCTAAACCTCAAGGACATCTTTGATGAATCACAACCAACTACAAGGAAGACTAAAACAGAAACAAAACAGTCAGACTACATCAAATTGAAAAGCTTCTGCACAGCCAAAGAGATTATCACACAAACAAAGAGACCCCTCACAGAATGGGAGAAGATCTTCACATGCCATACATCAGACAAGAAACTAATCACCAAAATATACAAAGAGCTAAGCAGACTTAGCACCAAAAAAGCATATGACCCCATTCAAAAATGGGCAGAGGATATGAACAAAACATTCACCTCAGAGGAGATCCAAAAGGTTAACAAACATATGAAAAATTGTTCCAGGCTGCTGATTTTCAGAGAAATGCAAATTAAGACAACATTGAGATACCACCTTACCCCTATGAGAATGACATCCATCAAAAAGGACAGCAGCAACAAATGTTGGAGAGGATGTAGGGACAGAGGAACCATGCTGCACTGCTGGTGGGAATGTAAATTGGTCCAGCCTCTGTGGAGAGCAGTCTGGAGAACTCTCACATGGCTAGACATGGACCTTCCATATGATCCAGTAATTCCTCTCTTGGGGATATACTCCAAGGACTCCATAACACCCAACCAAAAAGAGGTGTGTACTCCTATGTTCATAGTAGCTCAATTCATAATAGCTAAAACCTGGAAGCACTACCCAGGTGCCCAACAACAGATGAGTGGCTGAGATAGCTGTGGCATATATACACAGTGGAATACTATGCAGCTATCAAGAAAAATGATCCCACCTTCTCTGACCCATCGTGGATGGAGCTAGAAGGAATTATGTTAAGTGAGCTAAGTCAGAAAGATAAAGACGAGTATGGGATGATGCCACTCATCAACAGAAGTTGGGAAAGAAGAACAGAAAGGGAAGTTGAAAATAGGAGTTGACTGAATTTAGAGTAGGGCACCAAAGAAAAAACCCTGGGTGGAGGGTGAAGGTGAATGTTCAGCTTCATGGAGTGGTTGGGGGTGGCAAGGAGGAAGGGATGGGACACAGTTTTTGGTGGTAGGAATGGTATTTATGTACAAAAAATAAAAATAAAATAAAATAAAATAATGAAAGTACTGAAAATTTTGTGTCCATCACAAGAAAACAGGCTTATTTAACCAGAATATCAGCTGCATTTAACTGTTATATAAACAATTTAAAATCTTAGCAAGCACAATGTTTTGTCTATTAAAAACAAATTTATTTAAATATGTATAGACATTTAATGTGGCATACCATTAAAGAGAGTTCATAAATTATTCTGATTTTTTTCATGGGTTATGGTGCTGCTTACAAAAGGAGGAATGGGGCTGGAGAGATACCACAATGGTTATGTAAAACTTTCAGGCTGAATCATAGAGGTCCAGGTCAAATCCCCAGGAACACAATAAACCAAAACTGTGCAGTGTTCTGGTATCTCTCTCTGTATATCTTTCTCTCTGTATCCCTCTCATTAAAATATTTTTTAAAGAGTTCTAATGTAGTGCCTGTTATTGTGCATTCAATAGTATCATGTCAGTAGTGTGGTGAATATCTAGAGTTCTTGAATGTCAATGAAAAGATTAATCTCAGAGGCCTGGTGGTGGTGTACCCTTGCACACATGTTCCAATGTGCAAGTCCCTGAGTTCGAACCCCTGGTCCCTACCTGCAAGGGGAAAGCTTTGTGAGTGGTGAAGTAGGGCTACAGGTGTCTCTCTTCCTCTTTATTTCCCCCTTTCCTCTTGATTGCTGGTTGACTCTATCCAATAAATAAAGATCATCAAAAATGAAAAGATTCATCTCAGAATTGTGCCTGTGAAGATCATCTCACTGAGATGTAGTCCAGAAAACTTTCTTCATAGCTGTTACAGCAGTGCCAGTCTCAGCAAATATTTAGTAAACACTAAAGATATCAACCACTTTGGTCAGCATGGCCTCCCAAGTGTGACCTGATTGATTTTTTTTCTGAAATATAATCAATCATCAGCATCACTGCCTAGCTCAACAGATCTGTGATATGCAAAGGGAGTATATACTGAAAGATTGAGGTATGTTTATTGTGAGCTTGAGCTCTAGAAAGCTTATATTCAATGCGGGATAACACCATATTTTCATTCAGACCATGCTAAAAATTACTGAATAATTTAGTGGGAAATATTAAATGCATCCAGATGCACACTGATTATCAAATTGACCTCTTTGAAGCTTTATTTACTATCAAAAATGAAACTATGTTATATAATAAGATAACTCTCTAAGATTTAGATCACTATAGTAGGAGATTTGGTGGGATTTAAATTTGTTGAATTGGTTGTGCAATGAAAGGTATGGAACATTTCATGAGAAAAAAAAATTGTGTATATATATTAGGAACATATATATATATATATATTTATATATACTAGGAATCATGGATTAGAAGAGTGCTTTTGTACAAGAACAACTTGTATTACCCAGAAAATAACTTGGTAAGACTTAAAGTATCACAGACCCATAATCTTTAAGATACAAGTCAAATGTTTTAAAACAAGAGAACTTTGAAGGCAAGATAGAAAAAAAAAGAAAAATTAGGGGAACCTCTGGATATATAGACACACACATATATTCTGGTTTATTTCAAGAAACTTCATGATAAATAAAAAATAAAAACATATGACTTAAGATAAACAGGATAAAAATAGCATTTAATATGAAATCTTGATCAACTACTTGGGCAGTGGAGCAATTGTTTAGGTGGTAGACTCTAAAGAATGAGGTCTAAAATTCAATCCCAAGCATTGCATGCATCAAAGTGATATTCTCTCTCCATATATATATAAATATATATATTCTATTTATGATCAAGAATTTATTGTTTTAAGATTCTATTAATTTATTAGTAAGAAATATATATAGTTCAAATTTATACAATGAGTTTGTGTATGAATTCTATAGTCTTTGTCATATCACAGTTGTTCAATAAATGTTTACACTTTTTACTCCTTTTTAAATTCCCAGAATGTTAAATAAAAGTGGTGCTAAATGAGTGCAGCATAGAATTTTCCTAGCTCTGACCATGGATTCAGATTGGCATGGACTCAGAGGTTACACAAGCTCCTTATATGAATAAGCATGGACCCTAGGTCAGATCAGTGAGTTTAATAGTTTATGGTATTTATATACTTTCCTCATATTTGGGTGCTCCTATCTGCCCTAATTCAGCTTTCCTATTCTCAATTCTGACACCATCTTCCAAGATAATATTTTTAGTCCACTTGCATGTTAGCTATCAGGCTCAGACAAAAATTACCAGTCATGGACCATATTGAACCTACCTAAAATAGACTTCAATCTTCTTCCAACATGAAGACACCTAGTTTTATTTACCCTATTTCTACCTTTGGGCTCCTGTTTATTATACAATTTGTCCTGCTTTCTATCTTACCTCCTTTCAGCCACCAAGTTGGAGATGCTACTATGACACTACCCTGATTTCCCTGGGCAGACAATCTTTCCAAAGCCCTATCCTACTATGGATCAACCTACCAATATTCAAGTTCAACAGAGATGCAATCATGGAAGCCAGACTTTCCACCTTCTGCTCCCCATAAATATCTTTAGTCCCCAGAGAGAAAGAGAGAGAGAAGGAAAAGGAGAGGGACATATGGAAGTAGTTATGATGTCATGAGTGGCTTGGAGGGGAAGAAAGGAATGAATCAGGAAAAAAGAGGAGGGGCAACTATGTATAAATGTGGACAGGTAGTTGTAGAGATGATGGTTGACCTATGTCTACAACCTTAGGGGAACTGTGGTGGATTGCAGTGGGGAGAGTGAAGATTCAGAAGCCTGATTGTGGGAATGGTGTGGATTCAAGCCCCTGTTGACATGTAATTTTGTAATATATAACTAAATAAGAAAAAAAAAAAAGATCTTTGGTCCATATGCCTAGAGGGATAAAGAATAAAGAACCTTCCAATGGAGAGGATGGGACACAGAACTCTGGTGATGGGAACTGTATGGAATTGTACTCATTATCTTACAATCTTGTCAATTATTATTATGTTACTAATATAAATAAATAATACAAGAGGTGTAATGCACAAAAACTAATGTTGCTACTATGAAAACATTGCTTTCAGTCTGAGTAGCAGTCTTCTTTAAAATAAAATGCTTATTAATAATTTACTTTCTTCTCAGATTACCTTCAGCAATCTTATCAAAGTCTTCCACCTCTACTCTTTTACCTTTTGTAAACCCTAGTGGGTGATATGGATACTAATCCCATAAAGATTATCCAGGCAATCTCCAAAGCAGTCTGCTCACTTCCTGCCTTCCTTCAGCCTTAGGTTAAATATATAACTTTTTAATACTGGTGTCTTCTGAAGCTGAAAGGAAATGCCAAGGTTGAATAATCTGAGTTTGTCTAGAAAGATATTTTACTTACTAAAAGACTCATGGTTTCTACATTTTAAAATAAAAACATTTGAGCACGTTTTTTGGGAATAACATTTCAATTTTAGATGATATTAGGATAGTTTTATAGTCCTTATATAGGTATAACACAGACCTGCATCAAGTCCTATATTGAAATTCCATAAAGGTTACTTGGGAATATTGAAAAAGCACAATGTATTTTGTACATTTTTTGATCCTTAAAATGCCATTTTCAGAGGCATAAGTACATTGAACATGAAAGTATAATTTTAATTACAGCCAAAAAAAACTCTACTTTTCTATTCTTTTAAGTTATGTTCACACATGATTGCACACCAACTGAAAACATTATGCAGAACTGGTACTACTAATATAGCCTGGGGCCTGCTTATGGTCTTTTGACATGCCACCTTCTGTTCTTCTGCCTAATTCATGGCTCTAGGAAACTAACAACCCCTCTAACTGCACTTTTGAGGAATTAATGCTCATAATGAAAATTGCAGCCCTTACTATCGTCTTGGCTTATATAACCATGCATGGCCAAACATAACAGGGGAAAATAATGCCTCTTCCTCTGGAATGTGACCCTCTTTGAACTTTACTCATGCTTGAGATGTTTATGAACTTCTCCACCACTGAAAGAGAAGAACATAATTGTAAATGATGACTTCGGATGGAGAAACAGAAAAGCAGATACTGCTTATGTCAACATTTTGAACCAGCATCTGTTTTATCCCTTGATTCTTGAGAATCTCAGCATGTAACAAGTTCACAAGCAGAAGCTATGTCATAGTAGCACACAGAGTATGACCAATTAACCAGTACACATAATTATGTTCTACCATGATTTCATACTTGATTTGTTATTCCTTTTCCTTTCCTTTCTCTGCTTAAAAAAACATCAAGACTGAAATGATCAAATAAGCAACTTTCTAAAGGTTATGTTAAAAACAAATATAATATTTATTTATTTATAATTAAATAATCCTAAATACTTCATTTCTTTTTTAAATCTGCACAAATTTTATGACCCAAATATACATGTAACCCAGTATACTGGAAAAATAAAACATTTTTATTCATATGATGTTCATATACACTCTGTATAAACAAAAAGAGTAAGAACAGATAGGGAAATCCATTAAAAATTAATCTAGGAAACACTATGAATAATATCTTCTAAGTATCGGGTCAAATTGAGATTATTATACCCTTAAGATCCTGAACATAGGAAAAACTTCTCTAAGAATCATAGTAACAATCTAAAGAATAATGTTCTAAAAGACTGAGGTAGATGGGGTGTGATAACATGATATAAATGGAAAGCATTATCCTTAAAAATCAGTCCATTAAGGGGCACATATGAGGTTTCTTGACTTAAAGGGGAGACTTCAGAGGTAATTATTATTATTTGCTTCAATGAAAATTCCAACTCTTAAAGTCAAACACAGAAACGGGAAATTGAGGCTATTCCAGAGGGATGAAGAACAGGAAAGCTTCCAATGGAGGAGGTGGGATGGAGAACTCTGGTGATAGGAACCGTGTAGAACTGTACCTTTCATATCCAATGGACTTGTTCATAGTTAAATTTATTTTAAAAAATGAGACTTTTTAAAACAACAAGGGTAACAAAAGGGAAAAAAGCAAATTTAAAAAATGAGAAATTTATATTATAATGATAATAAAAAAATCAAATAAAGAGATTCATTCATTATATGACATCACGCTTCCTGAGTGAACTGCACAGAGAAATGCAAAAACCATCAGAGAAGTATTTGGAAAAAAAAACAAAAAACAAATTGAAGTGTCTATATTACACCCATTTTAAAATAGCTATATGGTTAAAATATAAAACTATTCCGAGTTGCACCAATTTCAGGACCCATCTTCTTCTGGTTGTAGATAGAGTTATCCAACCCTCCTTTGGAGGAAGGAACATTCTCTATCATTGTTGACCCACATTGAGGGCAAGGTCCTATGGGGGATCCCAAGGGGGTCTGTTATGTTGTTCCTGATGAAGATGACCAGTGATAATGGAAAGAAGGATCTATTTGAGGTCTAAGCTCATCGTGTTTGTGTGGGAATCCCAGGACTCCTCTACATGGGCCTCAGCTGATGGGGCGGCCTGATAGTGACTAAAGAGTCATCATTAAATTATGCCAGTCTCTTGCCCTTAATCAGCTATTTTAGTCCTTACTTTGATAAGGTTAGCCCCACTAGGGAAAGGGAGAGACAGGCTGGGAGTATGAATTGACCTGTCAATGCCTAGGTTCAGTGGGGGAGCAATTACAGAAGCCAGATCTTCCACCTTCTGCATCCCATAATGACCCTGGGTCCATACTCCCATGGGGTTAAAGAATAGGAAAGCTATGGGAGGGGGAGGGGTTGAGATATGGAGCTCTGGTGGTGGTAATTGTACCCCTTTTATCCTATGGTCTTGTCAGTGTTTCCATTTTATAAATAAATAAAATTTAAAAAAGAAAAAAACTATGTTTAAAAGTGATAAACTGAAGAAATTATATATAACACGTAAAAGCAACAAAACCAATCTCTTGACATTTAAAACTTTCATGGCAATAAGAAATAGACTATAAGCCTGGAAAAAAGAGTACAATCAAATAGGGTATATAAATAAAGAATAGTATATGAAGAAGAAATTCTCATTTATAAACTGTGAGATCTTGATTTAAACATGGTAATTAGCTTAGCTACATGAACAGATTGGCAGTCAGAATTTTGTGATATGATGAGGCACTAAAGGTCTCAGATTCAATCCTACCAATACCATAAGGCAGAGATCTGCACTGCTCGATTGAAAACAAAAAGGAAAAATAGATCAAACAAACAAAAAAATGATATACAACAATGTTAAAAAAAAATTCTAGCAAAATAGTCATTTTGCTATTATCATATTGATGTTAGTATGTGGAGATGATCATTGACACAATGCCTCATATGTCAATTTGGTTACATATTTTATCTAATAATTTCACTTTTTGTCTGATTTCACTCTCAGATACTTGCAGATAAAATTATTTTAAAATTTTTTGAATCAGGAGGTAGCGCAGCAGGTTAAGCGCACATGGAGCAAAGTGCAAGGACCCCCGCAAGGATGCTGGTTGGAGAGGTGAAGCAGATCTACAGATGTCTTTCTCTCCTCCTCTTTGTCTTCTCCTCCTCTCTCCATTTCTCTCTGCTTTATTCTACGACAACAACATCAATAACAATAATAACTACAATAATAACAATAAACAAGGGCAACAAAAAGGAAAATAAATATATATATATTTTAATTTAGGATATAGTCATACAATATTATATACAATGCTTCAAATACAGTATTTATGCATGGAGTAATGTGAATACATTTAAGTGATATAAATGTATTACTTAATATTAATAGTACCTTCATAAGAGTGTATATAATGATTCCTTTATGATTAATGTTATATTATTATTTATATAATCTTGTCATGACTAGAATACATCTGGAAGTTTTCAAGAAACTTTTCCTTTGAAACTAAAGATGAACATAAGAAAGGGTATTTATATTGCACTTAATATGGTCATATTTTTACATTTTTTATAAAAATGGAATACTTTAGAAAAATGTATATTTTAGGGAAAATTCATAATTAATGAAAGTGCTTAGAGGCAATTATTAATATTATATTTAATTGTCAAAAATTTTAGTCTGAAATCAAACTTTGAAAATGCAAGACCATTTTTAATATTCATATTAGATGTTTATAATGAAAGAGCAGAGGCAAATGACTGATTAATTTATGTAAGATACAAAATGAAAGCTCATTCACCTGGCGGAGGGTAGATAGCATAGTGGTTATGCAAAGAGACAAAGAGACTCTCATGCCTGAGGCTCAAAAATCCCAGGTTCAATTCCATGTACCACCATAAGCAAAAGCTGAACAGTGCCCTGGTTAAAAAACAAAAACAAAAACAAAAACTCATTCACCTTTAGCTAAAGACATTTTTATGTATGTGTGCATTTGTGGTGTTAAAGCATCATACTACTATACTGCTCTCAGGCCCATTTGATTTTCTTTTTCATTATTTATGATAAAGAGAACAAGAGGAAGGAGAGATAGAGACATAATACTACTCCACCCACTGTCTATGAAGTTCCACTTCTTCCATTCATAGTGCTCCTGGGTTGTGTGGAACTCAAAACTGGGTTCTCTTGCATAGTAAGGCTTAAGTTTTACTGGGTAAATTATTTCATAACCTGAGGGAACATTTTTACTGCTAAGGAAATATATACTTTGATATGACTACGATTTTTAAAAATATATTTTTATTTCTAATAATCTGTAAATTTGAAAGAATCAATAAATTGATTTCCTTATGTTCTCATCATAACAATGTTCAGGGCTAAGGAGACAGCATAATGGTTATTGCAAAAGGTTTTCATGCCTGAGTCTTCAAAGCCCCAGGTTTATTTATTTATTTATTTTTATTTTATTTTATTTATAGAAAGGAAACACTGACAAAACCATAGGATAAGAAAGGTAAAACTCCACACAATTCCCACCACCAAAACTCCATATCCCATCCCATCCCCTATAGCTTACCTATTCTTTTTTTATAAAATTTATTTATTTATTTATTCATTATTAGATAGAGACAGAGAGAAATTGAAAGAAGAGGAGAGGAGAGACAGAGAGAAACCTGCAGCCCTGCTTCACCACTTGTGAAGCTTCCCCTCTGCAAGTGGGGACCAGGGGCTTGAACCCAGGTCCTTGTGCACTATAGTGTGTGCATTTAACCAGGTGTGCCACTGCCTGGCCTGCTTCCCTATTCTTTATCCCTCTGGGAGTATGAACCCAGGGTCATTATGGGGTGGAGAAGGTGGAAGGTGTGGCTTCTGTAATTGCTTCCCCCCTGAACATGGGTGTTGGAAGGTCGATCCATATACCCAGCCATTCTCTCTTTTTCCCTAGTGGGGTCGAGCTCTGGGAAAGTGGGGTTCCAGGACACATTGGTGGGGTCATCTGTCCAAGGAAGTCCGGGTGGCATCATGTCAGCATCTGCAACCTGGTGGTTGATGAAAGAGTTAACATATAAAGCCAAACAAATTGTTGACTAATCATGAACCTAAAGGCTAGAATATCGCAGATGAAGATTTGGGGTCTCCATTTTGAATATAGCTAGTAGACCTATTTTAGTTATATAGCAAGGGGATCATTACTATACTAGTTTTTTCCTGAGGCTGACCTCTGATATGCAGGTGGACCCAAGTTATCATCTGGGGAGATGATGTCATGGCTGGAAAAAGGGCTAGAAAGCTGGATCAGGGAAGAGAGTAACTCCCAAATATAGTCTGCAGTGAGTCAAAAAATGAAACAAGCAAGTAGAAAGACCTAAAAAGACACCATAAAGTTCTTAATAAAATAGTGTTTACATAGACCTACATAACCTCCTCACCTACTTTCTATTACACTTCCCTCAGTCACTCCAAAGATATCTTTGTCAAAGTAAGGGCTACAAAAGTTGAATAAGGGGAAGAGACTGGCATACTTTAATGGTGACTCTTTAGTCACTATCAGGCTACCCCATCAGCTGGGGCCCTAATCAGGGAGTTCTGAGATTCTCACAAAGACATGATGGGCCTAGACCTTGAATAGATCCCTCTCTCCATTGTCACTGGTCATCTCCATCAGAAACAAGACAATAGACCCCTTTGTGGGCCCCCATAGGACTTTGCATTCAAAGGGGATCAACATTGATAGAGATTATTCCGTCCTCTGAAGGGAGGCTGGATAACATACTCTATCTACCACCTGAGGAAGATGGTTCCTGAAATTGGAGCAACACTCATGACCACAGAATGTGAGCTCAGACCTACAGGGATGCAGAGGTTACATAGGCTCCTAAGTTGAATCAGTTCCATGGGTTTAAAGTCAACAATATTTATATACCTTTCCCATATTTGGGAGCTACTCTCTTAATTGATCCAGCTTTCTAAAAAAAAAAAAAATTCCTGCAATAATTAACTTCTTCCCATGCAAAGGCAATTTGTAACTAAAGAAAAATTCTCTCCAGAATTATATAGACAGCATTTTCCAGGATAAACTTAGCAGTTACAAATTACTATTATATGGCCAAATCTGTAAAATACCTTTTAAAAATCAGGCAAGCCTTCAGCTATTTGTGCATTTGCCAGATCTGTCATGTACATTGATATCTTTAAAGGATTTTCAGATTGTTAGGATAATTCACATTAGTTTAATTAACACCGATGCTGTAAATCAAAGTGAAAACTTGCATGTATCCTGTGAGACTTACATTCCTCACTGAAAAGAATAATTGCACTTTCTGGAGAGAACTGAAAACTGTAAACCAAGAGTACCAATTTGTTGATTTGACAAGTTGTTTTATCAATTCTCTTCTTCAAAAAATTCCAGACAATTTTTTATTATCTATAACCAGTGGACACAAAGTTTAAAGTTAGAAACACTAATACTTGTTTTATTTCAGATTTTCCATTATACTTATATTTGGTTCATCAACTATATTTAAAATGAAAATTAGGGTAGAGATTAATAAGTAACTCTTTTGTTCTATTGTTCTGCTCTGGGATTACCTATTTCTAATATAGTCTTATTTCAAATATACTTAAGTAATAAAAATGTACACTCTCTTTATCAAACTCATGTTAGTTGCTCAAAAATATTTGTATATCTCCCATTAGATGAATATTTTATTTTATTTTCAGTTATTGAATAACATCTCTCTTTAGTTGTTTGAGAATGAACTGATTTAGGAGAGTGCAGGTTCCCCTTAGAGATATTGCCAGTTCTATTCTAGACCACCATAGTAAAGTAGATATTACAACAATGTCAGCCACACACTTCTTGGTTTCCCAATACATATAAAATATATTTACAGTGCAGTTCAGAAAGTGTGCTGTTGTATGTCTCAAAGGAATGTATGTCCCTTAATTAAAATACTTAATTGATATATACATGATACAGAGACAAACTGAGCACATGCTACTGAAAAAACAATGTCACCAAAAGACTTGTTCAACATAAGAATTCCAGAAATGGGAGGGGGTAGATAGCATAATAGTTATGTATAGTGACTCTCCTGCCTGAGGCTCCTAAATCCCAGGTTCAATCCCCTGCACCACAAGCCAGAGCTGAGCAGTGCTCTGGTAAAAAAAGAAAAAAAAGAAAAAAAAGAATAAAGGATTCCAGAAACTTTGAATTCGTACAAAATGTATGATCTGGAAAGTACAAGAAAACAAGAGCAACAGAACATGGCATGCCTAGCCTAGTTTGTGTCTTACTCCATGCATCTCTCCTCTTTTGTACTGACAGAGGGCACCCTATGACCTTGGGATGCTCAATCCCAGAGTATGAATTTAAGCACATGATGGAGCAAGGGAGGAAAATGTGTCTCCTCTTTGATCCTGGTCTTTCTTGAGAATAAGTGGCACACTGTATTCAAGTTCAACATCACTTCTGGTCACCCTGATTTATTGAAATATACACATACTCTTTTTCATATTTTTTTTGTTATGAGAGAGAATGTGAAAAAGAGAGGCTGATCAAGTCACTGCTCAGCTGTGGTGTACAGCAATAATGGAAATTGAACTTGGGACTTCAAGCATGCATACTCTCATTTCTAACGATGAATTGTCTCCCTGACCCTTGAGTTTTCATGCTATTGTCTTCACTAGTATCTGCTTGATTTACTACAGTAACTACTTATCAGATGACCTGCCCTCAGCTCATGTCTTTGATCAACTGTTCATATGCCTTAGTATAGACCTTCACTTGATTGTCTTAATTGGTTTGTTTGTGTTCTTCTGAAGGATACATCATGCTTGCATTTTTAAATTAATAGCCAACAGTAAAAAAAAATATGAATTTTGCATAAAAGTCTAGATTTATAACTTCTTCAGCCATATAAAACTGACTACTCAGAACAGGCATTCTTGTCCAAATGGTAAATCAAAAAAGTGTCAATAAAAATTTCTACTTCATTTTTGAAAATCCTTTTTTGCCTTGAGATTAGAATTCTGTCCTTTCACCGTAAACTGTGCTAGACTTGCCCAAAAAGTTAGGCTTTACTAATTTATTGTATGTAGGAAGCAGAATAAGAGAAGATAAAGATTATATAAATATTGAGAAGACTAGACCAAAAGAAAAGATTAGGAAGTGGTTAAGATAAGATGTTATTTTCTCTAAGTCATTTACACTCAGTAGTAGAGTAAGTAGAAGGAAGACAAGAATGGACAGAAGAATTAGTTTAGTGGACATCTGTTTGTGGAGTCATGTTTTCAGGAAATTCATCTCTTGCTAACAATCAACTTTCCCCTAAACTTTAACAATTGTGTACAATGAAACTACCACTCGATTCCAGTCACTTCCATGAAACTACTGCAATCATAGTGCTTCGTTTATGTATTAATCATTCACTTCTGCAGACTATTAAGACTAATGAGAGAAGAGACCATATCTGTCTTTAAAGTACCTGACTCATAATACTCATTGAAAAATGATAGTGGTATGAATTAGATAATTTGGAAAAAAATGTTCTGTTTTTCTAGATACACACACACACACACGCACACATGCACATGCACACACACTTATGAATTTCTTAAATTAGCACTTCTAGTAGAGCATGGGTGCCAGATGATGAGTCACAGTCCAATAAAAAAACCACCAGAGAAACTAAAACACAGAAGGTTATTAGTCATAAACTCATAGAGCATGAGGAAGTACCTGGAATTCTTCAATGTCACATGAGAAGATCAAGGTAAAGTTTAGACAGAAATAGGATCTGGGGCACATTTCTTTTTAGGAATCACTTATAGGCAGAACTTAACAAATTGGGGTAGGGAGGGAAAACATTAAGTAAAACTTGGACTGTGTATGGTGTCCTGCATAGAAAAAAGAGTCTCTGGCAACGGAAGAGGAAGAAGCCTGAAGAGACCCTTGGCATCCTGACACATTATGATTTAAAAGGACCAAAGCTTTGGGTGAAAGTGTTCTGCAGAGAATTTTCACAGGAATGAGTAAGTGTTCCATGTAGCAATGAGTGAACCATTAATACTCCCCCAAGGAAAAACATGATAAAAATTTAACTGCGTCTATGAGTGGGTGTTTTGAGATTCTTAGGCTAAGAGAGCTGACCAGTTATAAGGCTGGTTTTGGGACTGGGAAATTCCAGCCAAAGGAGCAGGATTAGGCAAGTTACTAAGGGTTTTCATCTAAGGGACTTAATAGGTAGTGGGAAACAGAAAAGATTTCTAGTCACAATGGCTATTGAGGAGTGTGTGTGTGTGTGTGTGTGTGTGTATGTGTGTATGTGTGTGTGTGTGTGTCATATTTTAGGTTTATTATCTACAGCCTGGATTTAAATGGGCAAGAATCA